>NW_027527559.1:3392503-3433095 GCF_008692635.1 Crocuta crocuta
ATATGGGCCATTTCAGTGTTAAAAATGAAATAATACCAAACAATAATAAGGAGTTTTATAAGTTGTATTAAGATATATTAAAAAACATTTTTTTTTAAACAGGTGAATTTTGGCTAGGACTAAAAAAGATTTTTTATATAGTAAATCAGAAAAACACCAATTTTATGCTGCACATTGCATTGGAATCGGAAGATGACACATTTGCTTATGCATCATATGATAACTTTTGGCTCGAAGATGAAACAAGATTTTTTAAGATGCATTTAGGACGGTATTCAGGAAATGCTGGTAAGTTTTTTCTTCCCCAAATGATGCAGGATATTTAAATATAGCTAACATGATACTAGGTGAAGGTAAAAGTAATGCATTTCTCTTGGTCTATGACATATAACTGGTAACAGAGTAGATTTGGGATGAGAAAACTGAGTTTTGAAACCCTGCTATGACCATTAACCACCTCATGATTTTGAAGAGCTTATAGTCTTTAAAAATTTATTTATTATGTTTATGTGTTTTGAGAGAGAGAGAGAGAGAGACAAAGTGTGAGTGGGGGACGAGCAGAGAGAGAGAGGGAGACAGAATCTGAAGCAGGCTCCAGGCCCTGAGCTCTCACCACAGAGCACGACGCGGGGCTCGAACTCACGAGTGTGAGATCATGACCTGAGCCGAACTCAGACGCTCAACCAACTGAGCCACCCAGGTGTCCCTGCAGAGCTTACATCCTTTAAAATGATTTTCCATGTGTCATCGCAGTTGATTCTTTAGAAGAAGATTCTGTGGGGCAGGCTGGGAAGGAATTACTGACAACTTCACGTTCTGAGAGGCTGGCATTTAGGAATCACAGAATGTTAGAGCTGATCTCCTTCACTGCACAGGTGAAGGAACCTGAGAGATTAAGGGACGCGCTCCAGCCTGTGACACATGAGCCAGGGCAAGAAGCTGGGTTGACAGAGCCACTAGTTTGGTGGGCTTTTTCCCCCACTGTACCTTGGTGCATCTACTCATTTCCAAATAAACTTAATCTTTAAAAACTTTAAAATACTTCATGTTAAGTTTATAATTTGATGCTGCAATTTTATTTTTTTTTTATTTTTTATTTTTTACAAATAGTTTATTGTCAAGTTGATTTCCACATAACACCCNAATTTTAAATTTGAATTAATACCAAATTCAACTCTCCTGTTGTTGCTTATCATGGTACTTGTTAACTATGTATATTTAGTGTTAGAAATCCCAAACTGAGTGAGATATGTTCCCAGTTCTTGAACTGGTCACAGTATAGAGGGAAGATAAAGAAACCCAGAAGTGTGGAATACTGAATACTGATAGAGCTTTGGGCATTTAGGAGTGGGAGAGAATGATCCCCATTGATCACATCCAGAAAATCTTCATGAAAGAGTGGTTTCCAACAAGGAGTTAATGTTAGATCCAATGTGTGAAGGTTTTTAAAAGTACAAACTACTGTAGAATCCAATTCAGTAAGTTTGGGCCCAGGTATTTGTATTCAAAGACGGACATACTGGCATCCTTATAGTTGAGAACCACTAATATGTGCCTGCAGGAAGGGATAGGCTTTTGGCAAATGAATGTTGGCAAAGAAAGCAGCTGAGTCAAGGCACGACAGGAGGAAAATTCCTGAGAGTGAAGAGTTGTCTGGTATGGTTGTCTACCTTGGGATGTTAGGTAAAAAGTCTGCAATTCAAATCTGGGTGGAAAAGAAAGATTTTCAAGAGTTACAATTTGCAATTTTTAATGCTGCATCTCTACCAGTGTAAAGAACCACCTAAATATGGAAGATATTGTGTTAGGGAAAAGCGTGTGTGGGGTTTCTCTATTGGACTAAGATCTAGTTAGAGGACTCAGTGTGTCATTACACAAGTGTTTCATTACAGAACCCTCAAATTTTGCCATGCCCTACTCTGCATTTCCCCAATGAGGCTGTAAAGTAACTTCCAACAGTTGATCATATAATACAATCAAAATAAAGAAAAAGGTGCCAATGGAACATGGAGATAGAAAGATAGGTAAAACCAGGCGTGAAGTGTGATCAGGTGCATGGTAGGGGTGAGCCACAGATTTGACCTTTAGCTCAAAGCAAAATCATAAATATGAAATTTGAACATTTGAGCAACACAGTTCTCCCAGGAGAAGGACAAATATTCCTGATTCTCAAGCTGGGAAAGATTTATTTGGGTTCTCAGAGAAAACGAAGGGACATGTTCTGTGACTACACTTTCACAGAAAACATGGTATTGAGTTTTAATGGGCTATTTCTTATTTTTTTTTTAAATGTTTTATTTATTTCTAGGAGAGAGAGAGACAGCGTGAGAAGGGGAGGGTCAGAGAGAGAGGGAGTCACAGACTGAAACAGGCTCCAGGCTCTGAGCTGGCAGTCAGCACAGAGCCCGACGCGGGGCTCGAACCCACGAACCGCGAGATCATGACCTAAGCGAAAGTCGGACGCTTAACCGACTAAGCCACCCAGGCGCCCCAATGGGCTATTTCTTAAAAACGGACCTATGCATTATACGTAAAAAATCATTTATAAATATAATCCAGCGGGGAGCCCCTATAACACTTCCTTTCTGATGGGTAGACTTTGTGCAGGGAAAGTATCTGTGGAGCGATCCTACAACTTAGGCAGTGCTCCTTAAATGCTGTCTCATCTGAACTCCCGAGAGGCATTGCCCTGTGTGCGTGTTGAAAAGAACACTCTCCCTGCAAATACCTGCAATGTAGGCATTTTGTTTCCGGTGAAGTGCGGAGTAAGGCTTTAGTATTCACCACAGCGGGGGTACGCGATGGGCCACTACCACGTATGAAGTTCTCTAGCCTCCTCAAAGACCTGTCTCAAGAGATGCCAAACCTTTGGAACATGATGAAACCAATGTGGGCTTTGGATTCTTCAAAGGTTTTTGTGTAGCTCTACTTTCAGTTAGTGTTTTAAACAGATGAGCACAGTTTGCCTGCAGGTGAAGTCTAGGTGTCATGGGACTAATTAGAAACTTCTGTTTCTATAGTTTGAGTCAAACAAAACATGCTTCTGCCCCTGCTACTTACTGACACGGGCTGCCTTGACCAAGACACTTACCTTTTAGGTTTTGGCGAATATCAGGGATACCACCCACGCAGTATCCAGTGTGAGCCTTTTAGGAAAGGTGCTACTTGAGCTCCTCTCCAGGTGTCATGTGGAGAGCCATTGCTCAAGCTGATTATAAGCTTGAGGAAACTGGGTACGTGGATACAAACCTGGTGGCCCCTAAATAAAACCAAACGACTCGTGCAGTTACAAATGTGAGCCTCTTAACATAGCGGTTTCCTTTTCTTTTTTCTTTTTTTAATGTTTTATTTATTTCTGAGAGAGAGAGAAACAGCATGAGCAGGGGAGGGTCAGAGAGAGAGGGAGACACAGAATCCGAAGCAGGCTCCAGGCTCTGAGCTGTCAGCACAGAGCCCGATGCGGGGCTCGAACCCATGAACCATGAGCTCATGGCCTGAGCCAAAGTCAGATGCTTAACCGACTGAGCCACCCACGTGCCCCATGCGGTTTCCTTTTCATCCATGCCTCTTTATTTAAAGTGATGGAGATTGGAGGTGGCATGAAAACTTGTTATGTATTATTACTATTATGTAGAAATTATTCTTTTTCCTACGTTATCAATTACCATATTACCATTCCCTGAAGTATGGCAGGTTTGTACAGCATCACTTTTGGCCTAAATTATCTGATTCATCTACAGAGCCAAACTTCCATGATGGATTGTCATTTTGTATCAAATATGCACTTAAAGATGACTATCATGTTGAGGAATCCATTGCCAGATTTTCATATATTAAATTCCGGAGGAGAGATTTTGTTTGTTGTTTGTTTTCATATTTTTTATTGTTAAAGTTTTATTTGAATCCAAGCTAATTAACATGGAGTGTTGTAATGGTTTCAGGAGTAGAATTTAGTGATTCATCACTTCCATATAACACCCAGCGCTCGTCCCAACTGGAGGAGAGATTTTAATATGATAGCTATTCGAGTAGGGAATAATTTAAACCTTAGTTCTACATGCCCTGCGTTGTAACTATAGTCAGGTAAAGGTCACTTAAAATGATAAAAAGTGCCTCTAAAGTTGGTCATTAAAAAAAAACCCTGTTTTACCCAGGTGATGGATTCCGGGGCTTCAGAAAAGAAGATAACCAAAATGCAATGCCTTTCAGCACACCGGATGTTGATAACGACGGATGTCACCCTGCATGCCTGGTCGGTGGTCGGTCTGTGAAAAGCTGTAGTCGCCTCAGTAACAGCACTGGCTGGTGGTTCAGCCAGTGTGGTTTGGCAAATCTAAACGGCATTCACCGCTTCCCTGGAAAATTGGTCTCAACTGGAATTCAGTGGGGCACGTGGACCAAAAACAACTCCCCTGTCAGGATTAAATCTGTTTCAATGAAAATTAGAAGAATGTACAATCCGTATTTTAAGTAATCTCCTTCAAAACTGCAATGTGTGTTCCACAGGTTTTTTTTAATATAAAATAGAAAAGATTTTCTATTGTTTCTCTTTTTACTGACTGTTTCAAACATTTTAGCCAAAATTTAACTCTGGATGGGATCTAAGTGTTAAGAGTTTAATTTGAAGTCTTTACTTTTATAGAGTTTTATAGAAGAAAACATGGCTTATTGTATGCTCTTACTACGAACGATATTAACAGCGTTGTAATAAAGTTTGCTTTAAGTGAACTGCACTTTGACTTCCTAGAGTCTGTTGCCCTTTCCAAGAACTGTCCTTTCTTTTTTTTTAGTGTTTATTTCTTTTTGAGACAGAAAGAGACGGAGACAGAGCATGAGCAGGAGAGAGAGAGAGAGAACTTGTGAACCGGGAGATCTTGACCTGAGCTGAAGTCGGATGATTAACCAACTGAGCCACCCAGGTGCCAAGAATTGTCCTTTTCTTTAAGGCATATGTACGATAGTAGATTGTTAGGAAAATTGAAGAGAGCACTATGCTTGTTTCCATGTTCATTCGAAATAGCTTAACTGTGTAATCTACAGGTAATTTCTATTGAAGACAATTCCAAGTAATAACTTTGTGCAGATTAATATACACATAATTTAAAAATTTTACTATTTCCAGGTGGTTCCACAATATTTTACAGGTAGTAAGAGTTTGCTGCACGAATAAAGTCCTTTTTTCCCCATGTTTTATCAGTTAATAATTTTATTCTTATTTGTAATAAATTTACTGTACATTCATATCCTGATCAGTTGTGTTCTAAAACACATTTATATCTTAACTTTCTTAAACGAGTGGGAATGGTGGGACCTTGATTAAGTGAAGGACAGCAGACAAAAGCCATGACTCGGGGTCTAGAGGCAGCTCTCGGAACGAGCTTGTCCCCTCCACTTTTTCCACCAGACTGGAAAGAGTTGGAGTCCTAAGTATTCTGTGGGAAAACACAGCACGGAACATCTGAGCCAAGTGTCCGCTATTGATAAAAAAAGACGAGGGAAACAAGAATTAGTATGAAACGAGAAAGTACTTTGTCCGGAGTTAGGGTGGCATGGTGAGCTGGGAAGGGGGCTGGAGTAAAAATACATGTGAGGACCTAGATATTGAGGTGAGATATCAGCCTAGATGGGGCTAAACTTGATCAGAACAGAGAATCGGAGCTGAGTTCAGGGATGGGCAAAAATGACATGGTCACCATTGAAGATCGCTTTCACTTTGTCCCCCCTCCAAGCTATGAATAAATCATGCACAGATAGCCACAGGATAAGGTCACAGATGGGTGGACATCGTTCCCCATGGCTTCCCACGCATCTCATGGAGGCACCGCTGAGTCTGTGTCCTGGCAGTGGAGTAAGACGTCTGCCACGTGGAGGTACTGTGGGTACCTCTGTTTTTCACACCTGAAGTGATATGAGCATCAGAAACAACTTGATCTACAAATTCAGGAACTAGGTTTGCTACTTAGCAAGCCATGTCTTTAGTGTGGATTCTAGACCTCGCAGTTCTTGGCAGTGGGGGAGGGGCGGTCTCCGTTACGCACGACAAAGTCTAAGGGCCGCAGATTCTTTCCCACCGTGCAGGCTACGGAGATAGTGGGGACCCTGCAGGTCAAAGCAGAAGGGAAGAAGTGCTGAGATGTTAAGGGAAGGACAGATCCCGAGAGCAGCAAATAATTTGTTTGGGTTGGAGAGTAGGAAGATACATTTGACTTTGAATAGCTGAGGGACAATGGCCCCCAAGGTACCTTGTGAGAAGCTGTATCAGGAGGCCTCACACCCCATTGAAAAGGAGAAGGTATATTTTGGTTAATAATCTGTAGCTTAAGGCTCCCAGAGATGAAGCCGCCTGACCTGTGAGAGCAGTTAAGCGATCAAGACAACTGTTGTTGGGGCATCTGGTGGTTCGGTTGGTTGAGCCTCCGACTCTTGGTTTCAGCTCGGATCATGATCTCACGGTTTGTGGGTTTGAGCCCCAAAAGCCCAAGCACATCAGGCTCTGTGCTTGCAGAACCTGCTTTGGATTCTGTGTCTTCTTCTTTCTGCCATTTCCCCGCTCGTGTGCGCACTCTCTCTTTCTCAAAGTAAATAGACTTAAAAAAAAGACAAATGTCCCTCCCCCCCTTTTCTTTTTTTGCTATCTATTATCCTTAGAGCACACGCACATGTGTGAGCAGTGGGCCCGAACGGTTGCAGTCACATGCCCAGGGTCTGGATGGCATTATTATAGATTCATTCTTCCAGGGTCTGACAACCACCCCAGGTATATGGTCCCATGTAAAAATACAAATAGTTAAAAAAATAAAATGAATAAAAATAAAAATTTATTTTTTTGGTCAACTTACACCTTACTTATTAGTAAACAGTGAAACAGTGTCTGGTTAAAAATCAAGAGAAAAATATAGAGACACCACCCCCAAGCTTCTCTCTATCCCAGCATATATTAGATACAAATAGAAAAATCTTAGCAGTCATCATGACATTGAGAACTACAGTACTTAGAAGCAGTCTAAAAGCAAGTTATAATCTGTTTAAAATAATTACAAATCATCACTGAGGAACACAAATGCCTCTAAATAGCACCACAGTTCTGGTCTTTGACTGGAAGACTGAATGCAAAGGGTAGGGATGGGGCAGTGGGTGTGGGAACCAAGAGCAGCCTGGACTTTCCGGTTCATGGCTGAGCAAGTGGCCTTTGGGAAAGGGGAGCCTCTGAAGCTCAGCGGCGGGTATCAGCGGGCCTGCTGCTTCCGCTGAGCTGCCGCGGGTCTGGCGGCCACCCAAGGCGGCAGGCGATGGGCCCCTGGGCCATGCACATCTATCTGCCCGAGTAACCCACACATCTAACATAAGGACGCCAGGAGAGGTCAGTGGCTGTTTTTGTTTTTAAAGAAAATCTGAAGTGCTTCTGGGGATGTGATGAATGAGAACAGATATGTTTGATGGGGCTTTGAGGTATTGATCGTGAAAGGGCATTATAAATATATGTTATTGGGACGCCTGGGTGGCTCATAAGTTAGGGTCCTTGTTTCCGCTCAGGTCATGATCTCACCATTGTGAGTTCAAGCCCAGCACCAGGCTCTGCACTGACAGCACAGAGCCTGCGTGGGATTCTGTCTCCCTCTCTCTGCCCCTCCCCCATTCTCTCTCTCTCAAAATAAATAACCTAAACTTAAAAATTGTATTAGTTATTTTATTACCATGTGACAAATTCATTTCTGTAGGTCAGATGACTGGCAAGAGGTGGGTTGTTTTTCTACTCAAGGTCTTATGAGCAGGAATCAAGATCATCCAGGCAAGGGCTCATCTGGGTTCAGGGACCTTCTCCAAGTTCACCGGTTGTTGGCAGAATCGTTTCCTTGGGTTGTAGGATTGAGGTCCCTGTGGTCTATGTAGCTGTGAGCTGGGGCCACTGTCGGCTCCCAGAGGCCGCCCGCTGTTCCTCGCGTGCGTCCCCAGGACAGCTTGCAGGGTGCGTACCTGCTTTCTTCCAGGCCAGCCAGAGCACCGCTAACTCCCTCCCAGTCCAGCCAGCAGAAGCTCTCTGCTCTCAGAGCTCATGTGACTGGGTCAGGCCCACCTGAATAATCTCCCTATCTTAAGGTTAACTGATTTGGGACCTAAATCTTCTCCAAGCAGTCCATAAATGGCCATTTAATTGAACATTTGGGAGATGGCATAGGTCAGAAAGATTGGCAGTCTTGGGGACTGTCTTTGAATTCTGCCCCCACAATAAAGTGACAGAATTAAAACAGGTACAATGAAGAAGCCAGAAAGATCAGTAGAATAGGAATTCTCTGATTATTAAAAATATATATAATGAAGGGTATGGGAAAAGAAGAGTTTCCTGTCAGTGGGGGAAGAGACAGATTGATAAATGCCAATGGAGAGAAACGGCTAACAATTTGAAAATAAAAAGGAACATCTTATTGTATAAAAATGAATTTCAGATTGATTAAATGTGTACACAAAAAACCAGAAATCATTAAGTATTAGGCAAATATACCAGTAAATCTTTTCATTTCAAAGGCAGGAAGATTTCACTTGATTATTTGAGTCTTTGAGTCTTCCATGTACCCCAAATACCACAAGTAAATAGACACAAGTGAAAAACTAGAAAAAGTGTTTTGACAAATGACTACTTAAAACATTAAAAAAAATTTTTTTAATGCTTTATTTATTTCTGAGAGAGAGAGAGAGACAGCGTGA
This sequence comes from Crocuta crocuta, assembly GCF_008692635.1. Lineage (NCBI taxonomy): Eukaryota > Metazoa > Chordata > Mammalia > Carnivora > Hyaenidae > Crocuta > Crocuta crocuta. The sequence goes on from NW_027527559.1 coordinate 3,401,207, forward strand.
GCAGGGGAGGGTCAGAGAGAGAGGGAGTCACAGACTGAAACAGGCTCCAGGCTCTGAGTTGGCAGTCAGCACAGAGCCCGACGCGGGGCTCGAACCCAGGAACCGCGAGATCATGACCTAAGCAAAAGTCGGACGCTTAACCGACTAAGCCACCCAGGCGTCCCTTAAATGTTTATTTTTGAGAGAGAGGGAATGCAAGAACGAGCAAGGGACCAGCAGAGAGACGGGAAGATAGAGAATCCAAAGCGGACTCTGCATTGGCAGCACAGAGAACTGTGAGATCGTGACCTGAGCCGGAGTTGAACGCTGCACCGATTGAGCCCCCCAGGCACCCTGACAAACAACCACTTCAACAAATTCTACTCCACACATGATGCATCCTAAAACAGAAGAGAACATGCCTGTAGAAAAGACAAATAGCATAAAAAGCAATTCACAAAATAGAAATGGTCAATAAACATGAAATTATGTCAGGAATCATCATGAAATTTAAGACCTAATATTGAACCTGTTGAGTCTGTGTCTATATATGAGGTAACACTGCTCAGTGTGTGTGGAAGCTGGGAAGTGGGTTAACCCCTACTCTTTGTCATGATGTAAACTGGCATAAGCTTGCTGGAGGGTAATTTGATAATACTTGTCCAGAACTGATGAATGGTCAGAAGGAAACCCTTATCCCAATTTTATATAACAAATCCACACACTAATTTGGAATATTCAATCATAGCCAACATTTAGTATTTACTCAGGGATCTGGTTTAGTTCTTAGAACAATCCTGTGAGTTAGGTATTATTCTCAGTTTACTGATAAAGACAACTGACTCCGACGGACTCACACAGCTGTGCTCCTTATGTGTAGGTGAACTGAACTTGAACACGGATCTTCTGTACCGTCCACCGTGCTAACACAGCCGGGGGTGGTGTGTACCATGGAGGCTGACGTATGCCCTGCCCCTATCTGCCTCTTGCCCCCGTGCTTTGTGCTATTGTAAAGAAGGAGCCCAGAGAGACTTATGCTGCTGTAATTGGAGATATGGAGGTCGGAAAGAGAAAACAAAAACAAAGCCCTGCAGTGCACTGAGATCTGCCCAAACCAGGGCTGCGGTTTGCCAGCAGGCTCCTGACGGTGGCTTACTGTCTAAAGAATGACTCAAGATTTTCACAGGGTCTGCGCTTTCAACTCAGATAAACAAACATACCTAGAAAAGCTTTGAGCACCAGAAATGAGAAAAACTGGTAACACTGAAGCCTATAAAGGTTATTTTCATTTCATGGTTACAGCATCATGCATTTAATACCTTCATCCTTTTTGCTTTCTGTAAAAGCAGAAATTACGAAGTCAAATGCTTGGTACGTGGCGCTTCAGAGTCTAATGCCTTAAACAGCTGGGAAGCATTTCATTTTCCACTACTGACTGACTGACTGAGCGGTTTGTATTTCAGCAAAGCTAGTCTTCTGAAACCAAAAGAAATGGTGCAATGAGAACTTTGATCTTTTGTAAGTTACATAAATTCCTGAGATACATATTTGAAAACGTATTTCATTTACATCCTTAACAACACTGTAATTTCAAACTTGGATGTAAGTTTTGTTACATAAGACTCCGTAAGTATCTCAGAGTAAGACTTCTAAAACCTGCCAGATATTCAAGAAGTAAACAGACTTAACTATCATAAATCAAAAGTGTGAAAGCAGCTGATAATCTGAAAATTAACTACTTTATTCAGTGTTCTAACGCCTGGACACAGCATGTGAATTAAACCTGTGATTCGAAACAGAGAGATATTTCCTTGTACTGCCCTGGCCAGGCGGCACTGTCCCTGGCGTCCTGGGTGCTCTGGGCTGGGTCACAGACGAGCAGCCGGATGACACCGTGGCCTGGGCTGCCCGCGGTTCTCAGGGGCTCAGCTGCAGGTGCACCGGCCTGACACAGCCACTCCTGAGCGGACAATGGAGAAGTTTGGGTGGAAAAAAGATTTATGTGTGTCCTAAACAAAAGTGTGAGGAAGAATTAAGTCATCTCTGTTTAGTGTGCATGTGTGTGTTATGTATGTGTTCTTTGTGTGTGTTGTGTGTTATGTATGTGTGTGCGTGCACACACATGTGTGTTGTGTGTACATGTATGTGTGTTGTATGCACATGCCTTTGTGTCGTATGCGTGTTGTGTTGTGTGCATGCATGTGTGGTGTGTGCGTGTCTGCATATGTGTATGCACACGCGTTGTTGTGGGTGCATGTGCAGTTGTGTGCACACGCGTGGATTGTGTGTGTGTGTGTGTGTGTGTGAAACTCCTTCACTGCTTTTCCATTCACCCAGGTAGGTGCAGTCACCCTCCTGAGCCTCTTCCTGGGAGGGTCTGGATACTCGTTCCTCAGCCTTTGCTCTTTCTCCCAGGACAGAGTGATCCTGAAAGAAAAGTCACCTGGATTCCCTCCCATCCAAACATTAACGAAAAATAAAAAGTTAGGAAAATCCATTTCCTTCCCGGTGCTGTCAGCTTTCAGAGAAAGAGACAAAGGTATTTTAAAGAAGGTGAGTGAATCTGTGGCTCAGACAGGGTTTTCCGGGGCTCTGAGGAGGCCCTAGAAGGGGCCCCTGGGCATGGCTCCCGCGGCCGGGGAGGTTCACCCGAGCCCCGGGCAGGGGGCTGCTGGACCACCGGCCGTGGGCCAGGACGCTGTCTGAACCCACGATCTGCGTCACACCTGAGTCAGACGTGCCGGGAGCTGATGTCTAGCACGTGGCCGTGAGAGTAAGGGACAGGCCAGCATCCGGAGAGGCAGGATGTCGGAGTCCCCTGGGTGGTGGCAAGGCTGGCTGTCCGCGGGTTACATTCGGGCGGAAAGGACGACACTCAGGCAGTCACGAGTCAATGAATGTGTGTATGTGCAGCAGCCGGAAGGGGTCGGCCTGGTATTGAAGAGCCAAACATTAAGGCCTCCATTAAGAGCACCCTCGGGCTGCACGTGGCCCCAGCCCCAGTCCCAGGAAAAGCCTCAGACTGTTCAAGGCTGAAGCCGTCCTCGGACCGCCCTCGGGTCAGCTGATCAAAACACATTCCTATGGTCTGAGTCAAGGCTGGGAACTGCAGATACAAACTAGCCAATTTCTCACCGCTTGCCTGAACCCCACGTGGGCCCTCTGAACTCACCTCATAATTGGTCATTTTCAAAGGATTCTCAAGAGTCATGATTGGGTCCCACCAACAGGAATGAACACCTCACAGACACTGAACGGTCAAAGCTGTAATTGTAATTGGTGCTTATGTGATGATGCTACACGTACTGTAACACCCCATCCCTTACTCCTTAAAAACCCTATTCGCTATTGTTCTTGGCTTCATCTTGCTGCCACGACACCGGTAGGCGGGTGAGCCCCTGCTCGAGCTTGTAATAAAGACCCTTTTGTACTTGCATCGGTGTCGGCTCCTTGGGGGTCTCAGGGACTCGCGAATCGGGCACAACAGTATTAGATTCGGGGAGCGGTGCCTTTCCTAGGATGAGCAGGAAAAGCAGAGGGAAGCGTGTAGGGCTTCCTCCGGAGCAGGGAGGCTTTGGACGCGTGTGCCCTGCCACTTTGTCACCGGTGGGAGTTGGAGAAATACGGGCACCGCGCCAGGGGCTCAGGATTATACCTGAGGAGAGCTCTGTTGGTCTAGAGAACCTGACTGTGAGTTAGGGGGGTAGGAGTCTGGGGGGATCTTGACTTCCTAAACTGGATGTTCTGGGAAGTTGTTCTGGGAAATTTCAACCTCAAACCTTTCTCTACCCAGAGGTGATGGGAGAATGTTTTTCATAACTTTGCAGAAATGTCTTGGAAGGTTGTGAGAGTCTCTGATTTAGACCTGTGGTCTAGGTAGGGGTGTGCGGCGGGCACGCAACTCTTTAGATTCAGAGCTTGGTGGCCTGGCCCTTATTTCGGACCTCACCCAGAAAGTTCTTGAGCCGCATAAGCTTCTCCTTCACCGATTCAGCTCCTGCGCCCTTGTGTGTAGAACGCACCCGTTGTGGTGGCTTGAACTGGGCAGCTGGCTGGAGTCTCCAGGCGCTCCAGGGGCAACAGCCCCTTGGGCGCTTCCCCTGCGGGCTCGCTGGCTCCTCTGCACGCACTTGCTAACAGGACTTTGAGAGCCTCCCTGAAACGCAGTTTCGGAAGCTGCTCCTCCTTTCCTTTTGAAAAAAAGAGCAGGCTGCAGCCTGGAATGCATCGCTGGACTGGAAGGCAGAGGCTTTAGCAGGCCTCTGGGCGCAGGATCAGGGAGCGCAGAGGTTATGGTTAGTGTGGGAGGAGGGAGAGCGCAGGCCAGCACTGGAGCCCGAGGGGCGTGCCCACAGCGCTCCAGTGCCCTGTCATTTGTACAAGGATGTCCTGTCTCCAGACTGATCTGGCAAGAGCCGTGTGATGGCGGACCTCTGGTCTGGGAGAGGCACTTCGACGGTTCCATCAGGGTCTTTTGTGTCTCTCTTGGTCACGTGACCAAGTCAGGCTGCCTGACTGGCTACACCGGGTATAAGCCATCCATAAACAAACCGGTCCTGGCCCGCGCCAGCAGACTCCAAACTTCAAACAGCACATCATACATAGAGCATTAGCTCACTGCCTTATCTCTACCGTCGGGGCCAGAATCTCACGCATCCCTGGAGGTAAATCCAGAACTGTCCTGACACGAAGTCACACCTTTTAAATTATATATTGTGTGTTATTCTTTTCCTTGAAGCCTTGGCTGTCCATAGAATGAGGCGGGGAGACCATTTTCCAAAGTAAGAACTGTTTTCCAGTGAACATTGTTTTAAGGAGGTGTTGTTCTGAATGTTTCAGTTTACCAAATTTCCAGCAAAAGAATGCCCATAATCAGGTAAAGCTTAACAATAGCTTTACCTCCTTCCAGCACTGAAAGTATTTTGGGAAGAAGGGATTGCTTGTTTAAGAATTGAAATATAATTTATAAACCATAAGCCACTCTTTAAAAGTCTACAGTTGGTGATTTTTAGTATATTCACAAGATTTTATAAATATTACCACCATGTTATTGCAGAAAATTTTTATCTCCCCCGAAAGAAATCCCATACCCGTTAACAGTCACCCCACCCCCCAGGCCCTGTACCTACAGATTTAGGGCCTACCTCTGGGGATCCAGTGTGAGCATTTCATGTGAATGCACTCACACGCGATGTGACTTTTCATCACTGGCTTCTTTCACTTGGTGTCACGTTTTCAGGTTTCATCCCAGTTGTAGTGGGCGTCAGCACCTCATTCTCTTCTTTTTCTGAGCTGTAATTTCACATTTACACAATTTACACACACAGTGTTCTCTATACAAGGAGTACAATTCAATGGCCTTTGGTATATTCAGAGTTGTCAACCCTCACCACAACCAATTTTAGAATATCTTTACCTCATCTTTGAGTGTATTCTGTTTGGAGTTTCCTGAGCTTCTTGGATATCTAGATTAATGATTTCCATCAAATTTGCCAAGTTTTCAGCCATTATTTATTCAGATATCTTTGATGCGCCTTTCTCTCTCCCCCTGTCTTCGACTGCCATTTTGCATACGTTGGTGGAGTTGATGATACCCCGTAATACTCTGAGGCTCTATTCATTTGTCTTTATTCCTTTTTCTTTCTGTCTTCAAACTGGGTAATCTCAATTGACCTGTATTCAAAATTGATCCCTTCTTCTCCCTGCTCAGATCTGCTTCTGGGCTTCTTCACTTCACTTGTACTTCTCAGTCCCAGAATTTATATTGGGTTCTTTATTTTTATTTTTAATAATTTCCAGCTCTTTGTTGATATTCTCTATTTGATGATATATCATTCTTATACTTTCCTGTAAGTCTTTATATATGGTCTCTTTTAGTTCTTTGAATATACTTGAACGACAGATTTAAAGTCTTTGTCTACGAAGTCCAATATCTGGGCTTTCTCAGGGACAGTTTCCATTGACTGTTTTTTGTTTTTTTGGTGTGTGTGTGTGTTTTGTCCAGGACATTGGCCATGTTTTCTTGTTTTTGTGTGTGTGTGTCTTGTAAATTTGGTTGGAAATTGAACATTTAAAATAATCTAATGTGGCAACTCTGGAATTCAGATTTTTTTCACTCCTTGGGGCTTTTTGGCTTTGCTGCTTTTGTTATTTGCTTCTTTAGTGAATATTCAGAGTTGATTTTGTAAAGTCCTTATTCCTTTTTATGTGTCCCCACTGAAGGGTTTGCTTGGTTAGCTTAGTGGTCAGTTAATGATTTGATGGAGATTTCCTTAAATGTCTGGAACCAATAAGCCTCCCAGTCTGTCACGTGGCTCTGTGTGTGTTTTGGGGGCATGCCTTCAAGACTCAAGTCAGGAGGCTGACAACTCTGTTTTAGCCTTCACTTTCTTCTTGTGTGTAACCTCAAAGGGAGCCAGAGGTGAGAGTTTAGGGCCTTCCTAGGTCTTTCCTGAGAATGTGCAGAGCCCTGTGGGGGCAGAACAGCTCTGTATATGCCAATAGCCTTCCAGATTTCCATAAATCTAGAAGAATCCCAGGCAGACTCCCAAGCTTCATACTAAAAGTTACACAGCTTTTTAGAGCCTCCACGGACATTTTATTTGCCAGCTTTTCCTTTTAAGTTTTTTGGTTAGTCTACTGTTTGGCCCAACTCTTATCCATTGCTTTCGGCAGGTGCAATGTTACATAATTGCCTCTAGCTGTCTGCAGCAAAGGCCCCTGGGGAAAAGATTTCTTAGCAGTGGAAGGGTTCCAAATAAGGTAAAATAAAAGACAGTATTATGAGTGTCTTCTTCTAGGGAACCACCAGGCAGATAAAACCATAATTCTCTGTGAATGTGCTTTGAAGGAGCTCTGACCCCATTCTATCCTTTCCAGTATATTCTAGGATGCTGATTTTTACTGTGATTACAGATTATTGTTTTTCAAAACTATGGCTGATCTGAGGAGGAGAATGGGAATAGATCAAATTTTAAAACCACAATCTGACTGTTCTTACCAAGATTGAGCCATTTTTCTTGAATAAATTATCCCTGGATTGTTGCAAGCCTTTGGTTGATTCTGGCCATTTCCCCTCATTGTTCTCATTGCTTTTCAAGATTTTTGGAGGGTTATAGAGAAGACTAATTTTGGAGATTATTTGTAGGAGTCAGGTTCAAATGGAAGAGTATCTTGTAGCTGTCTTTAAATCTCCTGCTACATTTTACTGTTGATATTGGTAGTATCATAAGATATGTTAAAAATAGAATTAATCTTACATCAGATAGTATTTGTATTATGAATTAAAGTAAAATTATTACAAAATTAACTAGTCATAATTACACTAGTACTTTTTTTTAAACTAAAAGTGGCCTGTGCCCATATGCCAAATATTGTCATGGATTGGAGAATAATTAAGGGTCAAGTTTCACTTAATTCTGGATTAAAAATCTTGTGGGCAAACACATATGTTATGCTCATACTAAAGGTTACACTAATGTGAGACCTCAGTGGGCTTTAACTTTAAGTAATGGTCAACTTTTCCTACATGTTAAAATCCTAATCAGGTTTTATAGGCTTCCTCTTCTGACTAGCTGCAAAATTGGGTACATCTAGTTTTTGGTTATTTATGGTGCCTTGGCCACTAGAGGGAATCTATGCAAATTAAAATTATGCTCTCCATGAACTCTGATAGACTAAGGCATCCACAAATCCTTACATTAATTCCATGTGCTTCCCCTGCCAAGATTTCAGGACATTTTCCTTAAACTATTTCTGCTTCCATATGCTTTCATTTCAATAAATTAGCCACTTTATTAGAAGGAAATTAGCCACTTCTGTATTTTAAAAAATACTCTTTTCTCTGTAGGGTACTTTGTTGGATTAAGGTAGTCATTCCAGCTTTTCTTTGACTAGTGTTGGAATGGACAAAGATATGCCATGCTTAAAAATATATATTTGTGTCTTTATGTTTAAAGTGTATTCGATTGTAAAAAATATAAAGTGTATTTAATTGTAGGCATCATATAGTGTAGTTTTGTTTTCTTAGCCAATCTTAAAAATCTCTCCCTTTAAACTGGGGGTTTTAAACCATATTCTTTTAATGTAATTATTTATATGATTTAGTTGAAGTCAACTCCCTTACTTTTTGCTTCTATTTGTCTCATATGTTCTTTATTTTTCTACCTCCCTGTTTTTGGACTAATTGAACCTCTGTAATAATTCAATTTCATCTTCTTTTTCTTGGTTTATTACTCTACCATTTTTCTGATGTCACTCTAGTGATTGATTCTTCTCCCCACCTCACTTTGAGGAAAAAATTGACATATAATGTTGTATAAATTTAAGGTGTACAGTGTGATGATGTGATACATTTGATCATTTGTGAAATGATCACCACCATTAGTCTAACACATGTTTTACCTCACTTTTTTGATATTGTGGTGGTGAGAACATTTAAGATCTACTCTGTTAGCAACTTTCAAATATATAATACAGTATTGTTAACTATGGTCACCATGCTGTATATTAGATTCCAGAACGTGTTCATCTTATAACTGGAAGTGTGTTCAATTTGACCAACAACTCCTCATTTCCCCTACCTGGCAAACCATCAATCTACAATCTGTTTCTTTGAATCTGACTTTTTTTTTTTAAGATTCCATATATAAATGAGATCATATAGTGTTTGTCTTTCTCTGACTTGTTTCAGTTAGTTATCATAATGCCCTCAAAATTTACTCATGTTCCTGCAAATGGCAGCATTTCCTTCTTTTTGTAAATGGCTGGATAATATTCACTTATATACATCTCCCATATTTTCTTCAGCCACGCATCTGCTCTTGGACACTGAAGTTGCTGCAGTGAGAACAGGTGCACCGATGTCTTTGAGACAGTGATTTCATTTCCTCCAGACACATACTCAGAAGTGGAATTCCTGGATCATAGGGTATTTGATTTTTAATTTTTTGAGGAACCTCCATATTGGTTTAAAAATTTTTTTAATGTTTATTAATTTTTGAGAGAGAGACAGAGACAGAATGTGAGTGGGGGAGGGTCAGAGAGAGGAGGAGACACAGAATCTGAAGCAGCTCCAGGCTCCAAGCTGTCAGCACAGAACCCAACGCGGGGCTCGAACTTGTGAACCGCAAGATCATGCCCTGAGCCGAAGTCGGACACTCAACCAACTGAACCTCCCAGGGGCCCCCTCTCCAAAATTGTTTTCTATAGTGGCTGCACCAGTTACCTTCCCACCAACACTGCATGAGGGTTTCCTTTTCTCTACATCCTTTTTGTCTTTTGATACTAGCCACTCTTAGCCATTGGTTCTTGACATTAAACATTCCTGGGACTTGCAGACAAAATCCCTGCTCCTCCATCATGGGTGGCACACATCTCATATCCTCAATCCAATCTTCTTAAAGAATAAGGCACTGCGCAGTTGTGAGCCCTGGAGCCTGTGCCTCATTGTACTGGAGAAATAGCCACTCTAGCAGGATGTGTAGGAAATCGTTCTAATTCCTAGTTCTTCCCAGGCTTCCTTGAGTTCCTCTTCTTTTCTGTCTTTATTAGTCTCTGTGGGATTCCAGTACATTGGTTCTGGATATGCACTCTTTTCCGGGACACCAAATACACGTTGGCAACAGCTCCCCTCAGGCTGGGACCTGTCACATCTGCCTCCGGTTCTGAGGGAGGGACTCATCCTGGGGGCGGGGTCAGCAGTCAGTCATGCTTTTCCCAGCTGCCAGGTGCCCTGTTGCTCTAATCCTCTCCAGGACTGAAGCATTGTGGGCAGGCAGCCTCTTCAGCTGTGAGCTGGGGTAGAGGCTGTGAGCTGGGGTAGAGGCTGTAAGCTGGGGTAGAGGCCGACGTATTTCCTTTTACTCCAACATGGGATTGGGAGAATCTTTTTCAGAGGGACTTATCCATCCTCTTTGTCAGGCAGACACTAGACCTGAGATTCTGCCCATGCAAGAGAGTGCCTGCCTGTGGTAGAGGCATGTATAAGCAGTTGAGGGAGTCTTGAGTGGAACTTACACAAATTGGGTGTTTGTGGTCTTAACCCTTCCCTGTCTGGTTCATAGTATGTGAAAAGGCAGAGCTCCTTTTATGGTTTCCTGACAGGCCGTGGTAAGGCGGGAAATGCAGAAGGGTCTTCTGGGGGCTATGGCTCATAGTTTGGGTAGGTGGTATTCCAGTGGGTCCACAGTGCAGGCCTCTATCTGCACTTGGAGGGAGGCTTGGAGTTAGGGTTTTTTCCCCCAAACAAGAATGTTAATCTGCCTGAATTTAGAAATGTTTTGTGTGTGTGTGTGACTACGAAATGTTTCTGTTTTAAATGGAAAGAACCATTTTTTTAAAAAGTAGGCTTCATGACCAGCACAAAGTCTGACACAGGGCTTGAACTCATGACCCTGAGATTGAGATCTGAGCTGAGATCAACAGTCAGATGCTTAACTGACTGAGTCACCCAGGTGCCCCTGGAAAGAACCATTTTATTTCTTGCTAGAGAAAGGGCTCTCCCCACACTTCCACACACCCCTCATTTGGCAGCTGCATTGATGGGTGATTCACCTTTGAATACTCAGTGTTTACAACTTCAGGAATTTAAATTGTTTGGGGATTAGCTGGAGTAGAATATTAGTGGTAAGGGGTATAAAATCCTTGGGCTTCCAAATGACCTTTCCCTTGAAGTCAGGGTTAAGCCCCTCATAAACTAGGCTGAGTGACTTCACAGGCACAGGCAGAAGATCACCTTAAGCAGGGGATTGTCAACAGGAATCCTGACAAGAAATTGTAGCTGTAGAAACTGGGAACCTCGGAAGGGAGGCAAACCTTGCTTAGACTCCCTACTGAAGGCTTGCATCCTAGAGGCCACATCTCCAGAACTTATGGGTAGGGATGTTAATGTTAGAAATGTGAGGTGTCAGGGTCCTTGGCATGTATTGAAAAGTCACACCTGGTCACCAGCAAGAACAACGGCAGAGTAGAAAGACCTGAACTATCAGCCACAGTTAAAGCAGAGTCCTGCCTGGCTTAAAGGTCAGCCATTGACGGTAGCCTTGCCTTCTATTCTGGGAACTGTTGTCCACTATATTTAAGGGTTGATTCCCTTTGCTGAGAGACTAAGGATGGATTGTCCTAAATCTCTGTAAAGCCTGAAACATTTGGTCCCAAATTCTGCATGGATTTTTTTCCTGGAAGGGTCACAGCAGATTGGAAATATCAATGGAAATGTTATGGAATTGTCCTGCTGTTTGGGGCTGCTCCCCGGCTTGCTGAGGACCAGCCCCACTGTGCAAGCCTGCCACCTTTGTTCTCCAGGCCACTCCCTCTTCCTCCCCTGGCAGGACAGCAGAACACACTTAGCACAAATATCGCTTCTGGACGTCAGCCACAACTTGGCTCTTGCTCCCTCTAGCGGGGCCGCAGCGGACCTGACAATGTGTTTCTCCAAAGCCTGTTCTGTGGTTCCTGTTGGTAGGTGCTCTGGTCTGGGATTGCATCGCAGGCTACAGGATAGTTGTGTCTTTTCCTCCAGGAGCCTCAGCTTGTCTCGTTAAATTCCTGGTGGCCTCCTGTGGTGGCCTGTCTTTCCCTGGTGGCCTCTTGTGGTGGTCTGTCATTGGAAAGGAAGTACCAGCAGGTGTAAGCATCAAGTGTGTGAAACATGGAGGACTTAGAAGCAACAGTATGAATGAAACGAGTTGCTATCGCCACACGTCTTCATGATTCAGAAAGATAATAAACAGGTTACTGAAATGAGGCATGAAAGCCTGAAGTCCTATTTAATTGTATATAAGGAAATGTTTACCTGATGTTCATAGCAACACTACCAACAACAGACAAACTATGAGAAGAGCCCAGATGTCCATCAACTGATGAATGGATAGAGAAGTGGTGGTGTATGTATACAATAGAATATTACTCAGCCATCAAAAAGAATGAAATATTGCCATTTGCACTGACATGGATAGAATTAGACAGTATTATGCTAAGTGTAATAAGTAAGTCAGAGAAAGACAAATCCCATATGATCTCACTCGTGTGGAATTTAAGAAACAAAACAGATGAAAGTAGAGGAGAAAAAGAGAGGCAAACCACAAAAGAGACTTTTAATGATAGAGAACAAACTAAAGGTTGCCGGAGGGGCGTGGGGAGTGGGGGTGGGGGGAGGTGGACACAGGTGATGGGGATTAAGGGTTGCACCTGCTGTGATCAGCATCAGGTGCTGTGTAGAAGTGCGGAATCACTATGTTGTTCACCTGAAACGAATATTACACTCCATATTAACTACAGAATTTAAGTAGAAACTTGAAACTACAGAAAGAAAGAAAGAAGGAAGGAAGGAAAGAAATAAAGAAAGGAAAGAAAGAAAGAAAGAAAGAAAGAAAGAAAGAAAGAAAGAAAGAAAGAAAGAAAGAAAGAAAGAAAGAAAGAAAAGGAAGGAAGAGAAGGAAGGAAGGAAAGAAAGAAGAAGAAAGAAAGGAAGAAAGAAAGAAAAGGAAGGAAGGGAAGGAAGGAAGGAAGGGAAGAAAGGAAGAAAGGAAGGAAGGGAAGAAAGGAAGGAAGGGAAGAAAGGAAGAAAGGAAGGAAGGGAAGAAAGGAAGAAGGACAAAAGAAACGTTTATTTCCTGCACCAGGAAGGCAGAGAATGATTNGAAGGAAGGGAAGAAAGGAAGAAAGGAAGGAAGGGAAGAAAGGAAGAAGGACAAAAGAAACGTTTATTTCCTGCACCAGGAAGGCAGAGAATGATTATGAAAGCCAGCATCCAATTGTCGAGGTTAACAACAAGTCAAAAGTGGTTAAAATGCCCAACAAGGCAGATCCATTTTGTCACGTCTAGGGCCCTGGTTGGGAGAGTCTGGGTCCCTAGCACTGGAGATGGGCATCTGGGTACATGGCCCTATGGCCCTTCGGCATTTCCTGAATGTGCAGAAATGGTCCATGCTTCCTGTCAGGAGCTAGTGGTTGCTTGGGTGGAAAGACAACGGAGCAGAGACGTCCCTCCTGTAGAGTGACATGTGTCTCCTCAAAACCTGCCCCCGCCTCTGGTCCTGGCTACAAGGACCTTAACTACATGGTTAAGTTACAGAATAGTCCAGTTTGAGAGGTACCGGATTTGACAAGGGAGGAAGGAGAGTACACCTGACCACGGGGTCGGTACACATGAGTGAACAGGAGAGAGTTACTCGACTGGGGAGTGCTCTCCTGGGAGACAAGACTGAAGACTGGAAATGAGACAGGCCTACTGAGAGGAAGGGTCTAGGAACACGGAAAACACCATGGCTCAAGCTGAGCGAGGTAGACACCAGACGTGGGGGTGGAGAGGCCCTGGGAAGCGGGCACGACATAGTCGATACACTACACGTACTTGGAACACTCAGCAGATGAACGTGCTCCGTGGACACTTGTACACGACTCACAGGAAGCCTGGCCAGTTGGTTACGTGCCTGAAGGAAAAGGACTGGAAAATTAGACAAAGACTTCCAGGGCAGTCCTTCGGATGAGCATGTCCAAGTAGGCACAAAATGTGAAGATGTTTTTCTTATCACAGATAATTTTGGGAGAAACATTTCCATGGAGGAAGCACTAGACAATCACAATCAGAAGTGACTTGACCAGGTGACATGAGCCAGCATCTATGCTGCCCAGGCCCCGGAGGATCCTGGGGCGCTGCCTCCTGGTGTTCATGCCCTTGTATAATCCCCTCACCTGTAGTGGGGCCAGACTCAATGACTCACTTCCCACCAACAGAATACAGCAGTGGTTGGTGACAGAAATATCTCGAGGTACACGTAACTCTGTGGAATCCTTAACATCACTGTCACGGCTCCTGTGAGTATCCATGTCTTTTATCCAGGACCTTAAAACTTTTTTTAATGTTTATTATTTTTGAGAGAGAGAGAGAGAGAGAGAGAGAGAGAGAAAGTGTGTAGGATAAGGGCCAAGAGAGAGGGAGACACAGAACCCAAAGCAGGCTCCTTGCTCCGAGCTGTCAGCACAGAGCCTGACACGGGGCTCAAATTCACAAACCATAACATCATGACCTGAGCCCAAGTCGGACACTTAACCGACTGAGCCACCCAGGCACCCTTATCCAGAACTTTAAAACTGAAGAGGGTTTACCTGAACTACAGTAACGACATACTCCCGAATTCAGTGTTGGGGGAGCAGAGAGAGAATGTCTGGCTCCCTGCAGCCTGAATGATGTGAGACAGGGCCCGACCTCCAAGCAAGATAAAACATTGAATACTACCTCTGTCCTAGCTTTCATTGCCGTTTGGCAAACCACTAAAGGTTAGTGAGTTACAGCAGAAACACAGTTGTTATCTCGTGGTTTCTGGGGCAGAGGTCTGGGCACGGCTGAGCTGGGTTTTCTGCTTGGGAACTAACAGGCTTCCATCTGAGGGCTTGCCTGGGAGGGAACCTTCCTTTCCTGTTCATTAAGGTTGTTGGCAGAACTCGCTTCCTTGTGGCTGTGTGACAGTCCCCCAGAGGCTGCCACCTGGCCTTCTCCACGGGCGGTCTGCAGTGCCTCTGTGCTTCTTCCCCGTGGCCGCAGTCTCGGTCTCTAGTCCGCTAAGGCTGAGTCTTCCGTGAGGAAACTAATAGTGACATCCCAGCACCTCTGTCGTATCCCATTGGTATAGAAGTCGGGTTCTACCCACACTTAGGGGAGGGAACTATACCAGTCCATAGGGCGTGACTCACCTTAAGGCTCACCTTAAAGGGATTCTTAAGGTGTATTGGCTACAAACTTCTTGATGCTGACTGGGTGGGGTAAAAACGGCAAATGTGTACGGTATTCCAGAATAGCTGTGCTGTATATCTTATCATGATATCAAGTGCCTAGAATATTTTGGTATTCAAATACGTCTATCTCCCTACCTGATGACTAATTTGGCCTAAATGCACTTCTTTATGACGTCAGCTAATATTAATCTAGTACTGTGACTATTACTCAGGAGTTCCAGAAAAAACAGCTAATAGGTCTCCTGCTCTATTTTTCTATTAAAGTCTTCAACTGATTGGGTGAGGCCCACCACATCATAGAGGATAATCTGCTTTACTAAAAATGTTTAAATGATTTAAGTGCTAATCTGATCTAAAAAAATACTTTCATAAAAATATCTAGAATAATGTTTGAACAACGATCTGGCTACCTTGGCCTAGCCAAGGTGACACATAAAAGTAATTGTCACACCATGAAACCCAGCTGCTTGCCTTAGTCTGGTCAACTCCTTAGTTTTACAGATGAGAAAGCAGACATGGAGTGGCTTGCATCAGACTACACTGCAAGATACTGGTAACGCTGGCACTCCTGACTCTTGCCTGATACCATAGTCCATGCACTCCTTCACGGGAACAGTTGGGATCTTCTTACTTCATACTGTTACTCGGATCCCATGTCAGCTCCTCCAGGGGATAGCAGTGCTACCCCGCGTGTAAAAACCAAAGAGCATCCATAATTTATGAAACCACATGACTCTCGGCTCACAGTGTGTTCAGGCTTTGCATTGATCCAGCTTACATCAATACCTGTGAATGTCAGCTACCCCTATTTGTATTGATCATCATTTGTGAAATTATCATTGAGCATATACTAAATACTGACCTTGAATATTAGCACTGCCCGTGCTTCATTTCTAAGAATGATCAATAACTCATAGAGTTACACTGGTGGCATTCTGTGTATGGGGTCCGTATATGTGTTTCTGTATCAGTGGCGATGCTCAAAGTGCCTTCTCAGGGGTCCGAGTGACCCCATAATGTACATACGATTTTCCCTATTCTGTATAGATATGCTTTCCGTTTCTTTCTGCTTTTCTTAATCTTTTGCCACCAGTTGTTATTATGTGAGCATTGCACTTTCATGATTCCCACAATTCCTAGTGCCTTTGCCAGCTAACACGTCTCCACCCCGCGCTGCTGACAACCTTAGCTTTAGTGACACGGCTAAGTGTCCAGCGGTCTAGAACCAAGGAGGACAACGAGCCAGACCCCGCACGTACATCGGTACTCTCATAAATCCTGTTTGCGTTTTCCCAGAGCATATTTTATAATATACTTTAACTATGTTCCAGATTTATATGATGGCTCAATGGTGTTCTCCTATGAGTTTACAAATTTTAATAGGAAATATACATTCATTAAAAAAAAAAACAGCAAAAAGGGGCGCCTGGGTGGCTTAGTCGGTTAAGCGTCCGACTTTCGCTTAGGTCATGATCTCGCGGTTCGTGGGTTCGAGCCCCGCGTCGGGCTCTGTGCTGACTGCCAGCTCAGAGCCTGGAGCCTGTTTCAGTCTGTGACTCCCTCTGTCTCTGACCCTCCC
Source organism: Crocuta crocuta (assembly GCF_008692635.1). NCBI lineage: Eukaryota > Metazoa > Chordata > Mammalia > Carnivora > Hyaenidae > Crocuta > Crocuta crocuta. The sequence continues at coordinate 3,417,501 of NW_027527559.1, forward strand.
CTGCTCACGCTCTCTCTCTCTCTCTCTCTCTCTCTCCTAAGAAATAAATAAAACATTAAAAAAAAAACTTAAAAAAAAAAGAAAAAAACAGCAAAAATGTTAACCTTAATTTAAAACAAAGTAAGTGTTACATCATCATATGATAATCTTAAAATATCCACCAGTAGATGGCAATATAATCTTAACTATTGCTGGTAATAGGAGCTTAAACAATTTATTAAAATAAATAAGTTTAACTAATTAATTAAAATAAAGACATAGGATTTTCCTCAACCAAGATTTTTGTCTTGTTAAAATGTCTATTTAAAAGCCACAAAAAGTCATTAGTTTTGTAAATCAAGTTTTAGAATTCCAGTATAGTTAAGTGGCAGTGTTGTTAGCTTTAGGTGTACAATATAGTGATTCAACAATAGAATACATCATTACTCAGTGCTCATCAAGGGAAGTGTNGTAACCATCAGTGTGCTCTTTGCCTGCAACTAATTAAGACTCTTTTGTGGTTTGTCCCTCTCACTTTTTTTTCCCCTTTGATTGTTTGTTTTGTTTCTTAAATTCCAATGAGTAAAATCATATGGTATTTGTCTTTCTCTAACTGAAAAAGTCATTAATTTTATGACTTTAAATTTATATTAATGCAACTTTAATTGTAAAACAATTACATGCTAGCTTTGAATTTATGATAATTCAGACATAGTCTATAATTCAAGTGTTATTGATTTCTAAGGTTCTAAACGCTCTTTTATTTATTTTCTTTAATTTTAATATTTACTTATTTATTTTAAATTGTTTAACATTTATTTATTATTGAGAGACAGAGCATGAGCATGGGAAGGGCAGAGAAAGAGGGGGACACGGAATCCAACGCAGGCCGGAGGCTCTGAGCTGTCAGCACAGAGCCCGACACAGGGTCTCAAACCCACAAACCGTGAGATCATGACCTGAACCGAAGTCGGTCACCTAACCAACTGAGCCACCCAGGCACCCCACAAAATACTCTCTTTTAAATGTCAGGTCCTTACTTGTTAGGAGAATCTTAAAATCAGCTGCTTTCCCCAACTAACCAAACAATTCCTAGACACTTTGCCAGCTGTGATTGTTGGCTCCCTTTTATAACTTGAAGTGCTTACATGTATGACACACAGATTCTATCACATTTTCCATAACATATGATAAACTAAATGTGTACATAAATACAAAATGACGTTAGTTAGCAAAAAGTTAACATATTCTAACCTCCTGGAATTTACTTTGAATTTCTTCAGTTAGATTTCTTTTTAATTTACAGGACAATTGGAAGTCCTAGCCAGAGTTACTGGGCAAGCAAGAAAGAAAAAGCATTCAAACTGGAAAGGAATAAATAAAACGGTCACTTTTGCAGATGACATACTGCTGTATATTGTTAAAAGTAATAACTTCAGTAAAGCTGGAGATACAAACAAAATATGCAAAAATCTTTTGCATTTCTTTATACTTATAACAAACTATCAGAAAGAGAAATTAATAGTCCCATTTAAAGATGCATAGAAAAGAATAAAATAGCCAGGAACAACTTTAATCAGGGAGGTGAAAGTTCTGTATATTGAAAGTCCCAAGACATGAATGAAAGAAATTGAAGATGACACAAATAAATCAAAAGATACTCCCTGCTCTTGAATTAGAAGAATTAATATTGTTAAAATGCCCATACTACCAAATGCCATGTACAGATTCAGTGGAATCCCCATCAAAATTCCAATGGCATTTTTCACCGAAATGGAATGCACAATACTATAATTTGTATGGAATCACAAAAGACCCAGCATAATCAATGCAATCTTGACCAAAAAAAAAAAAAAAAAAAAAAAAAAAAAAAAAAAAAAAGATGAAGCAGGAAGTTGCAGGAGTCTTAAACCATTCATCTTGAAGACTATTCATGGAAATAGGGAAATNCCCAAGAAAAACAAAGTAATTTTGACCAAAAAAAAAAAAAAAAAAAAAGAGAGAGAAAAAGAAAAAAGCTGGAGGCATCATGGTTCCTGATTTCAATTTACATTGCAAAGCTATAACAATTAAAACAGTATGGTATTAGCATAAAAGCAGACACACAGATCAGTGGAAGAGAATGAAGAGCCTAGAAATAAACCCACACATATATGGTCAATTAATTTATGGCAAAGGAGCCATGAATATACAACGGGGCAAGGACAGTCTCTTACATACTTGATGTTAAAGAAACTGGACAGCCACATGCAAAACAGTGAAACTGGGCCACAATCTTATACCACACACACATACTAACTCAAAATGGATTAAAGAATCTAAGACCTTAATATAAGATAAGTACCTATAATATTTGAATGTAAAACATGAAACCATATAAGTCTTAGAAGAAAACATAGGAAGTAAGCTCCCTGACCTAAGTCTTGGTGATGCTTTTTTGAATCTGACACTAAAAGCAAAAATATAAAAACAAAAATAAGCGCTTGGGACTATATCACATTAAAAAGCTTCTGCACAACAACAATAAAAACCAGTAAAGTGAAAAGGTAACCTACTGCATGGGAGAAAATAATTGCAAGTCACGTATCTGACAACGGGGCTAATATCCGAAATTTATGAAGAACTCCACTCAATATCAAACAAAACAACCCCTCCCCAAACAATCTGTTTAAAAAATGAGCAGAAGTTCTGAGTAGACATTTTCCAAGGACGTACAGGTGGCCAACATGTACATCAGAAGATGCTCACCATCACCAATAATCAGGGAAATGCACATAAAACCCACGAGATAACAATGAGTAACACCTCATACCTGCTAGAATTGCTATTATCAAAAAGACAAGAAATAACAAGCGTTGGTGAGGATATCGAGAAGAGAGAACCCTCTTGCACTATTGGTGGGTGCAGCCGTGTGGAAAACAGGGTGGAGTTTCCTCAAAAAATTAAAAATAGAAATACCATATGATGCAGCAATTCCATTTCTGCTTATTTATTTATCTGAAGAAAACAAAAACTAATTTGAAAAGATATATACACTCCAAAGTTCACTACAATAGCCAAGTATGGAAACAACCTAAGTGTCCGTTGGTGGAATCGTGGATGAAACAGGTGTGGCCTGCAGACACGATGGAGTAGCATTCGCCTATAAAACATAAAGTCTTGCCGTTTGTGATAACATGAGTGGAATCTGAGGCATTATGCCAAATAAAGTACGTCAGAGAAAGACATACTGTGTTATCTCTCTCACACGTGGACTCTAAACCAACCGACAAAGAAAAATACCAAGATTATAGGGACAGGGAACAAACTGGTGCTTGTAGGAGGCAGCGGGGAGATTGGGAGAAATGTGTAAAGCTTTTTTTTTTTTCAGTTTAAATAAATGGAATAAGATTGTAAAAAAAAATAAAAGGATGTTAACTTTGAAAAATTTTTGTAATATAGGAGACAGGGAAAAAAATAAATGTCTATTAATAGAGTACTGTTTAAATGAAGTAAATACAGTATAATCTGTAAAAGGAATACTATGCAGCTAGAAAGAATGAGGAAAGAAGTTCTATATATGTGATTTTTTTTCTTTATTTTGAAATAGTTTCAAACTCAAGGGATAGTGTAAAAATTAGTACAAAGCATTTCTATTTACCTTTCACCAACTTCTCCAAATCTTCCATTTTACCATAATTGCTTTATCATTCTCCTAGATCAGGTTTATTTCCAGGCTTACAGAGATATAAATGACATATTACATCATGTAAGTTTACCAGATATAATTGTAAGTGAAAAAAAATCCCATTATAGAGGGATGCCATCCAATTTTTGGATATACATATGCACACAAAACCCAAAAACTATCAAGGAAAAATATCAAAGAGCCCATATTACTTTGGCGTATTTACAAAGAATCATGAACACCCAGAAATTCCTTCGAGCTGTGAGTCACAAACTCTGCTTCCCGTTGGACTCACCAATGTCCAAGCCACGCCCATACAAATGTGGTAAGAATCTGAGGGTATGATCAGGTATCAGTAATTTTTAAAACTTCCAGTGTGATTCTAGTGTGAAGCTTGGGTTAAGAGCCACTGGTTTGGATCAGTTCCTCTTACAGTTAAGTGTCCACATGAATCACCTGGATATATTACTAATACACACATGCTCATTCCGTAGATCTGGGGTGGGTTCTGATCTCCTGCATTTGTAAGCAGCTCCCAGGTGATGGAGAAACATTGGCTTAGCTTTTAACGGAGTGGTTCTCAAAATGTAACGTGTTTCAAAAATCACGTGGGAAAGTTGGTAAACACAGGATCAGGGCTATTTTCACTGAAGTTTACTAAAGAGCATTCTACTTCAGTGAGCCTGGGCCATTCATTAGCTCTCTAGGTGATGCCGATTGACACCAACATTTGAGAAGGGCTGTTTTAAGATGACTAGAATGGCTACAGCTGAGCAATCCTAAGATCATTACATGCACAATGAGTTTCTCTGTTGGTAACATGACACCTGGTTGGCAAGGTGACTGGCCTCGTTTGATGCTCTTCCCATTGGTTGGAATGTTGTAGAAATTCTATCCATCTTTCTGGCTTGCACTCACGACAATTCATCTACGAAGCATCTCTAATCTCCTCCACTGAAGTGGGACTCATACATACTTGCATTGGCTCCTGTAGCACCTTCCTCCCATTAGTGTTAAAACTGAAACGAGGGGGGCCCCTGGGGGGCTCAGTCAGTTAAATGTCCGACTTCGGCTCAGGTCGTGATCTCGCAGTTTGTGAGTTCGAGCCCTGAGTTGGGCTCTGTGCTGACAGCTCAGAGCCTAGAGCCTGCTTTGGATTCTGTGTCTCCCCATCTCTCTGCCCCTCTCATGCTCATGCTTTGTCTCTCTCTGTTTCTCAATAATAAATGTTAAAAATTTTTAAAAAACTAAACTAAAACGAGAGACCGGAGTTCCTATTTTTATACCTGTTTTCCTTTCCTCTGAACGCTCCCTTCGATGAGATGGATTCTCTGTCCCCATCTTTGCCTACGTTGCAGCCCTTATTTGTTACTTGAGGCGTGAGTATTGATGCCTTCATTAATGCGGTAAGTGGGTGAGGTGGATAACCATGCTGCCAGGAGGTGGTGAGCTCTGGGCTGCAGCGGGATACGTGTGCCTCACGAATGCAGGGATTCGCTTTTGTTCACACCACGTCCACCACACCGGGCACGCAGCAGGCGTCCACATGTTGCTGTCAGTGAACGACACGAGTGAAAGGGAATGAGAGTCAAGGCACAGAGAACTTTCATGGTGAGACAAGGATTTGAGAGTTGTGGAGTAAGCATTGTGATGCAACTTTTCACCAGGGAAAAGGCATGATGATGATGGAGATATTTAATACAGGGGCTGTGGCAAGAGCAGGCAGATGCTGGACTGAAGAGGGAAGAGAGGAGACAAAGTCCCATCAGGGGGATGTCATATAATCGAGGCTGGATCAGATATTAAGGTATAAAACACAGGCTAATCACCGTTTTATTGAGTATTTACTTTGTATTACTTAAAATGCAAAGTACTTACATGATCTTTTATTTTTATCAATGTGCCATGTGGTAGATATTTGCACTTTACAGATAATGAAATCTAGGCTCAAAGACATAGTCCCTTGTCAAAAATCACACATGGGAGCCAAGACTTGAACCCAAGACTGTCCTGCTCCAAAATCTTACTGCAGTAACCATAGCGATGAGGTGGGAACACATAGCACATTCTGGAGATATTTCTACTGTGGGGAGAATTAACCCACTGGAATGACTGATTCAGGTTTCTGGAAACCAGGATGAGGCAGAAAGAAATGATACTTTGTAGCACGCCATAATTATAGTCCTGATCACACGATGTCATTTCGTGGTGAAGGCTGATGTGGCACGGGCTGTCTGCCCAACATCTTCCTTGTAAACCGTTAGGAGGAGTCCCCTGGTCGCATAGGATTCTGGCCCCCATCCTCACCTTTCCTTGTGACTCTTGAAGTGCAGTTTTCTGGTATCTTGGGGCATATTATAAAACAAAAGTGAGTGGCTAGAAAAAAACATTCTGCTGATGTTTGGTGTGGAAGGTGGGTGCAGACGTCATCTTTTGCGGCTCTTGCAGTTTTCTGAGTCCATTAAATGTCCCATTTTAAGAGAAGCGTAGTATATACTTGTGCCCACCAGTACATTTTCAAACCATGAAATTAGCTGCTCTTTGAAAGATCAATCCATTTTGTTCAGAATGCAAAAAACTGAAAAAGCTCTACTTAATACCCGCACGGTCCAAATCCATTCAGTTCTATCACAGCGGGAGACGGCGTGACATAATTCCAGCCACGAATGAAAATGGGTTGAATTTTCTGAGAACTATAATCTGGCTCTAATTTTAAAAATACTACCTCAATTGGTGGGCTTTCAGTTTTTTGACCTCCTATGCAACAGCGGCACAAATGATTGTGTTGGTGTTTTTGACATCTACTTTACTTATGCCCGTTGAACTGCCCCAGACATTACAGTGCCCCAGTTTCCACATAGTTTGAGCCGAAAATGGAAGGAAATGGTTTCTGCTGCTCCCAGGGATTCTGGATCCTTTCCAATGTGCTTGATTTTTTCATCACTTTTATTTTTTAAAATTATTTTCGTTATTCTGAAAAAAAAATCTTTGAAAATACGTAAAAACATACAGAAAAAAGTCTCCTACATCGTCATCACTGGGTGCCAGCCACTGGTAACCTGTTCTCACACTGGAGCGCAAATATATGCACGCACTCACCCAACTGTGTGAGAGGACATCAAGGCCAGTCTTTTGAGGTCAGTCTATAGGGAAGAACTAAGAGATGCAGGAAAGGAGGCATGCTGAAGGCTGTGCTACGTGAGGCCTGGGGACCCAACAGGAGCTTGCCTCGTTCCACCGGGAGGGCCTGAGGGACGTGTTCGCCCTCGGTGGTGGGCCCGTGAGAGGGCTGGCACGGCCGGAGGCCAGGACGGACAGGAGGCCTGGAGAGCTGGGCCTGTTCATTGCAGCATGGATGAGGTCGGACAATTGACAGCGGTCCATGATGTTGAACTTCCGGAAGCCAGGGGCCACAGTTACTCGTAAGGTCAGCAAGGTTGGACAGGTAATCACCAAAGCAGCTTGGCCTTGAGGAAACAGTGGTTCCCCAGGGGCAAATAGTTGTGCCCCACAAGCTAAACACAGAGAAAGGCAAGAATACATGGACACGAGACTGAGGTCATCCACCTCCACCCCACAACCACCAATAGCGGTATCTTACTCCGCATTTGGACCTAATCCAGTTCTCACACCTGGAACCTGTTGACTGAGGAGGTGGGCAGTGAACCATTGCCAGGTAAAATACTAGACACCTAGTTAAATTTGAATTTCAGATAAACAATGAATAATGTTTTAATATAAGTACATCCCAGGCAATACTTGGGACATACTTATGCTGTTTTTAAAAAATTGCTTATCTAAAATTCAAGTTTAATGAAGTGTCTTGTATTTTTATTGCTAAATGTGGCAATCCTAGCTCTGGAGAAAGGATCCTGATACCATAGAGAATTTACACTATGATGATTCTTCTGATCTTTTCCCAAAGGGACCTATGTCTATTTACTTGGGTGCTGGTGCATGGACGTTCTGAGGACTATTGGACATAGGACTTGAGTTGACGGGAAGTTTGACTGTGGCTCCCTATTGGGTAATGAATGAAGTAGTAGTCAGGTTTCAGCTTAGAGTGGGTTTACTGAAAGCCCAGGACTGAGGAGGCTGATGATCATTTCCTTGGCTCAGGAACACATAAATGGGAATGACATCCGTAGCAGCTGGAGTAGCTAACATAGGAGGCCTCAGCCAGTAGTGGGGGAGGCCTCTAAAAGTGCATGCATTCCTTGCTATGCTCTATATTCTGCCAAGATAGTAAATAAAAAACAGTGTTATATATCACATCTCAAGAGATATGACAGACATTAGTCCCACCCTTTAGGATCATAAGGATGCATGGGTGGTGGTCTCCATCACCCATCTGTTTATTTCACACGTCTCTCTCCTGCAGAAGACAGATGGATTCTCAGGAGAGATTATACAGGCTCTCCTAAGTATTAGCCTCTATTGAGGTTGTTGTGCTGGGTACTCATTCATTGCTAAACCATGTTAACAAGATCTTGGGCACATGGTATGCACAGTGATTTGGCAAATACTTCCTTTTATTCCTTAATTTTTTTTAAAGTTTTTATTTATTTTTGAGAGACAGAGTATGAGGGGGAAAGGAGTAGAGAGGGAGACATAGAATCTGAAGCAGGCTCCAGGCTCTGAGCTGTTAGCACAGAGCCTGACGTGGGGCTCGAACTCATGAACCATGAGATCATGACCTGAGCAGAAGTTGGAAGCTTAACAGACTGAGCCATCCAGACACCCCTTAGCAAATACTTTCTTTACCACCTCAATCAGAAAAAAAATGTATTAGAAACTTAGCATTCCCATGGAACAGGCAGAAATGTACATGACAGTGTTGCCCTAGGGCTTTCTGTCACAATACAATCGGAAGAGATCTGGACCATCTAAACATCACATTGGCCCATCACATTGATGACATCATACTGATTAAGTCAGATGAAATAGATGTGGCTAGCATGCAGGAGACCATGGTAAGAAACTCTCATTCCAGAGCATGGAAGACAAACCTTTCAAAGATTCAAGAACCTGCCACTCAGGGAAATCTCTTAGAGGTCCAGTGGTCAGAGTCATGCTGGGGCATGTACTCCAGAGTGAAAGGCCATTTGCTGCATCTTTCATCATCTACTACAAAGAAGCACAGCATCTCTTAGGTCTCTGTGGGCTTTGAGAGCAGCACAGTCCATACCTAAGACTTGTATTCCAGACCATATACTGGATGCTCCAGAAGGGCCCAGGCAGGAAGAGCTTCTGTATAAGGACTGGGCATGGTGCAGTTAGCTCTGCCATGCTACTTGGGTGATGGGATGATGCTGGAGATGCCAGCTGTGAGGAGAGATGCAGTGTGTGGTTTATGGCAAACCCCAGCAGGAGAATTACAGGGCAAACCCTGGGTTTTGGAGGCAGAACCATGCCTTCTGCAGCAGAGATGTTTATGCCTTTCAAGATTCAGCTCCTGGTGTGTTACTAGACCCTGGCAAAGTAGAAACACTTGCCTGTTTTCACCAAATGACCATACTTCCAGAACTAGCCCTCATAATCTGATTCTCTTAGATCCAGCAAGTCTTAAGACTGATTTCCATCTAAGGTTGGAAATGGCAGGTCTGGGACTCAGCTTCAGCTGAACCAGAGCACCTGAGTCAGTGGCAAGAGCAAGTAGCCGTTGGAAGGGGTCACTGAGAGGCCATGACCACCGGTTGACCTGGAAGCTGAACCTGGCAATCAGAGGTTTCTCACCCCTGCTCCTGTCCTGGGAATGTACATTCTGCCCACTGTTTCCACAGTGGGAGCCATGTTCAAGGACACAGCTTTGAGAGAGCAATGTGTTGAGATCACCGTGACTGGATACGTGACTGAACTCAGTTAAGACCCTGTGCCAACCGTTAAGATTCTGACATGTGGGTGTGGAGAGTTACTCATTTTGCGGCTGCTCAGGACAAGGCTTGTATGCAAGCTCCCTTGCTTGTGAAAATTGCCACTGATCAGTCTGGAGTGGCCTGCCTCTTTGTCTCTCCTTGCCCTCCAAGTATTGGGGCCAGTTTGTAAATCATCAGTTTCCCAGACCCCTGTGTCACTTTCAAGGTTGGTGTTAGCATCGTTTGCCAGCTTGCACCTATGGCCACGAGGGGAGTCACATACTCTAGCTAAGAGAGCTGGTTTACGGATTGGTTGGATTGGTATATAAGTGAGATCCAGAAATGAATAGCTGGTACACTGTAGCCATACTTAAGTGTGGACTTGAAAGACCGTGATAGGAAAAATCTCCCTAATGCGGAGTTTGAGTATTGGACCTGATTGTTACTATTGTCTACTTATTGTAGAATAAGGGGCCTGGGGTGAGAAAAGTGTGTGTGTGTGTGTGTGTGTGTGTGTGTGTAGACACACATGCATACATACAGACATACGTACTCTTGGGTAGTGGTGAGTGGTCTTGCTGGTTGGTCAGAAGCCAGAAAGGGAAGGAGCTGAAAGTCTGTACACAAGGAAGTTTGTGAGAGGCTTGTGCACAGACGTATGAGAGTAGAGCTGAAGTGAGAAGGGTTTTACATCACAAGTAACATCCCCAGAAAACAAGTGCCCACCATCGAAGAGGCACCGAATAACAACACAGATAAAATATTTTGATCTGTTGACATTAGCTCGCCTTGCCATTGGTCCCTCCATACTGGAGTGGAGTGGTCATGGGGACGAGGATGGATGGCATGTCTTGCATGTATCAATTTCTCCCATGAGTGGAGAAAATGGTGGCGGCCATGGCATTCCATGGCTCAGATATTCCTTTAAGAAGAAACCTGCTGACCAGCTGTAAGGAGTGCAGGTAGCTGACGGTCTTCACTGGCAGCACCCTCTGGATGCATCACGGCATCTCGATGGCAACCACTCCCCCCTCCAGGCAGCCCAGGCACTGGCTGAGCCCCAGGGTTGGGGGGTGACAGGGCCTTTTCTGCCCAACATGAGGCTCTTCTACCAGCCATCTTTGCTCCAGAGCTTGAAGGGGGCAAAGTGAGAGTTTTGCACAGGTGCACTTCAGGCTAGCACCTTTCTACTCAGTCCTCCTCAAAAGCAAAAATAATCTATTGGGATGACATGAAAATAAAAAGCCTTGTACAGTGGAAGAAATCATCCACAAAACAAAAAAGCAACCTATTGAATGGGAGAAAATATTTGCAAATGATATATCCAATTAGGGGTTATTATCTAAAATATATAAAGAACTTAGGCAATTCAACATTAAAAAAAAAAAAAACCCAGACAGTCTTAGTAAAAAATGGGCAGAGGACCTGAATAGACATTTTTCTAAAGAAAATACACAGTTGGCCAACACATACATGAAAAGATGCTCATCATCTCATCATCAGGGAAATGCAAATCAAAACCACAACGAGATACGCCTGAACACCTGTCAGAATGGCTACAACCCAAAAGACAAGAAACAATGAGTGTTGGCAGGATGTGGAGAAAATGGAACCTGTGCACTGCTGGCGGGAGTGTAACCTGGCACAGCCACTGTGGAAAACGGTATGGAGGTTCCTTTAAAAATTAAAAGGAGAAATACGATATGATCCAGTAATTCCACTACTGTGTATTTACCCATAGAATATGAAAATGCTAATCCAAAAAGACAGAGACACCCCCATGCTCATTGCAACATTGTTTACAACAGCCAAGATATGGAAGAAACCTAAGTGCCCACTGATAGATGAATGGATAAAGAATATGTGGTACACACACACACACACACACACACACACACACACACACACACACACACTGGAACATTACTCAGCCATAAAGAAGAATGAGATCTTGCCATTAGTGATAACATGGATCGACCTGGAAGGTATTATGCTAAGTGAGATAAGTCAGAGAAAGGCAAATATCATACGGTTTGACTTACATGTGGAATGTAAAAAACAAAAAAATGAACAAACATAAAGAGACCCATAAATGCACAAACTGAGAGTGGCCAGAGGGGAGGGGGAGGGGCAAAACGGGTGGAGGAGAGGGGGAGACCCAGCTGCCAGGGACGGTGGAACAAGTCACGGGGAAGAAAGGTGACCCCACCGGGAAGACAGCGGTGCTGTGTTGTAGCGGCGGGAGTGGCGCCGTGTGGTGCCAGGCGGTGTGAACAGGGCACAACGTGTGGAGCCGTAGACCCGTGTGCGTCTGAGCGTCACGGAACACTGTGCCGACTCTGCGTCGGAAAGACGAAGAAAGGCAAGGAGAAAGGCCCGGGAAAGCAAAGCAGGAACTGGTGGCAGGAACCCCGAGTTCAGCGGTCATCGAAGTCCAGGCCGGGCGCGGGCCGGCGGTCACAGCGTGGCAGGCCGCACGGCGACGCACAGCGGGAGCTTTCTCCGCACGGCAGTGTCAGGCGGAGAAACACCCAGTGGCCGCGGGGCCCGTTGCGGAAACGTGACGTGCAGCGCGAACGTACTTGTAAATCTCGGGCTGTATGTGCCGGATGGCAGGTGTTCAGTAAATATTTGTTGAACGAATGGATAAAATAATTGGTCTACAACTACGGGCTGAACAACTGTTTATAGGTGTTGATGCAGAACTGACTGACATTATTTTAACTATTTTAGTGAAATGGAGTGATTATAAATTATTATTAAAAAGCACGGTAATGCTTAGCATAATTCTCTGAGCAGCCCTTTGCACACAAATTTGTTTGCGTCTGGTTCCAATTACCGTCTCTTCTGCATACTTTCAGGCCCCGGGGGGCTTCCCTGTGACTTCCTGTTAGCGCGGACCCGGGGTCCTGAACTGGCCTCCCTGAGCTCCCTGCAGCCGGTCCGCCTGCCCATGGAGCCCACTCCCAGCGTGCCGTCCACGTCCCGCTGCCTGCACCTGACTTCCTGCTGAGTGGAACCTTCTAGTGTCCCAGCCTGAAGTGGAATGTCCCGGAGCAGGGTTTTGAGGCACGTGGCAGAGAAACTTTGGCGAAGGTGGGTGGGAACGGGACTCTGAGGCTCACACGTGGGTTCTCTGGAAGCGGATGCGGAGCTGGAGTTTAGGGCGGACGACGGGTGCCAGGGGTCACGACCCGGAAGGGAACCAGAGAGAAGGCAGCGCTGGCCCCGGGGAGAAGGGAGGCCTCCGTCACACGTGCGCAAGGCCCAGGCCCCGGGGCGGGGTGGGGTCCCGGGGAGGAGTGCTGGGACCAGTACGGTTGTCCGTGCGGCCCACTCTGCGTGGGATGCAGGCTGCCCCGGTGGGACAGGCCTGGCCTGGGCTGCAGAGAGCGGAGAGCCCGTCTGCAGACAGTCGGTACGGTATGTGGGTTGTTTCCTGGTTTTGTTCTGTTTTATTTAAACTCTTATGAATAAAGTAGTTATAAATAGACTTGAGATTTGTGTAAGTGTTTTTGTGGACAGAAGTTTTCACTTTTCTTGGGTAAATGTGATATATACACAATGGAATAGTATTCAGCCATAAAAAAGAAGAAAATCTTGCCATTTGGCAAAACCTGGGTGGACCCTGAGGGCATCATACTGAGTGAAATAAGTTAGACAGAGAAAGACAAATACCACGTGTTCTTGCTTATGTGTGGGTCTAACTCATAGACACGGAGCACAGACTGGGAGTTGCCGGGGATGGGCCGGGGTGGGTTAGGCGGGTGAAAGAGGTCAAAAGGTACAAAGGTTGTGGAAGAACATACTCCCTTTACATAAGTTACTGATTTAGTCGTCAGGCTGGGGCCACACAAGGGGGATGTCTGACGTCGCATGATGCTCACGTCCCTCCCCACCCCCAAGAAATATTTGTTTTACAGATATAGCTACTGGCCCACTATCTATAGTTTGCTGAGCCTTGCTGCAGGTAACATTCAGATTTGATTAAAAAGTTAAACATTAATCTTCAAATCTAAGTTACTGTATGTTGATTTTATTTTTCTTCTTCGAACAGTTTTAACTGACACACGACATAGAAAAAACTATGTAAACACCCACATAACTTTCTTCCTTAAATACCTCTTTTAGCGTCAGTGCTTCACTCACCTGTTCCCCGGGGAGCAGGGCAGCCCCCCACCCCCCCTTTTACCTCATATACCAATTCTGTATACAATGGGGTACGGATGAATAATCTGACTAAAGCTATACCTGAATATCTCTTGTTGCTATTTTCTCCCAAACAGCTGTGACTCTTCCAATCCCATGTTCACCGCATCTTTGAACCTCCCGTTTCTGAATGCAGACAAAATCGTTGTGTCTGATCTGAGAAACGCAGCTCGGTGAGTAAACAGCATGTTCTAAAGGACTGACTCCACACTGCCCGGGTCGTCTTCTCCCACCTTCTTTTCAAGCAGGCACAGGTAACTGGAGGGAGGCATGTCCAGGCAGAGTGAGGTTTTGGCAGATGGGGGTAAATGGAGGAGACTGGACCTTTTAATTTTTATAACAGAGGAAACCTAGGCCCCAGGGGAGGTTAAGCAGTTTGCTCAAAAAAGGTGAAGATACCTCTTGATCTCTCCTGTTTTGTCTTGTTCCTATACTGAATTTACTCTGTTTGGGCTCTAACTGATATATATCAATATCAATATATTTTTGAATGGGAATGAGAAGCTGGAGGAAGAACGTTTCTCTGAATGTTGGCGCACAGCTTGAGAGATCCGTGGTTGGAGAACTGCTTTACTGGGGTGAAGAGGTGACGTGGCCCTCCCCGATGCGAGTGCATTTGTAGCTAGTCCTCTGTTGTATAAAGTTCATTCATCCCCTCAGTTCCAAAATGCAGTGATCCAAAGAGGGAAAGGACAAAAACATTTAGTATTGTCTTAAAAATAGAAGTTAATTGCATTCTCTTTTTGAAGCTTAAAATAGCATGTAATTACAGTCCAATCCATGCTAATTAAGAAACATTTGACCACAAGGATCTAGCTATCTGCTATTAGCAGATTTAATCATAGAATTGCAGAATTTTTGAGTAGAAGAGACTCCGTGGATCATTTATATCGTGGCTCTTATCCTTTTAGGATTATGGGCCTCGCTGTAAACCTCAAACTTTGGACCCTATTCTCCAGGCGATATGTTCACATTTTTACAGCATGTGTGAGAGTCTTTATTTTAGTCACCTTAGGGATAGCTGCACTTTATTCATAGATCTCTCCCTTTGCTTCTAAGAATATCTGACACATTCACGATTTTGTAAAATAGTATTTGAAAGGCTTTTGAGAAGCAACTTATTGACATATGGGCGGGCCTGTACCTAAACCATTCGCATAAGTTTTGAGCCATAAATACAGAGAACAAAGTGGCAGTTGCTGGAGCAGAGGGGGTGCGGGGTGGGCAGAATGGCGAAGGGTTAGGGTGGGAGACACAGGCTTCCAGCTACGGAAGGGGTAGAGCATGGGAATAAAAGGCACAGCACAGGGAACACAGCTCATAGCCTAAGAGTGCGGGACAGTGACCGGCGGGGACACATGGAGGGAGCGCCGCATGGTGGCAGGGCCGGTCAGGTCACTGCGTGGCCACCTGAAACTACAGAGACACTGCGGCAACTATACTCAAACAAGCAAACAAACAAACAAAAAAACCCAACCAAACCCAAATAACTCCTCCCCTTCTTTACCAAGATGTTCTAAGAGGAAGAATGCAGTAATACAAGTCAGGATCAGTTGATCCTTCAGATCACCAGCTGTTTTGATTTTCACCCCAGAGGCCTCGTCATCATCATCGTATGGGAACATCCCCCCCAAACTCTAATCCGAATTTACACATGGAGTTGTCAGTAGCCTCTAACGACGTCCCTCCTCTGCCCCACAGGCCTGCCGGACACGCAACCCATCTGCAGCTCAGACGACCAAACGAACCCATGAAGCGTGTACAGAGCTGATCTGTCACACTGTGTGCCCGGGACTTCTTATTGGGACACGCTGCTTCCTCTCCTAAATTCCGGCGCCTCCTGGCGGCAGGTGTGGAAGCGGACGCAGGCGGAGAGGCGCAGGGT
>NW_027527559.1:3433103-3593614 GCF_008692635.1 Crocuta crocuta
CCCCACGAGGAGGACACCCCCACTGGGGGGTGACGCTGGTCCACCGTCGGGCGGCACCGTCGTCCTCCCGGCGTCCAGTTCCCCAGGACTTACCAAAACTCCGACCACCAAACGCTGCTCTTTCTGCAGACGGGGCATCGGAAACTCAGGTCTCCAAACTCTGCTGCTTCCGGTGCACCCAAGGCCTCAGGTTTGTTCAGGACTCAGTGCAGGAGGATCATGTGACTGGAACCCCTTCCAGCTCTGAAGCGCCACAAGCATATACACCTGGAAATTACAGTGGCCACAATGAGTTCTTTATTTTCATTACTGTATTTTTAAAGTGCTTTTTTCTAAGTTTATTTATTTTGAGAGAGCGCGCTCGAACAGGGGAGGGGCAGAGAAGGAGAGAGAGAACCCCAAGCAGGCTCCACCCTGTCAGCACAGAGCCCAAGGCAGGCCTTGAACTCACAAACTGAGATAATGCCCTCAGTCCAAATCAAGAGTGGGTCTCTTGACCGACTGAGCCGCCCAGGCGTCGCAGGCACCCTTTTATCCTACTCTCTATATACATCACAAAAAAGTTAAGATAGTGCAGTTTTTGACCTTTTGAGGCAAACATTACATTCTTGTGCCCTGGTCCTATCATTAGTTGTGAAAAATTCCATCACTATGGGTTTCCCATTTGGGTAAATTTTGCATTTGTTATTTAAAAATATCAACTCTAGGGGCGCCTCGGAGGGTCAGTTGCTTGAGCATCCAACTTCAGCTCAGGTCGTGATCTCCTGGTTTGTGGGTTCGAGCCCTATGTTGGGCTCTGTGCTGACAGCTCAGCGCCTGAAGCCACTTCAGGTTCTGTGTCTCTCTCTCTTTCTGCCCCTTTCCTGCTCACACTCTGTCTCTCTCTCAAGAATACATAAACATTAAAAAAAAGTAAAATATCAATTCCATTTCTTTTTCTGGCTCCATATCGAGCAGTTTCACAACATTACATGGAACCCGCTTGAGGAAGACACCAAAAACCACTACTTTGTGCAACTAAAATGCACGATGGGACTACTGATGCTTCTGTCAGGAAGTTTAGACAACATTACTCAACGTCAAATGCAAAAATGACAAAGGACTGGCAAAGGTACACTAGAAATATAAATAAGTGTTTATAGTCTCTTCTTTCTGTAGGCCTGAAGCTCTTCAGTCACATTCTATAATGTCATTTTTTCCCCCAAATTATGTCACCTTTTTCTGAGTCTCCACTGCTTCTAGGAGGCAGGGAAGTGTCTGTCATCTCAGCCCATGGTACAGTTACTGCCCATAACAGGGAGGGAGGGAAGGGTGGACAGATGGATGGATGGATGGATGGGCAAATGAATAAGAGAAATGAAGGATAAGAAGGAAGAATTAATTTGCTTAACAAAATTCACTTTTGGAGAACCTTATTTTATTGATATGTTTGCAAATATGTGGTGCCTTGGATATTGCAATTTCTCACGTTGCCTATTTTAATAAATGATTTAAGAATCCTTAGATTGGGGCGCCTGGGTGGCTTAGTCGGTTAAGCGTCCGACTTTCGCTTGGGTCATGATCTCGCGGTTCGTGGGTTCGAGCCCCGCGTCGGGCTCTGTGCTGACTGCCAGCTCAGAGCCTGGAGCCTGTTTCAGAGTCTGTATCTCCCTCTCTCTCTGACCCTCCCCTGCTCACGCTCTCTCTCTCTCTCTCTCTCTCTCTCTCTCTCTCCTAGAAAAAAAAAAAAAAGAATACTTAGATTGCAGGGAACAAGGACATGTTTGAATTACCTTGACGACAAGGATATTTGTTTTCAGAATATTAAGTGGAAAACTTCCAAATATCTAAAAGGAGTTATAATACTTTTTAGGTTGAAATTGAGAAATACCCAAATAAATGAAGTCATAAACTATAGATGTTTTTATATATTTAACCTGTTATTACCCCAAACCCATTGTTATTAATTATTTAAGAATTCTTGAGTTTCTGTTTCCTCATATGGAGAATGCTTATATATTCCAGTCACTGTGAGGTTTAACTGAGAACTTTTATTTCTTTTTTTTTTTTTTTTAATGTTTATCTAATTTTGAGAGAGTGACAGAGCAGGAGTGGGGGAGGAGCAGAGAGAGAGAGACACAGAAGCTGAAGCAGGCTCCAGGCTATGAGCTGTCAGCACAGAGCCCAATGTGGGGCTCAAATCCACGAACTGCGAGATCATGACCTGAGCCAAAGTCGGCTGCTTAACCGACCGAGCCACCCAGGTGCCCCAGAGAACTTTTATTTCAAAAAAACAACTCAGTGTGATTAAGTGGTAAACTATAATATTAAATTCCTTCTCCATTCCTCCACTTCAGTAAACAAAAATATTTGTTTTCCTGTGCAACATTATCTGATTTGATGCTCACAAGAATATATTTTGTAGGGGCGCCTGGGTGGCTCAGTCGGTTAAGCGACCCACTTCGGCTCAGGTCATGATCTCATNAGAGTGACAGAGCAGGAGTGGGGGAGGAGCAGAGAGAGAGAGACACAGAAGCTGAAGCAGGCTCCAGGCTATGAGCTGTCAGCACAGAGCCCAATGTGGGGCTCAAATCCACGAACTGCGAGATCATGACCTGAGCCAAAGTCGGCTGCTTAACCGACCGAGCCACCCAGGTGCCCCAGAGAACTTTTATTTCAAAAAAACAACTCAGTGTGATTAAGTGGTAAACTATAATATTAAATTCCTTCTCCATTCCTCCACTTCAGTAAACAAAAATATTTGTTTTCCTGTGCAACATTATCTGATTTGATGCTCACAAGAATATATTTTGTAGGGGCGCCTGGGTGGCTCAGTCGGTTAAGCGACCCACTTCGGCTCAGGTCATGATCTCATGGTTCGTGGGTTCGAGCCCCGCGTCAGGCTCTGTGCTGACAGCCAGCTCAGAGCCTGGAGCTTGTTTCAGATTCTGTGTCTCCCTCTTTCTATGATCCTCCCCTGTTTGTGCTGTCTCTCTCTCTCTTTCTCAGAAATAAATAAAACATTAAAAATAAAAGAATAAATTTTGTGAACGGATTGTGAAAATGTAAAACCTTCATGAATACTTGTGTGGTACTGATATCAATCACTCAAGGTAATAGCTAACCAAACAGGACCCAGAAACTTCAGAAGTGATGCTTTTTTTTTTTTTAACGAAATCAAGGATATGAATTCATTTGAGTGCTCAAAAATGAGGATTAAACTCAGTTATGTACAAACATAAAAATTAAATATAGTCTATAATGAAATATTTGAAAAAATTAAAATAAGTTATTAATGAACTTAATTTAAAAATAGATGGAAAATTGTCATTAATGCTTGTAGGCATTTCCTTAGTGTTTGATTTCTTAATAGGAAGTTGTCTTTCATTACATAGTTTAGAACAAACAGAAAATTCCATTTCCAATAGTGAGTTTTTTAAATAGCTTTATAATTGTTTCCAGTGCATATTTTTAAAAAGGTCCACTAGAATAATGTGCATTATTTGCGTAGTTATTTCATGTCTGTGTCATTTTTGTAAAGTGAAGAATACTTAATGAGCTCCAAGGAGTGCCTAGAATAAACATGGCAGAGCCAGAAATAATCTTTCACCTTAGAGATCATCTCTTTCAAACTTCTTTTCGAATCATCTCTCTGAAACAATTATAGCTGAGGTGTCTGAGAATGTAGGGCCGTCTGAGTAATTACACAACAACCACATCACAGTTATGGAAAGTGTAACCAGAGCTCAGATGGTAGGATCCAGGTCTGAGGTTGTCTTAAATCAGAAGAACTCACAGTATTTTAAGCTCTGGGTGCTGGTCAGAGTCACGTGCCAGCCCTGACGCTCCAGCCTGAGGGGACAGGACTGTGCTCCTGGCGAGTTCTCTTTCCATGCTGCAAACAGTTGTGCCAGCCAGGCCTCCATGTACAACATTGGAGGACGCAGCGATGAAAGGAAATTAGGTTTATATTCTTTAATGAGTGGGTATAGGAGTATTTGTCTTCTTACGAAGAAGCATTGTCTACTGGACACCAAATAAAAACAATCCCACACATCTTTTTTTTCATTCATTTTTAGTGAGAAAATATTATATCTGGCAGAATCCTAATAGCCTAAGGGTTTCTTTCAATAAAATGATGTGACTGTCTTTATTTTTCAATCTTTTTATTTTAAATGTTTTATTATTTATTTATTTTGAGAGAGAGAGAGAGAGAAAGCACACACGCACGAGCAGGGGAGGGACAGAGAAAGGAAGAGAGAGAGAGAACCTCAAGCAGATTCTGCACTGTCAGTGCAGAGCCTGACAAGGTTCTTGATCCCACAATGCTGGAGGCCGCGCCGGCTCCGACAGGTCCAGGGGGTCCCTGAAGGATGGACGGTGTCTGCGAAAGAGAGTGAGAGAGCCCCGAGATTCTTTCTGATCACCAGGCAGGCATCTCTGTCCTGTCGGTTTTTGTATCTTTATTTAAAGGTTCAGCAACAAGATGAAGTCATAGAAAGGAATTTCTTACAATGGGAGGCCTTTTGTGATATCAATTACAGAATTATTCTGACCAAGGAAATAACAGAATGTTCTTAGTGAAAAACAGCATAACATACAAGTTAAACTGTATATAGATAAGCTAGGAGTTATTCTGTCTGGCTCTCAAGAGGATGAATGTTTCTGAATTGGTTTGTTTGTGGAAACGACCATGGGGGCCCTAAATGTGTCAGTCTTTGCACCTGGGTTTATGTTTTAGCTCCTCTTATCTATCCTCATCCCAGTTGCCAGTGTAAGGGAGGGGGTTTGTGGAATGCAGGCCTTGAGGAAGAGGCTGCCATGCTTCACCAATTAGCAAAGATATATGTAGTAGCTGTGTTCTGCTCTTAACCTGAAAATAGGCTCTTTGTCTCAGGGCCAGGCTCAATTGTAACTCTTGTGTTCTTGACCCCCTTTATTATCTAAGCCTTGGGCCTGCAAGGCCCATAGGAAGAGCCTTTTGACAATTGCCCATAGAGCTTTCATCTAAAATCTCTCTTGCAAAGGCAGAAATATGCTTTTCCTTATGAGGTATCTGTGTTCAGAATATGGGTCTGATATGGAATATTGTGAGGCCTGGTCAATACCACCAGGCTTATATCCAACGTGAGCCAGTAGTAACAGAAGGAGATACCAGTTTTCATTTCTCATGGCAGGAGCTGCAAACACTGCCATTTTCTTGCTGTGACTGCCATCCAGAGAGGCTGGTGCAGCTCCCGGCACCACAAACCGCGAGATCATGACCTGAGCCGAAACCAAAAGTCAGACACTTGACCAACTGAGCCCCCTGGGTGCCTTGATGTGACTCTCTTTAAAGATGGGTCAGCTCCTATTCACCCTTGGATATTTTCACAGGGGAAAATTTTTTTTTCTTAAATGGAATTAAATTGTCTTGTTGAATATTTCCACTGATCAGCTTAAGTTTTTTTTCCTGTTGTTTGTGAACAGAGTGAGATCTTACCATCCTGACATTACCTGACCCAAACAATTTATATAAGAAAATAAAAGTAACCTTTTTAAAGTCTCAAATGTCTTCATTATCTTTTATGAAATCAAAAATTTATCTTCATAAGTTTAAAATATTTAAATGATTTAATTGTATTTTTCTTAATGTAAAACTTAATGCATATAAATGTAAAAAATGTGGACAAAAAAGTGTTAAAAATTATTAGTGTCTGAATAGTAAGATTAGATGTTAGTATTCTGGTGTTTACTTATGGACGGTCATATGTTCCTATCACATTTTTCAAAAATTAATAATTTAGAGCATACCATTTAAATTTGTGTTTTTAAAATGTACCACTATCTCTTAAATATTTTTCTAAGCTAGTTAAAAATTCTCCTACAATATTTAAATGCTAATATTAATGTACCAGCAATTTTTAAAGATTATATCATAGACCCTTAGGTGTTTTCAAAGTAAACACTTCTCTGACAAATATCCAAGTTGCTAAATGTTTGAAGATATATTCACCTTGATTTCCTCAGAATAAATTCCAAGAAATGGATTTGCTGAGTCAAAAACAATACTCTTTTTAGAAAGGTTTTGACTTACATGGTCAAACTGCCCTCCAGGAATGTTATAATGTGAGTCCTCTTTAAATAAAACCAGATGAAATGTATCACTTTTATGTGGTTCTGATGGTGGTGGTGTTTAGTCAAAAACAGCAACAGGAAGTTTCCACTGTTAGGAAGTGGAGAGAAAAGAAGCATAGGACAAGAGTCACAGACCCAGGAGTGGAAAGGTTATTTTCAGAAGTAAGCCATGATTTCTCCTGCAGCCTGGAGCGAATGGGGCGGAGGGTCCTGTCCGCGGACCGTAGGTGAGCTTGCGTTTCCAAGCGTCTGTCACAGCCCTGCCTGTCCCTCATCCTTCTTCAGCTCACACTCCCCATCACTCCTATTCAGATTGTCTCTGCTTTGCGAATGGCGCCAGTGACACTGGCCGGTTACCCACACACGGCCTTTCCAACGTGAAGCTCATGACGCTGTAAGTTGACCTGGTACCTGGACTTAGCACCATGCATTTTACCACTGTCCTGGCAGCTGACTAACCATAGGACTCCAGACATCATCTTGTATTTTGAAAGAATGAATTTTTAAATCATCTGATATAAATTTCTCTTACCATCATCAGGCCATCAGAGGAGATATTTCTCTTTTCCATTTAACCATTAACTTCCGATCACAAACAAATCATCAATTTTAGAGAGTGATGTCATAAATGAACTAGTCTATATTTAAGCCTCCCGTAATTCCCAAAGCAAGGTCCCTGGACCATCTGTGGCAGCGTCTCCTGGTGCACTTGCTAGGAATGTAAATTCTCAGGTCCCATCCCACTCCTAGTGAATCAGAAACTCGGGGCTTATGGTTTATCATTCTGTTGGAAGAAGCCCTCCAGATAATCCTGATGCAGGCTGACCACCTAGCTAAGACGATACTCTGAAGTTAAGTCAGGACGAGTTTGGAAGAATGTAATTTAATAGTAGGGAAGACTTCTTCCTCATCTCTCCATGTATTTGAATTAGCTGTGGTACCCAAAGCCGCATAGCTAGCTCAAATATGTGTGGGATCAACATCTTCTCCCTGGAAAATAATAGTAAAATTACTACTTCTAAATTACTGGAAAGTCATGTTTCTTGGGAACATTGTGATGTTCTGTTCCTCACTGAGCTGAGTGCAGCTGAAAGGATGTTTTCTGTTACTTCTCTCCATTTTCCCCAGGGGCCAGATGTACCCTCCCCGCCGGATTTCTGGTTGCTCTGGGTACAAGCTTTGACATCCTCACTCATTCAAATTTTTCACTTGCAACAACATATAGTTTCATGAGAAACTTCCTCTGTTAGTGTTTTCTCGTAAATGCTATCCAGTTAGATGAGTGGAATGAGTTTTTGATTTGTGGGAGAATCTTTGCTGTGTTAAAAAACATGGCTAAATCCCTCTTGGGAAAGTGAAGTTGCTGCCAACATATATAAGGTGCTATGTAGCTCATGGGTGGTAAGGGAACAAGGGTCAAGGTGTGTGAGACTTAAGGTGCATTTATTCGGATGCTGCTCTTTACTCCTGACACAGGAGAAGGGTCCCGGGAAAAAGTTAACTATCCAAGAGAGCAAGGCCTTTTCTCCCGGCCAGTTTCCCTAACTGGGACTCTTCTGGTGGCCACAGAGGAAAGCACAGAAGGCAAAGGGTTCCGGAAGCAGCCACATGAAGGTAGTTAAGAGAGGGCAGGCCCCAGCCCCGGCTTGCTGCCTGAACGTCACTGGGTCCGGGGGCTGTTCTGACACTGACCCCATTCTCTCCAGCTGTGCTGTCAGGGCTGCTCCTCCTACACCTGGGCCCGAGTACCGGGCAGCAGCGCTGTGGCTGCCTGAGGGGCAGAAACGGGGAAAGGACAAGAAGAGTGAGAGACGCAGAAAAGGTGGTTTACTGCTCTCGCCTTCCCACGACGTCTTGTTTCCTTGTTGTTTACAAATGAGATTAACAACTTGAGGTGAATGGAATAAAACGGAGTACAAAATCATGCTGTTCCACTTAACACACTATCATGTTACTCTTCTCTTCATAAATGTGCAGAATATTATCAAGCTAAATTTACCCAGGATCTATGCACAACTATCAGCCTGAAATTGGTCTAAATCTACTGAAGGGTGAATTGAACTATACTCAGTTATTGAGAACACGTTAAGTTTAAATAAGAGGAACAAATTTCTGAGATATGTGCACAGAAAGGAAGCGCAGAATGAAGGCAGTTCTGTGCAAGACCTGATGTGCATTTGCGGGCTGTTGAAAACAGGTTGACTAGGTAAGGGATCGACAGCTACCCCATTAAAAAGGACTTTTGTAAAATAAGGTTTTGGATAAGAACTTAAAACATAAAAAAAGTTGGACTATGTCTTGCACTTTTTTTGTTTTTTTAATTTTAAAAGTTTATTTATTTATTTTTGAGAGAGAGACAGGGCTCAAGCACAGGAGGGGCAGAGAGCGACACACAGAATCTGAAGCAGGCTCGAGGCTCCAAGCTGTCAGCACAGAGCCTGACATGGGGCTCGAATGCACAAGCTATGAGATCATGACCTGAGCCAAAGTCGGACCCTTAACCAACTGAGCCACCCAGGCGCTCCTACGTATTATAATTAATTTATCATAGTCAAGCATGGATTCCATTATTAGGGCTGATTTTTGTAATTAGATTATAGTGTGAAGTCATGCATTTAACAAAAATTTAACAAGTATGGACGTACAGAGAGAAAGAAGTGAATTTGAAGCTAAGATTCTGTTATAATACTTAATTGTTTTACTGAAAAAAAAGAGAAGGACTTGTTGTTTCCTTAATTATGATTCTCAGACTTGGAGTCAACTTCACCAGTTGGGGAAGGACTGAACCCAAATGGAAGGAGACACCGGTGCTGGTAGTGGGTATCCAGAGAGAGCAGCAGGTCTGACCACAGTGCTTGCCTCATGGGCAGCACTGACCTCGTTGTAAACATAATGCACATTGTGGAAAATGACTGATACCGTCTCACAGAAATCATATGATGACAGGATACATAAAGCATTACACTTAGGGGGATAGAAAAAGACATTTGAAAATAATGTTGAGATGGGGCGCCTGGGTGGCTTAGTCGGTTAAGCGTCCGACTTTCGCTTAGGTCATGATCTCGCGGTTTGTGGGTTCGAGCCCCGCGTCGGGCTCTGTGCTGACTGCCAGCTCAGAGCCTGGAGCCTGTTTCAGTCTGTGACTCCCTCTCTCTCTGACCCTCCCCTGCTCACGCTGTCTCTCTCTGTCTCTCCTAGAAATAAATAAAACATTTAAAAAAATCTTTAAAAAAAAAGAAAATAATGTTGAGAGAAAATCGTATTCTGAGACTGCACTAATGACACCATTTAAAATAGGTCTTGATACATTGATGCTCGGACCTACTGGGTGATATCAATTTAGAAATTCCCGATTAGTTTATTAAAGAGTCTCTATTTGCTGAAGAGCTGCTCACTCATATTTAAAAGAAAATTTTTTTAATGTTTATTTTATTTTTGACAGAGAGAAAGACAGAGTGTGAGCAGAGGAGAAGCAGAGAGAAGGAGACATAGAATCTGAAGCAGGCTCGAAGCTTGGAGCTGTCAGCACAGGGCCCAATGTGGGGCTTGAACCAATGAACCTTGGCATAATGACATGAGCTGAAGTTGGACAGCTGACCGACTGAGCCCCCCAGGTGGCCCTACTCATTCATATTAAAAAAAATTTTTTTTTTTTACTTTAGAAAAAGAGAGAGAGAGGGTGAGAGAGGGAGAGAATCCCAAGCCGCTTCCCTGCTCAGAGCAGAGCCCAATTCGGGGCTCGATCCCATGACTCTGGGATCATGACCTGAGCCGAAATCAAGAGTTGGACACTTAAACAAATGAGCCACCCTGATACATTAAAAAAATGTTTTTAATATTTTTTAGTGTGAAAATATGCAGATGAGGGTTGATTCTTTTGCATTATTGTCTCTGAATAGCAATCTGTAATAGTTATATAAAACTCTAGGATTGATTTGGTAACTATCTGTTGCAGCTTGGCTGACCTGGGGTAAAGGGAAAGAAAACCAGTATTTATTGGCCAAAAGGGCTTCCCAATTAGGTTCTCACCACATTTAGCTCTTAAAGTGGTATTAGGTCAATGCTTATTGGTGATGCAGGAAGTCACCTAAGAGACTGCATTGAAATTGTGAGATTGTCTACAGTGAGATGGACACTGTTATTCCTCTTGAGGAGTGCTAAGACGATCATTTTTGTTCTTAGTGATTTCGATATGTGACCCTTTCTATGAAATAATTAATGATTTATGAATACAGAGACTCAAAAATATTCCTGGAGGATAATACAGGAGCTACCTTTGGGGGCTGTCATGCGGGAAAGAGTGAGGGTGCACGTCATATGTCCAGGGTAACATCTGGCATACAGTAGGGCTCAAAGAATTCTTTCCTTCTCACACCTTTCTTTCCTTTGTTCTGGGGGCAGGTACCACTCCTTCTCTGAATTCTACTTTTGTAAAAGTTTTCTATGAACACTTGTTTATTTACTGATTATTGAAAATATGTTTTAACAAGTTTTTCATTATAAGGGTTCATTAGGAATCAGAAGAACTTAAAGTCATGCAGAGCCTAACATAAACAATTGCAAGTGTAGTTCTGACAGCTGAGGTGATTTAGGTATTTGTGTAACTATTTAGCATCTTAAGCTTTGGCCAAAAACTAATGCCATGCAGGCCAGAAAGGAATGGCAGGAAATCTTCAATGTGATGAACAGAAAGAACAGAAAAAATATGCAGCCAAGAATCTTCTATCCAGCAAGTCTGTCATTCAGAATAGAAGGAGAGATAAAAGTCTTCCCAAATAAATAAAAAATCAAAGAATTCATCACCCCTAAACCAGCCCTACAAGAAATCCTGAGGGGGACGCTATGAGGGAAATGTTGCAAGGAACACAAGGTACCAGAGACGCCACTACAAGCATGAATCCTACAAAGAACACAATGACTCTAAACCCATATTTTTTAATAATAACACTGAATTAAATGGGCTAAATGCTCCAATAAAAAGACATAGGATAGCAGAATGGAAAAAAAAAATCCATCTATTTGCTGTCTACAAGAAACTCATTTTAGACCTGAGGACACCTTCAGATTGAAAGTAAGGGGATGGAGAAATATATATCATGCTACTGGAAGTCAAGAGAAGTGTAGCTATACTTATATCAGACAAACTGGACTTTAAAATAAAGGCAGTAACAAGAGATGAAGAAGGGCATTATATAATAATTACAGGGTCTACCCATCAAAAAGCTAACAATTATAAATGTCTACGCATCAAATACGGAAACATCCAAATATATAAAACAATTAATCACAAACAGAAATAATCTTATGGACAAGAATGTGCTAATAGTAGGGGACTTTAACACTCCACTTACAGCAATGGATAGATCAACTAGACAGAAAATCACTAAAGAAACAATGGACTTGAATGACACATTGGACCCGATGGATTTGACAGATATATTTAGAACTCCACATACTTTATTTTTTTTAATGTTTTTTATTTCTTTTTGAGAGAGAGATAGAGACAGCATGAACAGGGGAGCGTCAGAGAGAGAGGGAGTCACAGAATCTGAAGACAGGCTCCAGGCTCTGAGCTAGCTGTCAGCACAGCCCAACACAGGGCTTGAACCCATGAACTGTGAGATCATGACCTGAGCTGAAGTCAGACGCTCAACTGACTGAGCCACAGAGGCGTCTCTAGAACTCTACATGCTGAGGCCATGGAATTCACTTTCTTCTCAAGTGCACATGGCACATTCTCCAAGATAGATCATATACTGGAACATAAAGCAGCCCTCAATAAATATAAAAGAATTGAGATCAAACCATGCACACTTTCAGATCACAAAGCTATGAAACTTAAAATCAACCACAGGAAAAAGGCTGGAAAACCTCCAAAAATATGGAGGTTAAAGATCACCCTACTATAGAACAAATGGGCCAATCAGGCAATTAGAGAAGAAATTAAAAATATATATGGAAACAAATGAAAATGAAAATACAACAATCCAAACTCTATGGGATGTGGCAAAGGCAGTCCTAAGAGGAAAGTACATTGCGCTCCAGGCCTATTCAAGAAATTAGAAAAATCGCAAGTACAAAATCTCACAGCTCACCTAAAGGAACTAGGAGAGCAACAAGAGCACTCCAAACCCAGTAGGAGAAGAGAAATAATAAAAGTCAGGGCAGGAATAAACAATATAGAATCCCAAAAAACAGTTGAACAGATCAATGAAAACAAGAGTTGGTTTTTTGAAAAGATAAACAAAATTGACAAACCTCTAGCCAGGCTTCTCAAAAAGAAAAGAGAGAGCACCCAAATAGACAAAATCATGGATGAAAATGGACTTATTACAACCAATCCCTCAGAAATACAAGCAATTATCAGGGAATACTATGAAAAACTATATGCCAACAAACTGGACAACCTAGAAGAAATGGAAAAATTCCTAAACACACACACACTACCAAAATTCACACAGGAAGAGAGAGAAAATCTGAACAGACCCATAACTAGTGAAGAAATTGAACCAGTTATCAAAAATCTCCCAACAAATAAGAGCCCTGGGCCAGATTACTTCCCTGGGGAGTTCTACCAGACATTTTTTTAATAGTTTATTGTCAAGTGTGTTTCCATATAACACCCAGTGCTCATCCCCACAAGTGCCCTCCTCCATGCCCATCAGTCCTCAGTTTGTTCTCAGCATTCAAGAGTCTCTCATGGTTTACCTCCCTCCCTCTCCCCCACTATTTTACCCCTTCTTCTCCCCCATGGTCCTCCGTTAAGTTCCTCCTAATCCTCCTATACGTGCAAACATATTCTACCAGACATTTAAATCAGAGTTAATACCCATTCTTCTCAAGCTATTCCAAAAAATAGAAATCAAAGGAAAACTTCTGGAATCATTCTACAAAGCCAGCATCACTTTGATTCCCAAGCCAGACAAGAGACCCAGCAAAAAAAGATAACTACAGGCCAATATCCTTGATGAATATGGATACAAAACTCAACAAGATACTTGCAAATCAAATGCAACAGCAGATAAAAAGACTTATCCACCATGATAAAGTGGGATTCACTCCTGGGTTACAGGGCTGGTTCAATATCCACAAAGCAATCAATGTAATACATCACACTAACAACAACAACAACAAAAGATAAAAATCACATGATCCTGCCAATAGATGCGGAAAAACATTTGACAAAAAAATACAGCATCCCTTCTTAATAAAGACCCTTGAGAAAGTTGGGATAGAAGGAGCTTACTTAAACATAAAAGCCATTTATGAGAAGCCCTCAGCTAACATCATTCTCAATGGGGAAAAACTGAGAGCTTTCCCCCTGAGATCAGGAACACGACAGGGATGTCCACTCTCACCATTGTTGTTTAACATAAAGCTGGAAGTCCTAGCATCAGCCATCAGACAACAAAAGGCATCAGAACTGGCAAAGAAGAAGTCAAACTTTCATTTTTTTGTAGACAACATGATACTCTACATAGAAAACCCGACAGACTCCACCAGAAGCCTACTAGAACTGATCCATGAATTCAGCAAAGTCGCAAGGTACAAAATCAATGTACAGAAATCGGTTGCATTTTTACACACCAACAATGAAGCAACAGAAAGAGAAATCAAGAAACCGATCCCATTCACAATTGCACAAAAAACCATAAAATACCTAGGAATAAGCCTAACCAAGGATATAAGAAATATGTATGATGAAAACTATAGAGAACTTATGAAAGAAATTGAAGAAGACACAAAGAAATGGAAAAATATTCCATGCGTATGGATCAGAAGCATAAATATTGTTAAAATGTCATTACTACTCAAAGCAATCTATACATTCAATGCAATCCTAATCAAAATTGCACCAGCATTCTTCTCAAAGCTAGAACAAATTATCCTAAAATTTGTATGGAACCACAAAAGACCCCAAATAGCCAAACTAATATTGAAGAAGAAAACCAAAACAGGAGGCATCACCATCCCAGNGGAGAAAGAATGAAATCTGGCTATTTGGAGCAACGTGGATGGACCTTGAGGGTGTTATGCTGAGTGAAATAAGTCAGGCAGAGAAGGACAAANTGCCATAAGCTCATGCGATTTATGCAGTTGTGTTAATCATTGTGAGAATAAAGTGTTTTCCCTGCCTCCCATGTTTAATACTGTCTCACGATCCTCTCTTCATATTTTCTACTAAAAAAACTCAGCTAATCCACATACACTAAAGACATGCAAACAGAAACATATACCAAATATATTTATGAATTGCATACATACACTGGACATATACAGATTAAGTATATATACTAAATATATACATTAAATAAATAGTATTATGTGTATAAACTCTAACATACCCTAAATAAACCAAATATACATCATAGTAAACTACCTAAAGCAATCTTACACTCATATCCATATCTGTATCGGTATCTCAATTATAACCATGTTGACCAGGTGCTAGAATTCATGCTAGGTTTGTAAGGAGAATAACATATTCTACCACCATCAATATAGTGTTTTACATGGTGAAGTAGATGAAGAATATATGTATTTAGGGCTTACAGTGACAAAACAGGAACTCTAATGCAGAGAAATAATAGTGGGGGGAAGAGCCGGTCCGTGTGTGGGCAGCAAGGACAAGGTCTTGTGCACAGGTGACAGTGCCCTTGTATGATCAAGAGGAACTCGGTGGTGGTGCGGCCGAACATGACTGTGGGCAGAGCCAAGTAGTCAGGGTTGGGGGTCATAACAGCAGAAGCTGAGTGTAAAGATGAACGTAGGTGACGTCTACACTAAGCTGAGGGACTTTGGAACTTTATTCCAGAGGCAAATGTGCTGTAGGAAATATGAATGAGAGATGATCGCTTTTCTTTTGGAAATTTCAATTGGAAATTAGGAGATAGAAGCAAGCAGGCCTCATTACAGATAAGACAGATTGTGGTCAGAAGTCCAAACCAGTGTTTCTCAAACTCTATTGTATGCACAGTTGGCCTGGGGGTGTGGGCACAATACGATCCTGATGTGTCTGTCTGGGAGGCTGGAGCCTTTTCCAGCCGCCCAGGCTGTGGGTCTGCAGACCCCCTTACAGTAGCAAGGCCCAGGAGAGACACTGATCCTGGCCAGGAGGGACTGAGCAGACAACAGGCTCAAAGGGATAGGGGACAGCCAGGGAGCTGGGGGCCAGCAGACTCTTGGGGACAGGAGATAGCTGGCGGGGGTGGGGAGAAGGGCTGGGGGCCAGCAGGCTCTGGGGACAGGGGACAGCCGGGGGAGGGCTGAGGGCCAGCAGGCTCTGGGCAGTAGGCTGCACAGGCAAAGGCAGCAGGGCATCTTTGAGGAAGAATTAATTTGAAAACGATTATCAAAATTTCATGGTGGGAGCAGTTTCACATAACCAGTGACTCACAGTAATTTTGCCTGTCCTAAGAGAACATGGTGAAGATTAATAAGTTCATTTCCCAAAACACATGGGTGTTCTGTGGGGTAGGGTACCGTCTCCGGTGACAGACTGTTACTAATCCTGTCCCACAGGCCCTATGTTCTCAACGTTAGGCTTTGATCTGATTTTTGTTGATAGCGATTTTCTCATCCTTTGAACAAAGTCTTCCCATGACCCTGCGAGTTCAGATGGCTCCCCACCAGTCATCCCTCCTCCTCTCCACCCATCCAAATACACTACGATTTTAGCATCTCACTCCAAGTCTTCAGTCCCCTGTTGACATGGAGAGAGACATCCTGAACCTGCCAGCCCTCCCCCCACAGGGCGACCCCCCCACTGGTGCTGCGAGTCTGTCTGTCTTCCCCCTTCAGGGATCTGCCTTGTCTCGTTCTTTTATCTCCAATATCTCCCCACATAGGGACTCTTGCTGCCCCACTTGAGCTCAGATGTCTTCACAGTGATGTCCTGGTCCCTCCGTCCCGAGGCTGCCCTGTCTTTCCTGCTCTCCTAACATGCCCTCCCTCACTTCCTCCGCTAGCTCCCTGTGCTGACTTCTACCCCTCCCCAAAGTGGCTTACCTGAAGGGATCAATGACCTATGAGACGGACACCTGCCACCTTGTTTTCCTCGAGCCTCATTCTTGTATTCCCAGGTTATTCCCAGGGTTCCCATCCCCCCTCCTGAGGCCTCATTTCCTTGGCTTCTGTGAGACCAGTTTCTCCTGTTCGTCTTCTGACTCTATGGAAGTCCCTCCTCAGGCCCCTTCATTTCCCACTTAGTCTCTAAAATTTGCTTTTCCTATGCATAAAATGTACCATATGAGGATTACATCATTCTAGGGTTCCCAGGAGGGATAAGGATTGTATGGAGCCTACACAGAAGAGCATCTTGACACAGGTTGGATTTATTGACTAGCTGTGGTAAAGGTAGTGTGAGTGGTGGGAGTTCAGACTCTGGACTCAGATTTCCTGTGTTCAAATCCTGTCTCTATACTTTTCAGCTTTGTGACTTTAGGAAAATTTCACAATGTCTCTGTTCATTTCCTCATTTGTAAGATGGAGACCACAGTAGCACGTCCTTCATAAAACTGTTAGGATTCAATGATGTTTGTGCTTGAGGAACTTAGTACAGTGCCCAGGAAGTAGTTAGTTTCAATTATTATGGTCTATTAATAACAAATCTAATTATTCAATTTTGTCATAAAATGGCCCTAAACCAGTTGTAACTTTCTACTTATCATTCGATGGCCCCAAACTTTTTGTTTTTAATTTTAATTTTTTTCTTTGAGTAGCTTCAATTAATCTTTTAAAAAGCATGAGCCCAGTTTTTACTGGTAGTCTGTACGTCACTTGCTCAGGACCCCTTCTGCCCAGTGAAGGGCAGCCCTCCGTTCTACCACTTGTATGAAGAAGCCAGGCCTATTCTCATTTTCACTTTTTGAAGCCACTCAGCGTGAGCATGAGAGTAGATGGTGAGAGCCCCACGGCTGGGAACCAGAAGCCCAAGATTCACCCATGTCCTGGCTCCTCCACCAGCTCATCACGTGACTTTGCTCAAAACCTAGCTCTTTGAACTTTAGTTTCTACAACTGAAAAAGGAAAATATCTGCTTAAAATTAACAAAAATTTTTTCTAATATTTATTTTTGAGAGACAGAGAGCAAGCAGGGGAGAGGCAGAGAGAGAGAGAGAAGGGGAGACACAGAATCTGAAGCAGGCTCTGAGCTGTCAGCACAGAGCCTGACACGGGGCTTGAACTGACAAATTGTGAGATCATGACCTGAGGTGAAGTCAGATGCTTAACTGACTGAACCACCCAGGCACCCCACTGCTTAAAATGTAATGTGCATATAAAAACATCCAAAAGTATGAATGGCAAAAATTCATAGAGTGTAAATTCATGAAGCATTCTATAGATGTGAAATGTAGTCAAACTGCTTTATTTACAATCTTCCTCGGAGTTTCAATGATGTAAATTGTGGTTATTGTCATAAAATGAGTTTAAAATGTACTGTCAGGCCTCCTGTCCTCACTCCGTCTGCACTCCTGGTTTCCAGTCTGTGATTACCCCAACTCTATTCCAATAGTTTTGGGGTCTTTCATGTCAAGTTTCAAAACTTTTCAGATAAAATGATTTTACCCTCTATTTTAATGGCACATTGAAAGAAAAATCAAAGCAAACAGTAACTGTCCTTAGAGACATATGTAACAACAAAACAGCCAGTAGCTGTGTCGCCTCATTAAGCAAAAACAAAACTATGTCCCTTCTTGGTTCTAGCAGAACACTTTAAAATTGGAAGGAAAATTGACATGAAAAATAAGACAGGGTAGTTGTTGATGCAAGAACATTTTTGATGAGCACATTGGCTGTAAGAGGACAATATTGGCTGATGAGTTTCCACCTGGTGTCGAAGCCGACTTTAATTGCGTTGGCACTAAGGATGTGCTTATGGTTGGCTCAAATTTGGATTGTACATGACTGCCACTTTTTTGTCTTATGCACAGTCAACGGAATGAACAGGAAGAATGTGAAATCCACTGAACACATGCAGTTTAACCAGGAGGAAGATGATTCCACTGGCACTAAGATTTCTCTCTGATGGGTTTCAATCAGCTCAAGTGGAAGCTAATAACTTTTTATCAATTTAGACTCTTTCCTTCAGTGAGAAGTGAGTTTGGGTGGGTTGAGATCCTCTAACTTAGTTTCCACAACTTGCCTGTGTGGAAACTTATGCATATTTACTTCATGTTTAATTTTTTTGATGCAGGAAGAATGTCATGAACTTTAAATGGGTCATAGTTTTCCTCTATTTTTCCCCCTTAGCTTGTAATTTACTAAAATAGTAGGATCTTTTGCAAAGATCATTAAATAGAATTTTTTTGGTTTTAGTCACATATTTCTAATGTTATTTTTTTGCAGAAAATCTTACTTGCTCTTTCCCCAGCTGGAAGTGATATCTCTTATATACTTTTATTTTTGGATCTCTTTAATGGCATGTTTCACTTCCTGTTTTAGCTCATAGATACCTAAATGTGTTTTATTTTTCCTATTAGAATGTAAAAAAGCCTTGAGAAAAAGGTGCATTTATAGACTGTATTTCCAGTATCTTGATTAGGTACTTAAGAAATAGAATATATAAATAAATCAATATCTACTTTAAATAACAACAGCAAAAAATCAAAAACCATAAACCTCTATAGTCCCTAAAAGTAGACAGAGATCCAGTGGTAAATGTTCCTGATTTGAGTAAAACACCCACCTCTGCTGTTTTCTGCTACTAAGGAGGCTACAAGGTGGTGTGACTTCAGGCTAGTGTGCATTCTAAGTGTTTTCATCTGTAAAATGAGAATATGTCCATTTCACAGAACTGATGAGAAGCCCTAAGTTAGGAAATATATGGAAAGGTGTTTTGTTAATTCCAAGGCACTAAACATAAGAAACCAAACCATATGTGCAGGGGAATCTGAGGCTTTTGCTAATTCTCACATAGAACTTGGTTTGCAGTCCTCAGGAGAAATTAACCATCTGTACGTATGTTAGGTGTATGGAGGAATCTCTGCCTCAGAGTAGGTGCTCAGTACACATTTGGCTGAACTGAATTACTGTTAACTTCAATTACCCGAAAGGGTTCCCTTAGAAAGTGGAGGGAGTGGGGTGCCGACCTGGCACACAGGAAGAGGAAAGTGACAGCTAGCCCTGTGACTTGGTGATCATTATTGAATTTGTGCTCAGCCCATGATTCTACAGAGTTTTGGGTCCATAGCAGAAGAGAGCTGCTGTTTGAAAGAGCTGTGTAGGATTTTACCTCGAGGAATCAGCAGGGACTCTTTCTTGAATTGCTCAACAGAAGTAGCACTCAGACATTCCCTTTGAGATACCAGCTTCCAGAAATCTAAGAGCTGTGCAGAGGCAAGAAATACCTAAAATTTAGAGCAGTACAGTGGAAAAGCAGATGCTGAAGGCAATTTTCATTAGCGGTTGCTGCCAAAGGGAGGGGTAGCAGTCGCTAAGATCTATTCCTTTATTTATCTTATTGAAAACAGTTGATTGAATGCCTACTTCGTGACAGCCACTTTTTAGACACAGGGACTCAGGTGAAGGTGAGGAGGATGAAAATCCCTGCTTTCACAGACAAAACCCCTTAGGAGTAGCTGATGTAAGGTACTCTCCCCAGCGCTGGCGTCAGTGGACAACTCACTGGTGGTAGCAGGTATGCCCCGGGACCTGTGAGTGGCCACACTGACAGAAGGAGCTAGGGACTGAAACCAGAAGTCTCCCCACTATCGTGATGTGAAAGATCCTAACAGTCGGGGGGGGGGGGAGGGGATGATGATGATGGGGCTTTAAAAATAAGCGTTTATTTTCCTAAAAGGAAAGTTATGGCTTGACCCCGCATCAATTTCCATTGATTGATGTCCCACATCTGGGTGCAGTTCTCTCTTATGTCTCACTTTTGAGCTTATACTGCAGCTAACTTTTCCTAAAGACAAGGCAGGCTAGAACTAAGCATTGCTGGAAAACATGTATGTAAAGATACTCATGCTTTTAGAAGTCTAAAATAATCTCTAAAAAGTTGGGTGACTCATCAGCAACATTCTCTTCCCACGGCCTCCTGACATATCATGTTGACCTGCAGTGGCCTCCCTTGTACTTTTAGCCACGAGCATTTAGTATTTATTGCGGTACCTTGATATGATGCCAGAAGATTGAAGAGAGCATGAAAATATTTATAGGATGGAAATGCATGCTATAGACTCTGGAGTATCACTCCAAGAACTTGAATGTGTTTGGAAAAAAATGAGAGAATTGAGTTTAATTAAAAATATAAAATAAAAGAGTTTTCCTTTAAAATTTTGTCATTAAGAATGGTTTACTTCCATTTCATGGATTTACTGGTTATAGCTTTAGATGAAAAGCATGGACTCTGATGTCAGCCTGCTTGGGTTTCAACATCATTTTTGGTATTTACCTTATAGTTTGGTCTGTTAGGAGAATCAAATAAAATAATGCATGTAAAGCATTTAGTAGAGTGTCATGCCTACATCCTAATAATCACATATAAATCCATATTGATAGTGATATTCTTATCCCTAGTCATTTACATCTATGCATACATTTGTTAATTCCCTACCAGATACTTCAGGGAACGAATCATTCAAGGTTGTATGATCCTGCCCAGGAAACAATATTCTGCCAGTGATTGGCTGGTGGGGGGTGGGTATTTAAGTGCTTGGCCTTTTGGCCTCATTTTAGGACAGTTCTGAAAACCTTTCCAGCTTCAGAACAACCTGTCAGATTAGCTAAAGTCTCATCTGTGACCTGACTGCCAATGGACCACCATGACTCTAACCAAGTAAGATACATTAGGCAGTTGCTATGCTGAACATGGCACCTTTGCTAGAGCAGATTCACTGCTTTGCCTATATGGTATGTGAGCTATTGATACAGTAAATGCATTCTTTTGGTTACTCATCAAGAGGGAAGATTGGAAACATATTACATCATAAGGGAGGGTTAGCAGTACAAAATCTTACCCAAGGCTACATTAATGCTACTATTAGTCATAATCTAGTCCAAAGGACAGATTATGACAGAAGACCATTCTGCAGAAGACCATTGTCTCCGTATGTTAATGATGTTATGTTAATGGGATCAGAATGCTCCGGAAAAACATTTGTGCTCCAGAAGGCAAGAAAAAATGACACGTTTTTCTAGAGAAATTCAGGGACATGACATTAGTTATGTGTTTAGGGATCTAGTGGTCCGGGCTTACCTTCATGTGCTTTTCAGAATATGGGACAGTTATGGAACCTTGTATCTCCTCTTCTCGAAGAAGAAGCACAAAACTTGGTAGGGCTCTTTGGATTTTGTAGTCAACACATTCTCCACTTGGGGTTACATTAATGCTCAATTTACTTAGTGGAATGAAAGCATTCTCGTCTTGAGAGGGACTCAGGTCTAGGTTGAGAAAGGACACAGTAGCTGGTCTAGTTTGCAACATGAGCAGTTGTGACACTTGGGCTACATGACACTTCCAGAGGTATCTGTGGTAAAGAAAGACGCTGTTTGGAGTTTCTGGAAGACCAAATAGAGAAACACATGCAGACCTATAAAGTTCTGCAGTAAGGATGAGCCTCATACAGCTCACAACTATTATGCACCATTCAAACAGCTCCTGCCTCATGGGCTCTAAGATAAACTGGGCATTGCCCCCGGGGCCTGAGTGGCCACGAGTCCAGCAGTGCCTGCGATGACTTGGATGCTGCCAGACACACCAAGTCATAAGATCAGGGGAATGAGAAGCCCTCCATGGTATGATGGTGGTGACATCTAAGGGCCTGTGCAGAAGACACAGGTAGGCTTACATGAACAAGTGGCCCAGACACTCATCACCTAACACTATTGCTGATGCTTCTTTTCAGCATAAATTTATATATGGAAGGTAGGGGGAGGGTGCCCTGTGACCAGATGATGAGGGAAGAAAAGAGGTGGAACCAGTGTCACTGAACACTTATGTGATTCTCATAAAAATTTATGTGATTAAAAACCACAAACCCAGAATAAAGGATGAGTGGTAACATATTTTATTTTTATATTTAATAAAAGTAACTGTAGTTTAGAGCCTCAAGTATTCAGATGCATCCAAACGTCGTGAATAGATAATAATGTTAATTTTCTGTAAAATGGATGAAGAGGACCTTAAAAAATTGCTTGCTAATTGCCTGACTTGTGCCATATAAAATATATTTCCTGTTGCTAGATGTCAGATGTGATAGATGATGGCCAGAGATGTGTGTGTGCTATTTTAGGTGTTTGCCAATTATTTAAAAGCAGACTAATAACACAATTAAATTGGGATAGATGAAGGCAACAAAAATCTGGATGTGATAAAAAGGGACAAAGAGAACTGTGATGTTTTAAATTCAATTAATATAAACTCACAGGGAGGTTGCATGTGGAAGGCGCTACAAAAAGACCTGTCTCGATATGATAATCATTGTGTGCTTGACATCCTTATCTTAAAGTCTAGAGATTATTTATAGCACAGCAGGCTTATCATGTAAATGTTTCGCTCTCATCGCTCTCATCTCTCCATCTACAAATGCCAATCATCCCTGAGGTCGGGTCATTCACCTTATATCCCATTCTCTCCTTGTTATTTTTCAGAGTCTGTCCTTTCAGCCCTGGGAACTCTTATTTATTTGCTCACTTTCTTCTGTTGACTTAACTCAGGAAATCTGCACATTAATCATTCTCCATCATAGTCAGCTTCTCCTATTTGCTACAATAAATGCAAACAGATATTTAAGAATTGGCTCCAAAGTCAAGAATGCAGCGCTATCAACAGGTCTAAAATGTGTCAAGAATTAGCCTCCTGAGGAGCCTCCTGTAACCCTTATACTCCAGGATGTCAATTCATTTATAGTTTTTCCTGATACTTCCATGATTTTTTTCATGTTTCATGATGTTTTATTTACAGAAGCAAGTGTGAAGAGTTACAAGGCATCTGGTTCTCAAGCTTCTGGCAAAGGCTTGAGCTAAAACGTAAATTCTGTACTGTGCTTGTGGGTCGGCTGACACAGATTTTCCAGGCCCTGTGGCTGGTCATTTTCAAGGCCACGTGCTATCTTGTGAGACTGTCTGTTCTCTGTGCAGCAGGGCTCCCTCCCCCCTTTCTTGCTCCCATCTCAATCCCAAATTCAGTGAGTGTGGCCTGGATCAGAGGTGACCTTCCTATGACAGTCAGGTCTGGCCATTGTTTTCCTTCCTCTTTCAGATAAAAATAATAATTAGTGATTGTGAGCCTTTGTAAAGATAATGCTTCTGTGGGGCGCCTGGGTGGCTTAGTCGGTTAAGCGTCCGACTTTCGCTTAGGTCATGATCTCACGGTTCGTGGGTTCGAGCCCCGCGTCGGGCTCTGTGCTGGCTGCCAGCTCAGAGCCTGGAGCCTGTTTCAGTCTGTGACTCCCTCTCTCTCTGACCCTCCCCTCCTCACGCTGTGTCTCTCTCTCTCTAGAAATAAAAAAAAAAAAAAAGATAATGCTTCTGTTACAGGTTCAGCCCCAAATCTCTTATTGCTAAATGTTGTCACTTATGGTGTTCTTACCAGGAGCAGCTAATGCCCTGTCACCGACGGTCACTGCGGTCCCTCTCTAAATCCCTTGGTCTCCAGAAGTCATCATGAGTTATTTTCAGAAAACTGTAGGGATAAAAACCTTCCATGTGTAAAAAAAACCTCATGGGAGGTGACACAGAAATGCACAGTGAATGGCATTCACAATGGCAGGAATTCTAAGTTTCCAGCTTGCGTATAGCCAGGCAAGTTACTTCACAGTTACTCAAAACGCTGATGAGAATGTATTTAAATACTGCAAGCTAACTCATGTAGGTAGGTCTGGTCACCAAATAGCCAAGCCAAAGATGTAATAATTCTGCAAAACCTGCGTGTCTTTTGCATTCCTGCCTCTGCCCTATCCTCACCCCCTTCCTCTTTTCCTCGTCATTTATATTGAGGAGAATATCAAAGCAGGGATGTTAAGCTCAGGTTGTGAGGAAGCTCCTCTGGTGACATCCTGCTCCTGAAATCAAGGCTCTCCTGTCCACTTAGTCCTTTGGATCTCCTTTGGGGCCTTCACCAGGCACATCCCACCATCACCAAAGCTTAGAGGTCCATTTCCTGCTGAACACTAGCCCCTTCAGTCCCTTGCTTCTCTCACTATTCTTTCAGTCTTTGCTGTCAACCTTTCTTTTCTCTTCCCTTAGTTTATTGTCAAGTTGGTTTCCATATAAAACCCAGTGCTCATCCTAATAAGTGCCTTCCTCCATGCCCATCACCCCCTTTCCCCTCTCCCATACCTCCATCAGCCCTCAGTTTGTTCTCAGCATTCAAAAGTCTCTCATGGTTTGCCTCCCTCCCTCTCCCCCACTATGTTTCCCCTTCTTCTCCCCCATGGTCCTCTGTTAAGTTCCTCCTAATCCTCCTATATGTGTGGAAACATATGGTATCTGTCCTTCTCTGCCTGACTTATTTCGCTCAGCATAACACCCTCAAAGTCCATCCATGTTGCCACACATGGCCATATTTCATTCTTTCTCACTGCCATGTAGGATTCCATCGTATAGATAAACCACAACTTCTTGATCCGTTAGTCAGTTGATGGACACTTAGGCTCTTTCCATGATTTTGGTATTTGTCAACCTCATTCTTTACAAAATCATGTTTCGTAGATGTAGAATACCCTTCCTTGATCACCTGATTAGGGTTTCCTCCTCCCATGAGAGTACCCGCTCTTGGGTGCAGGGACTGTGAATGAGTATGTACTTCCTACCTGAGTCTGTAAGAATTACCAGGTGCTTCCCAGCAGGTGTGTGCAACAGGGCAGAGGCATGAGTGAGCATCAAGCAATGTGGGAGGCTTAGGAGGTCACTGCCATTATTCGTTAAGGCTGGACTAATGAGGGGATGGACACATTCAGAGGACCACAAGTAGCTCCGTGCAGGAGTCTATCTAGGTTGGAGAAAGGGCAGAAATAATGTTGGAGTAGATTCTGTAATCATTTATGCCATGCCAAACACTTTTACTTTTTCCCACTTAAAACTCAGTGTTTCTTCATCATAGTAAGCTGTTTTTCTCAATCTTGAGTAATACAGAAATTCATTTATAGGAAAATATTCTTCAGTGACTTCTGCTGTTGAAATATTATGTTATTTCTTAAATATATACACATATGAAATTATAATCCCTTCATACTTGAGCTTTTTTAGGACTATCAAACACTAATTTACAAACAAAAACAAACTACAAGCTTTATAAAAGTTAAATTAATGAGAGGAATTTAAAGCAGTAGATGGTCACTGTAAATTAAACTGCTACTTTGAGGGGCGCCTGGGTGGCTCAGTCAGTTGAGCGTCCAACTTCAGCTCAGGTCATGATCTCATGGTTTGTGGGTTCGAGCCCTGCGTCAGGCTCTGTGCTGACAGCTAGCTTAGAGCCTGGAGCCAGCTTCGGATTCTGTGTCTCCCTCTCTCTGATCCTCCCCTGTTCACGCTGTCTCTATCTCTCTCTCAAAAATAAAATAAAACATTTTTAAAAAGTAAAAAAATAAACTGCTACTTTGAGCTTAATAGTAGAAAGAAATAGTACTTGCTAGACTCTCTCTATGTATATATGTATTCATTCATTTTTTTTGAACTTCAACGGACCATTCTTTTATTCATTACCATTACTGGTGACATTAATATCCTTTTTAGCAAGGCTTTGGCCTTGATACATTATTTTGTTAGGCCAATCAATGGAATATTGCATACATATAAATATCAAATAAGTAAAAGAAAAGTAAAAAATTAACAATCATTTACAGAACGTTTTCCCTGCATATTTAACTATCAGTTATTTAGAACAAGTCAGGATCTTCCCAAGCAGCTGGTTTATTTTTTATTTATTTAAAAAAATTTTTTTAATGCTTTATTTATTTCTGAGAGAGAGACAGCATGAGCAGGGGAGGGTCAGCGAGAGAGACATACAGATTCTGAAACAGGATCCAGGCTCTGAGCTAGCTGTCAGCACAGAGCCCAACACGGGGCTCGAACCCATGAACCTTGAGATCATGACCTGAGCCGAAGTCAGACGCTTAACTGACTGAGCCACCCAGGTGCCCCCCAAGCAGCTGCTTTAAGAAAGTATGCCACTCAGTGGTATAAAGCAGGTACATTTATGTTCAGAAATCTCTATTACCACAAGCCACAGGCAGACTGAGTCTAAGACTTTTGCTTGAATTACAGTAAAACCCTTGTCCACTCCCTGTAACACGATTTAGTCTTTACTTGGTGTCTAATCATCAATAACATATTGAGTATGCCAATGTTTTCCCCTCATTAGATCCTAATATTTAAATAAATTACTATGGGACGCCTGGGTGGCTCAGTTGGTTAAGTGTCTGACTCTTGATTTTGGCTCAGGTCATGATCTCACGGTTCGTGAGTTCAAGCCCTGCATTGGGCTCTGCACTGACAGTGCGGAGCCTCCTTGGTATTCTCTCTCTCTCCCTTTCTCTCTCTGACCCTCCTCCACTTGCGTGTGTACTCACTCTTTCAAAATAAGTAAATAAACAAAAAATTAAGTACATTACTATGACATACCATGACTATTTCCTGTTAAAGTATCAACTCATTAAGAAGTTTAGTTAAAATGATTTTCAATATAAGGTATCTTAATGCAACAAGATCACTTTAGAAAGTAAGAAAAAGAGAAAAGTACAACGTTATAAGTGGAAAAATTAGATTAGTTTGTCAGCCCCTGTTTCTCCAGGTATATTTTAAGCATTTTGAGATCAGGGATAGTGATTTTAACCAATCTTGAAATTCGAGCACTCAACAAATACATATTGAAAGCCAACTATTCATCAAATTTATGTTACAGAAATATCACCCTCAAACAGTATTGAAGACAGAAGCTGGGAAGCAGGTGGAGCAAGAGAACCCTAAGCTCACCTCGTCCTGTGGATACAACTGGATAACACTCACATCAGGGCAAATAACCTGGACAACGGCCCCAGGACTGGCAGAACACACTCTACAGCTAAAGGTAGAGAACATTTGGTTTCGAAAGTGAGAGGGGCTGAATTTTGCGGGTTCTTACAACCAGCAGGAGTTAAAGTCTGGAATTTTAAAAATCAGTGGGTTTGGCTCTGGGAGAGTCTGGAAGGTGTTAGGAAGCTGATCCCAACACTTAGAGACAGCACAACAAACCATCTCCAGAGACACAGCACGGAAGTGGCAGTTTGACAAATGCCTGAGGCAGACAACAGGAGAGTGATTCACTCATTTCAGAGCGTGTGTAGGAGAGACAGGGATCTCAGAGAGACCCTCTGGGAACAAAGGAGCTGGCAGGTGCCATTTCCCTCCCCCACCTCCCATCATAAACACAGAGCCGCCTGCAGGAACCGCCGCAGTGCCACGCTTACTGTCTAACTTGCTAACCCCCAGCTCCAACCCCTGTGCTTCAGCAGATCTGCCCTTCCAGCCAGGCTTGCCTCAGTCCCAGCGCGCAGGCGCTCTCCTCCAGCAGACCTGCAAAAACCTGGCCCACGCACATCTCCTGACTGGCGCCTTTCCTGTGCCTTGGTTCTGGCGGTAGTTGTGGTGGCAGGTCTCATTGCACAAGCAGACCAGAACACAGCTTGTTTAAACCCATCGCACCCAGCTGGGGGCCAAACACTGTCCACAACAGGCAAAGAAAGCCTCTAAAGAGAACTAGAATCAAGGAAAGTTAGACAAAACGGGACAGAGGACTATGACCCAAATGAAAGAACAGGACAAAACCACAGCAAGAGACCTAAGCACAACAGATGTAAGTAACATGCCTGATAGAGAATTTAAATTAATGATCATAACTATACTCACTGGACTGGAGAAAAAAGTGGAGGATATCAGTGAGACCCTTAACAGAGAGAGAAAAAGAGAACCAATCAGAGGTGAAGAACACAATACATGAAATTAACAAAACTTGATGGAATAAATAGCAGGCTAGAGGAAGCAGAGAAATGTATTAATGACCTGGGAGACAGTAATGGAAAGTATTCAAGACGAGCAGGTGAAAGAGAAAAAATATGCAAATTGAGAATAGTCTCAGGAAACTCAGTGACTCCATCAAGCACAATAATATCCACATTACAGGGATCCTAGGAAAAGAAGAGAGAGAAAAGGGAGCCGAAAATATATTTGAAGAAATAATAGCTAGAAACTTCCGTAATCTAGGGAAGGAAGTAGATATCCAGATCCAGGAGGCATAGAGATACCCCCAACTAAATCAACCCAAGGAAGGCCACACCAATATACACAGTAATTAAAATGGCAAAAAGTAGTGGTAAAAAAAAGGATTTAGCAGCAGCAAGAGATAAGAAGACAGATACATATAAGGGAAATCCCATAATGCTATCAGTGAGTTTTTCAGTAGGAACTTCATAGGCCAGAAGGAAATAGCTGAAAGAAAAATGCTGAAAGGGAAAGATCTACAGCCAAGAGTACTCTGTTCAGCGAGATGTCATTCAGAATAGAAGGGGATATAAAGAGTTTCCCAGACAAACAAATACTAAAGGAGTTCATGACCACTAACTAGCCCTACAAGATATAGGAAAGGGGATTCTTTGAGTGGAAAAGAAACACCGTAAGTGAGAGTATGAAAAGTAGAAACACAAAAGTATAAAAATGAGTATTCCTAAAAAATCAAAGGATCCATAAAATAAAAGGATGTAAAATATGACACCATATACCGAAAATGTGGGGAATAAAAAGTGGCATTAAACTTAGGTGACCATGAAATTAATATAGACTGCTATATACAGAAGAAGTTATATACAAACCTAATGGTAACCACAAATCAAAAACCAGTAATAGGTATGCAAAGAAGAAAGGGAAAGGAATCCAAGTATACCACTAAAGGAAGCCAACAAACCATGAAAGAGACAAGACAAGACAAGACAAGAGAGGATCAGAGAAAAACTACAAAAACAACCAAGAATATATAACAAAATGGCAATAAATACATAGCTATCAACAATTACTTTGAATGTAAATGGGCTAAACACTTCAAACAAAAAACACAGAATGACAGAATGGATAAAAAAAAAAAAGAAGACCCATCTATACGCTGCCTAAAGACTCACTTCAGACCTAAAGATGCCTGCAGATCGAAAGTAAGGGGATGGATAAACATCTACCATGCAAATGGAAATGAAAAGAAAGCCAGGGTAGCAACACTTATACTGGGCAAACTGGACTTTAAAACAAAGGCTGTAACAAGAGACAAAGAAG
The DNA here is from genome assembly GCF_008692635.1 of Crocuta crocuta. Lineage (NCBI taxonomy): Eukaryota > Metazoa > Chordata > Mammalia > Carnivora > Hyaenidae > Crocuta > Crocuta crocuta. Next base: position 3,462,441 of record NW_027527559.1, read on the forward strand.
GACATTATATTTTAATGAAGGGGACAATCCAACAAGAAGATATAACAATTGTAAATATTTATGCACTTAATGGAAGCACCGAAATACATAAAATAGTCAATAACAAACATAAAGGAAATATTTGATAGTAATACAACTAGAATAGAAGACTTTAACACCTCACTTACATCAATGGACAGATGATCCAAACAGAAAATCAACAAAGAAACAATGGCTTTGAAAGACACCCTGGACCAGATGGATTTAACAGATATATTCAGAACATTCCATCAAAAGACAGCATAATACACATTCTTTTCAAGTGCACGTGGAACATTCTCCAGGAAAGATCACATATTAGGCCACAAAACAATTCTCAACAAATTGAAAAAGATCAAAGTCATACCATGCATCTTTTCTGACCATGATGATGTGAAACTAGAAATCAATCACAAGAAAAATCTGGAAAGAGCACAAATATGTAGAGGTTATAAACAGCATGCTATTAAACAATTAATGGTTCAACTAGGAAACAAAGAAGAAATAGAAGCTTACATGGTGAGAAATGAATATAAAAATAAAATGATCTAAAACTTTTGGGATGCAGAAGTAGTTCCAAGATGGAAGCATATAGCAATACAAACCTACCTCAAGAAGCAAGAAAAATCTCAAATAAACAACCTAAACTTGCACCTAAAGGAGCTAGAACAAAAACAACAAACAAAACCTAAAACCGGCAGAAGGAGGGAGATATTAAAAATTAGAGCAGAAATAAATGGAACAGTAACTTAAAAAAAACCCCAAAAAACAGTAGAACAGATCAATGAGACCAGGAACTGGTTCTTTGAAAAGATCAACAAAATAAAGATGTATTCATTTTTGGTTCTTTCCGATGGTTAAGGGATATTAAGATGGAGACATCCTGCTCTGGTCCCTATGACCCATGTATACATCCACGAAAGAGTAGAAGAGACACCTGGCTTGACTTTGCTTAACAAATTTTAGCTCTTTGGAAGTGTAAATTTCCCTAAACGTACATATATCTTTTACTTGTTTTTCACACATTAAATTTTGGGACACACTTTTTGGAACGGAGACAACTTATACAGACTTAGAATTTGTTGCTGAAAATTTGTTGACAGAAAACAAAGGAAAAGTGCATTTAACAGAGGAGTACACATATTGTAGGAAGAGAAGAACATTAAGAATGGAACCTGGGGAATTCCACTTTATTCTTTAAAATTAAAAAAAAAATCAGTTAGTTTTTCACTGAAGAAAATTTGGAAAATAGCAGAAGGTAGGAAAAATTACCTATATATCTACAACCTCAAACACAACCATTTTAACGTGGCTTTGCATAGGGGCACCTGGGTGGCTCAGTGGGTTAAGTGTCTGATGTTAGCTCAGGTCATGATCTTGCAGTTACTGGGTTTGAGCCCCATGTCAGACTCTGTGCTGACAGCTCAGAGCCTGGAGCCTGCTTCAGATTCTATGTTTCCCTCTCTCTGCCCCTCCCCCTCCTCTGCTCTCTCTCTCAAAAATAAATAAACATTAAAAAATTTAAAGTAGCTTCTAGCATTTTCTTCTAGCACTTTCCCCTGCTTTGAAAGACTTTTTTTTTTTTTTTTTTTTTTTAAATATTTAACTGCATTTGGAGTGTGGGCAATAACATGTAAGGGACAGATGGAGGAAGGGGTGGCCGTGAAGACAACAGGGAGGATGCGAGAGCAGAAGCAGGTAAAGAACTGGTACAGAATGTCACTGGAGAAGCTAAGGACAAAAATGTCAGCTGGTCAATACTGCTATGACTGCTATTGAAAATGCTTTTATTGGACAATTAGGAAGTCTTCCGTGATCTTAGGTAGAGCCGTTTAATGTAAAAGGTGACTGTTAGGCTCCATTTAGAGTCACTTTAATATGCAGGCTATCTTCATTAAAGCACACCTTGAACACATACTGCTATGTTCAGTCATAAAATACACAACATTCAAAAAGACTAAATGCCTACTGAAGAACCCATAAACAAAGACTATAGAGAAGATGAATAAATTGCAAATCTTTGCCAGGAAAAAAAAAAAAACAGAAAAACACCACAAATAATACATAATACTAGTTAACCATTTCATGGCTACCATTGACTCGACTTTTCTGGATATTATTTTAAGTTTCTGTATATGCACTCATAGGAAGAACACCATTTTGTGGACATAGTGGTTCTGAAGGAGAGCCTGAAGATTCTTTGTTCATTATGTAAATCACACAAAACCAGGAATAATATTTTTCATGGCAATTCAAACTGTCAGATTAAAAAAAAATAGTGTATAATTTTAAAGTGCATTAACGCACAGGGATTTTGTTACAAAGCACAGACTGATGGGGCTTTTGATTCCATTCTTCAAAGTGTGGATAACTTTAATTTATTAATGTGGTTAACATGTTCTCATTTCTTTGGATTAAAAAACCTTTGATAACAAGCTACCGACCTCAAGTACAGGGTTTCATTACCTCTTTGACTCATACTTTGAAGATGTACTAATTGTTTCTTGTCCTTTAACTTGTTTTAAAAAAAACCAAGGACACTTTTATAAGTGAGCACATTTTACTCATTTTCTCATAATCCATATTTTATTATCATGTGCACTGTGCAGATTTATTCCCCTGGCCAGCAACTCCTCCATACTAGGGAGCATTCCTACCTCCATATCACTATGGCCCCAACATCTCTCTCAGATTTAAAAAGACAATTAGACAGGTTATTAATTGTACATGACTCAGAAACAAAACAAAAAGCAAAAGATGTTTGTGATACTTGATAATTTTCCTGAAATAACATTTTCTTGGTACATACATTTTTCTGTTTGTTTTAAGGAAAACTGTAAAACATGTTGTTTTCTCAAATACACGAGAATGTATGTGGGTCTGAGGTGCCTGGACTGGTTGGAATGGAGGAAACACATAGATATGTAGTATGAACTTGCCTTTTTATGAAATGGATGCCTTTTTTTACCTTGATGACATACTCATAATTTTGCTATTTGTTTTATTTTAGAAAACAGTAGGAGTTGGGAAACTATTAAGGATATGTAGACTCATGACTAAGGTAGTGGTCTGTGGGCCTATCTGAGAAGGAAGATGCTATCAGGGTGTTTTTGGAATGCATCCCACTTGTCTAGCATCAAGAAGGGTGTGGAAGTAAAAAGCTATAATAGGGTTATTTTTCTTTTCTTTTTTTCTTTTTCTTTTTTCTTTTCTTTTCTTTTTTTTTTNCGATGACTCAGTCTTTAAAGAGTACTATCCTACCATCATTTAAGAGTTTTAGGTATATATGCTATTTTATAAAAAAAATAAATGTTAGAAACGAGTTCTCTAGAAGTTGAGGAAAGAGAGATCAGTGTACATGAGAGTATTTCTCATACTTCATTACGATGGCTTATCGTCACTTGGATCTAGATTTCTGAGGGATGAGTAGATGGATTGATGAGTAGGGTACATAGGCTGAAAACAGACACTGCTGTTCTGTTTTCATCCATGGCTACCGACCTCTCTCATCCATGGCTACCGACCATGGGCAGCTGGTCGATGCCCGGTCATATTAAAGTGGTTTTTAACACAAAGTGTTTTTCTGCCATCATCCCAAGCCCTGACTGTGGGATTTTGTTCCAAGAAAGTGGTGAGATTTTGAGTGTGGAAATTGATATAAGCCTATATATAAAGAGAATAGTGTTAAACAGATGGAAGCCCATGCCATTGAAATTGCTTTTGCTCTTCAGGCATGTGCATTTTCATAAAGGATGTTGACATCCAATACAAACATTACTAAATACATATTTAAACATATTTTGTTTAAATATATATGGTCAAGAAATTGTCATGCAAGTTATTATCTAGTGGCTGGTGATAATATCTTACCAGTTTTTCCCCCTTCTGAAAGTTTCTATAAATCAAGGATGAAATTTTAAAAACTACCAAGAAAAGTGATGTCAGCAAACAAGATGGAGTGGGTAACTCCAAAAGCTCATCCCTCACAGAAATAACAAAAAATAAAGCAAAAACTGTCAGAAGCAACTTTGTCAGAACTCTGGAAAATAGCCAAAGGTTTACAGAAAGCAAGCAAATGCTGTACAAAAAAGGTGGTGGTGGGGAGTGTGACTTAAACATAATAGGAAAACTTTGTCAAATTTTGCTTGCTTTTGCCTCACTTCCCTTCCTGGCCTAGTGATGAGCTTGAAGATAGCAGCCTCAGTTCCCAGTGTGGACCCTGACCTCTGGTTCTGCAAGGAGCAGAAATAATCATATCCTCAAAGAATTGTGTTTTGTCTGTTTTGAGCTATCTGGAGACTACCTAAAGGGCTGATGTAGGTGGCTGCTTCTGTTTCACCTAAGCTGGAGCTCTGTCCAGGTTAGGGAAAGAAAGTGCCTATGTAGAGGGCATTTCTTGAAAACACTGTAAGGCAAATGAATAATGTGCTACATCCTGGGGCAAAAGATTGCATTTGAGGCAAAACAAAAAACAAAAACAAACAAACAAAAAACAAAAATAACCAACCCCTGACACTCCAATAGTCTAGAAAGAGAAACTGGGGAGAGAGTTTCTTTGGGAGATTAGGGCATTGAAAGGTGCCTGCATACACCAGGGAATCTAGAAAGCCATCTGCATGCCCAGGGCAGAATGCATGCTCAGAAAGACCAGAAAACACCCAGAGCTTTCATTTCTCTCAGGTGCAGGCTAATGCAGAGCTGTAAACAGCTTGGCTAAGCACTGAACTGAGACAAGTCATCTACAAACACTGGGAGACGCTCTTTTCTCTTTCATTTCTTTTTTCATTTGTTTTCCTGTCCCTTTTTCAGTCTTTCCCTTTCCTTCGCTTTCCTTATCGTCCTTCCTTCCTTCCTCTCATTTAGACAATCTCTGTCAACACTAGCTGACTACAGGCCAAAAGGATAGAGGTTTCAGAGACTACACCTAACAAAAAATACAGACTTTACAAAAATAGTTTAGAAAAATAACAAAAGAAACAAACCACTACAACCTATAACAAGCAAAAATTTTAAAAAAATTACCTGAGGAGGGGGAAGAATCTAATTTCCAGTTATCATATTATAATATTCAAATATCCAGTTTTTCACAAAAATATGCAGTATGCAGAGAAAAGTAGAAAGTATGGCCTATTCATGAATGAAATCAACAGAGACTGTCCTTTAGGAAGCACAGACACTGGACATATGAGGCAAAGATTTTAAACCAACTGACATAATAGGCTAAAAGAGTTCAAGGAAACCATAGGCAAAGAGATAGAGAAAACAAGTAAAATGATATCTCAACAAATAGAGAATATCAAAAAAGACACAGAAAATATAAAAAGGACCCCAACAGAAATTCTGAACCTAAAGAGTACAAAAACAGAAATGAAAAATTCAGTAGTAGGTTTCAATAGCATATTTGAGTGGGTAGAAGAAAGAAATAACAAACTTGAAGACAGATAATTAAAATTACCCAGGGTGGGGAAAAGAAAGAAGAAGGAACGGAGAAAGAGATGCCTATTGGACATCATCAAACATACAAATATACTCATCAGAGGAGTCCCAAGAGAGAGGACACAGAGAAGCAGACAGAGAGAACATTTGAAGTAATAATGGCCCCAACAACTCCTCCAATTTGAACAAGAATCTGCATATCCAAGAAGCTCAACAAACTCCAAGGAGGACAAACACAAGGATAACCATAGTGAGACATAATGTAATCAAACAGTTGAAAGTCAAAAGCAGAGAATCTTGAAAGCAATGAGATAAGAAATGCATTATGTATGACTGATTCTCAAGATTAACAGCTGATTTCTCAGCACAGCCCATGGAATCTGAAAGCATAGAATGGTGTATATAAAATGTTGAAAGAAAAAAATCTGACAACCAAAAATTGTATATCCAGCAAAACTATCTTTGAAAAATGAAGGAGAAACTAGGACATTTCTCAATAAACAAAAGCTGAAGTGGTTCATCAGTGGTAGACTTGCCCTATGAAATATTAAAGGGACTCCTTCAGATGAAGCCATACAAAGAAATAAGAAACACTGGTAAAATCAACTACATAGGTAAATACAAGAGATAGCATAATTGTTTTATTGTATATTTGGTTTGTAACTCTGTATTTTCCCCTATACGACTTAAAAGAAAAATGCATAAGACATGAATTATCAATCCATGCTAATGGTTACATGACACATAAAGATTAACTCATGATGACAGCACCATAAACGGGGTGGGATAGAGCTGTATAGGGCCAGAGTTATAGCAACAGAGGATAACCAGTAAGAAAGTAACTAGAAATTATATAGAAAATAAAATAAGAAAATAATAAAAATGATACACTATAAAAAACAACTAAACACAAAAGAAGGCAATAATGAAGGGACTAAGGAATAAAAGATATGAAATATAGAAAACAAATAGAAAAATGTCAGAAGTCCTTCCTTGGTAGTAATCACTTTAAATGTAAATGGACTAACTCTCCAATTAAAAGTTAAAGATTGGCAGAATGGATTAAAAAAATTATCCAGCTATATCCTATCTTGTTTTAGATCCAGCATTAATACCAAAGCCAGATGATGGCATCATAAGAAAAGAAAACTAGAGACCAACATTCCTTATGAATATATATGTAAAAATCCTCAATAAAATTGAATCAAGAAGTATATTATAATCGTTATACACTGTGGCCAAATGAGATGTATTCAAAATTCAAGTGAGGCTCAATATATGAAAAGCAACATAATATGCCACACTAATACAATTAAGAAATAAAAACACCTCATGGTCACCTCAATTCATGCAAGAAAACATTTTACAAAATTCAGCAGCATTCTATGATAAAGATAGCTTAACCAACTGGGCGGAAGGAAAATTCCTCACTCTTACAAAGAGAATTTATGGAAAATCCACAGCTAACATCATATTGAATGGTTAGAAAGTGAGAGCCTTCCTCATGAGATGAGAAGCAAGACAAAGATGTCCATTTTTGCCACCTCTGCATGGCATCACATTGGAAATTCTAGCCAGAGCAGTTAGGCAAACAAAAGAAAAAAAGACATCCACGTTGGAGAAGAAGTAAGACTATCTTTATCCACGGATGACACGATCTTAAATACAGAAATCCTAAAGACTCTACAAAATACAATTACAACTAATAAACAAATTCTAAAGACCTGCAGATCAGCACACAAATGTGTTTTATTTCTATACACAAGCAATGAACTATCCAAAAACAAAATAAATAAATGTAGTCAAGGTGAAAGGCCTAAATAAATGGAGACAACTTATGTAATGGACTGAAAGACTTAATATTGCTAGAATAGCAGTATTACCCAATGTGATCTACAGATTCAATCTCTATCAAAATTTCAATAGCCTTCTTTTCTCTCAAGAAATAGGAAAGCCAGTCTTCAAATTCATATGGTATTGAAAGAAGCCAAAACAATTTTGAAAAAGAACAAATTTGGAGGACTCCCACTTTCTGATTTCAAAACTTAAATAAAAAGCTACTGTAATCAAAACAGCGTGGTGCTGACATAAAGATAGACATGAAGATCTATGGAATAGGATAGAAAGCCCAGAGATAGATCTTCACATATACAGTTAATTGACTTGCAACAGGAGTGCCAAGACGACTGTATAGGAAATGGACAGTTTCTCAACAGGTAATGCTGGGACAACTGGGTAGCCATGTGTTGAGGAATGAAGTCACGCCCCTACCTCATACTATATAAAAAATTAATTCAAAAGGGATAAACAACTTAAACATAGAAGCTAATGTTACAAACCCTTACAAGAAGAGGTGAACTACATGACCGTGTATTTGGCAATGAATTCTTAGATATTCAAAAGCATAAACAACAAAAGAAAAAGCAAATAAACTAAACACCATTAAAGTTAAAAACTTTTTCCATCAAAGGACATTATCAAGAAAGTGAAAAGATAACCTACAGAATGTGAGAAAATATTTGCAAATCTTCATCTGCTAGGGACCTGTTATCCAGAGTACATAAAGAGCCATTACAACTCAACAACAAAAAACAACCCAGTGAAAAAATGGGCAAAGGAGCTGAATAGACATATATCTAAAGAAAATATATGAATGGCCAACAAGTATATGACAAGCTGCTTAACATCATTAGTCATTAGGTAAATGCAAATTAAACCACAATGAGATATCACTTCACACACACAGGGATGGCTATAGTAATAATAATACTACAAAAATGAAATTTATAAATGTGACAAGGATGTGGAGAAATTGGAACCCGTGAACACGGCCAGTAGGAATGTAAAATGGTCCAGACACTGTGGAAAATCATTTAGTGGTTCCTGAAAAAGTTAAACATAGATTTACTGTATGACCCAGCAATGCCACCCTTAGGCATATTTGTCACCTCGAAATTCAAAAGAGGTACTCAAACAAATATTATACAGGAATATTCAAGGCAGTACTTTTCACAGTAGCCAAGAGGTGGAAAGAATCAAAATGTCCATTACAGGATGAATGGATAACCAGTGTGGTATGTACACACAATAGGTTATTATTCAGCAATAAAAAAGAATGAAGTACCTGTAAATGTTATAATGTAGGTGAATCTCAGAACCATTGTGCTTAAGTGAAAGAAGGCAGACACAGAAGGTCTTAAAATATATGGCTCCATTTATATGAAATATCCGAAACAGGTAAATCCACAGACAATAAACAGGTTGATGGTTGCCAGGGCCTGGAGGAAGGGAAGAATACGGTGTGAGTGCTTACTGGATTTGGGGCTTTCTTTGGGGCTGATGAAAGGTTTTGGAACTTGGTATGGGTAGTCACACAGTCTTTATGAATGTACTAATTGCCATTTCAAAATGGTTAATTTTATGTTATCAAAATTTTACCTCAATAAGAAAGCACTGGACCCTGTGTTCCAGGCAAAATGAAAAAAGAAAATGGGGAAATTGAAAAATTTTGATTAGCACTGTAATTAAAATTATGCTATTCAGATAAAGGGCACATGTGGTCATTCTGTTATTATTTCTTATGACTTCATTGAATGTCTTATTATCTTGAAATAAAAAGTTTAATTAAAAAGACTACTGGAGTTTGTTGAAAAGCTGAGAGATGGTTTATACTTGGAGATATAATCGGTAGATACTTAGGACTTAGTTCACTTATCTATTTTCTATTTGTTTAATTGGTACATACTACTGAATATGTATTAGGCACAGTGCTAAGTGCTTTACAAATATTAACTCAGTGAATTGCTATTTCTAATAGCCGCTTCCTGGAGCAGCATCCCCAGTGCCTGCAACAGTGCTCAGCAAGTCGGTAAGGGCTAAATTGATCAAGTGCCTAATGGTTAGATGACACTTTTTTCAAGCTGCTCTCACTGCCTTTGTTTCGGTATCTAAATTTCCATGTCTAGATGACACTAGACTTGAAGGTGTTTGTTATCGTTGGCCTCTCCTGAAAGCAGAGTCTGAGATGAGATGCTGGGAGCAGGTCCTCTGATTGGGAGGGGGCCCAGAAGGAGGGAAGGAGCAGGGAGAATGATCTGGGGAGAGAGAAGGGCCCACATCCTGGGGAGCCTGCGCTGTTTTGCAAGAAAGTCTGAGAAACACAAGGAATGCTGCTTGGGACTGTGCACCTAAAGGGCAGGAGGTGGGGCACTTCTCTGCCAGGTCCCACGCCCTAGCAGTTAGCGTGGCTCTGGCCATCACTGCCCCTCGCTCCTGGGCTGTGCCGTGCACTGCTGAGCACGCTCTTTGCCTCTGAGGAGGCCTTGCTGTGCACAAGTGGAGATAAGATGACTTAGATGGGGTGCTTGCAGCCTGCCCAGACCCTTGGTCCCAGCTGCAGTTGTGGGGACGAGACACGGGGCAGCGGCAACTGCTACAGATGGGTAGTTTTTTCAATTTAGTGAACAATTTTTAAATGATGATTGAAGGAAATACCATAAATTAAATGAACAAATAGAGCTATCATGAACTGAGTTGTGAGATATCTAGAAGCCAGCATTCATTTTCAGAGAAAAGGTCACTGCCTCAGTGGGTGGAAATATTCACTGTGAGGGGCACTACATGTGTGCACGGAGCACCCGTGGGTCATGAACCTGCTGCCGTTGGCCACCCTTCTCCCCTACCCCCAGACTCAAGCTCACGGCTGACTCACGTGTCTGTGTTTACTGAACGGCAGCTCAAACATTCCCATAAATGGTCTGTGCTTCTCAGTAAAAATGCTTTTCTTTCGGTATCATCAGTGGTGGTATCGTGATTGCTCAAAGTTTAATGGAAGGATTATGACGGTTTATACTCTGATATCATTACTGGGCCATGACCCACCTGGAGTTTGTAACGCAGCATTCTCTCAGAAATCAGTCATAGAACATGGGATTATTGAAAGAAAATGAGCACATGTCTTTATCAAAGGGCATATTGGTGTAGATGGAAAGCTGCGTCTATTTCTGAACATGACCCTTTTCTCCACTTATTTTTAATCACAGAGGACTTTCCCCTGAATATAGCAAGTAGAAAGTAGTTAATTTTCCAGTAGAAAAATCCCTGAAGATTTCTGTTGTCCTTTTTTGTCATCTCCCAAATGACTGGACATAAGGGAGGAAAAGGTGATGGTTCTCCTGTGGGGGTAAATATCGCATGGCTCATGGGGGTGGGTGGGGAGTTGTCCCAGCTGGGGATAAAAATCATGGGGATCATTTGGGGGTGGAATATGATCTAGCAACCTTGAGAGTGAAGTAACCTGGAATATGGCATGCTCATGGGCATGGGTGGGAAAGGGCATTGGGGTGCACCGGTGAGTGTTACCTGAGGAGCCTCTGTACATTCTTTACCTCCAGACTACAGACCAGGAGCCTGGCTTGAGCAGAGGAGATGCCTTTTCTCCAAGAGTAAGAATAGTGTTGATTTGCACTATTTCAAGCAGAGCAGATGTGTCCAGGAAAGTTGTGAGAGCAGCAAGCCAACTGATGTTAGCCCAATGGACTTTAGAACATTTTCTTGTATAATTATGAGAAAATTTGGCCTGTTAGGGCCACATGGACTCAAAGGGACACAGAAGAATCCTTGAAGGATTAAAAAAAGTGAGAGAAATCATCAGTTACCAATGTCTGCTTTCTCAAACCCAGGAGGCAGATCAGTTCGTGCTTCTTCTTTTTTTTAAACAACTTTGTTGAGATGATCTCACTTCTGTGTGGAATCTAAAATAGTCTAGCTCGTAGAGGCAGAGGGCAGGTGGGGGATGAGGATATGGTTAAAGAGTACAAATTTCGGTTACGCAAGAAGAATGAGTTCTGAAGATCTAATGCACAGCATGATGGTCATTGTTAACAACGCTGGATACTTAAAACTTGCTAAGGGGCAGATGGTGCTTCCTTTTTTAAAAATTGTAATGGTAATTTTATATGTTTATTTATTTATTTTGAAAGAGAGAGATAGAGAAGGATGGAGAGACAGCACGAGTCGGGAAGAGGCAGAGAGAAGGGAAGAGAATCCTAAGCAGGCTCCACACTGTCAGCACAGAGCTCAAGGTGGGTGCTCAGGCTCAGATGGTGTTACTTAAACTTGACATTTCAGTCTCAGCTTGCCCCAAAAGTTGTCTGAGGCCAGTGAGATTCAGTCTTCCTTTCCTCAGTTTATACTCGGCCCCTCCTATCCCTCTCACCCACCTTGTTGCTTCTTTGCTTTCTTAAGGTTTACTGGTTGTACCTATTACCTGCACCAGTCCACACATCCCTTGTTGTCTAAGAGACCAGGAGCTCAATGTACCTACATATCTTCTTCTAGATTGAAGTTCTTGTCTTCACAGACATCTATCACTACTTTCATTTTATGTCACATCTTTACACACTAAAGTGACCCAGTATAGGACTGCCATTTTCTAGAAGGAATACCAATACTGTTCAGGTGTTTGGGTCTATTTCCCCTCAGTTCAGCCCCTCTCCATTCTTGATGTTGTCGGGGACTCCAGGGCCCTATCCCTGGACAGCCCTCCTTCTGATGGTGAGACTCAACAGCCTGTCCATCTAGCTGCCTGGTTACAGTTCTTGGTAATAGATCTTTGTTGTGAGAACCAAAAAGCAGGGAGAGTTCCATAAAGTATTTTAGTACACAGTGAAGAGAGACATTTGGGGGGGGGGACTTAGTATGTTTTCAGTTCACTTATAATTAAGATGCTGAAGAAAATGTATAATGTACTTCAAGTTCTCTATCCTGCATTAGAGCACCAAAATCTATGCATCTCTCCATCCAGCCTCATCCTGTTTTTATTACACTTAGGATACCACAATTATAACAGTGAAAATAGCTAATATTATTGAGTGCATATTATTTTTCAGGCACTATGTTGGATACTTTATGTACAGTGTCTCATTTCATTATTACACTATTCTCATGTGTTGGATTACTATTATTCCTATCTTTAACCTAAGAACAGCTTTCCTTTCCCAACATCACTCAGCTAGCAAGTTGGTGGAATTTGAAGTCAGTTGTTTTTTTTTAAATTTTTAATGTTTATTTATTTTTGAGAGAGAGAGAGAGAGAGAGAGAATCTGAAGCAGGCTCCAGGCTTTGAGCTGTCAGCACAGAGCCCAATACGGGGCTCAAACTCATGATCCATGAGATCATGACCTAGACCAAAGTTGGCCATTTAACCTACTGAGCCACCCAGGTGCCCCTGAAGTTAGTTCTGATCCAAAGGCCACAGCATCTACACTGTAACTGGGAAGCCAGACACTATAATGTGGTGATTAATTCAAGTCACATGAAAAGACATTAAGTGTCTGCGGTGTAAGATTCTCTGTGCTAAATGCTGTGAGCTAACAAGGTGGAAAGGCAGTGGTTCATCTGCTAAGGCTGCTGTGACAGAAGATCATGGACTGGGGGCTGCAGCAGTAGAAATTACTGTCCCACAATCTGGAGGCTGGAGATCTGAGATCAAAGTGTTTGCAGGGCTCCTGAGGCCTGAAGGCAGGATCTGCTCCAGGATCTTCTTCTTGGCTTGCACGAGGTCATTCCCTCCATTATTTTCCACATCATCTTCCCTTTGTTCATGTCTGTCTAAATTTCCTCCTCTTATAAAGATATAAGTCATGCTGATTTAGTGCTGGGGTAAAGTGGCCCAAAGTCATTGGGGTATCAGGAAGGACAGGCCATGCAAGCTCTTTCTGATGATGCCAGTGATTTTGGTGTTTATCCTACCACAAAGGGCAGTCATCAAATGGATTTAGGTGTATCACGCAGTACCTATGTGCATGCACGCACACGCTTCTGTCCTGAGTACAACAGGAGCCGGTGTGAATTTTGGAAAGGTCACTCTGACCGCAGTGTGATGGACTCGTTGAAGGAAAGCCAGACTGCTTGTCAGAGACACACTGGAGGTTATCGCAGTGCAGATGTGTGGAGGCACTGGCGGTGGGGCCTGCCACTCTGTCACCATGAGCACATCTATTGCAGTGGCCCGGAGATCTGAGCAATTGCCCTACTAACAGGCACAGGCACCGGGGTCCCCGGAGCAAAGGCCATCTCCAGGTGTGGAGAAAGGAATGTAAAACTATGGCCTGTTGGGTCAGAAAGCAAAGAAGTGCTCAAGAAATTATGGCAGAACGTTAAAACGATCCAGAGGCCAAAGAGTTCCTCCTGGCAGGCCGTGAGGCAATGTGAGGCAATGTGAGCAAAAAAATCATACTAATGTAACAGATTATCCCATACTGAAGACAGAACTAGAATCTGTGAATACAGCAATAAAGCTATGTGTGGAGGGAAAACTTTTGCAGCTACTAAATGTGGAATGAGGGACAGAATTAGAAAATCATTGTTTTGCAAAACCTATGTAATAACTAGTTCAAACTAGATTTTTCAATGGACGCTAGATTCACTGAAATGACTGCATAGTCAGTGTCAAACATGACTCCACAGATTACTTTTTAATTACAAAAAAAAAAAAAGCAGTATCTTCACAGGAATAATGTGATAATGCTACCTAACCAAGTGATCAGATTTAGCATCATTAATAGCAAAACAAAAATGACATTATATTCTCCCTGCAGTGATGTAAACATCTTTTGAGACACACAAAATCATCTAAATGGCATTTTTGCCAAAAATATTTATCTTGCATCTAAAAGTGACGAAACTGTCAGACAAATCCTGATAGAGATTCGTTTTACAAGACAAATCACCTGAACTCCTCGGAAATAACAATGTCATGAAGAATTTAGAAAGTGTGTTGGGGGGGTCCCCTCTAGATTAAAGAAGACTAAGGGGGCATGACCACCAAATGCAATGAATAATCCATTGAGTGAATCCATGGGGAAAACAGCTATAAAGGAACCTTCTCCAGGTAAAGGTTACACAAGTGCTTGTTGTATTATTTCATCAAGTTTCTGTTAGTGTCAAATTTAGGAAAGAAACTAAAACAAAATCAAGGAAAAGGCAACAGCTAACGTCTGCACCTGCATGCATTACAGAATAGCATTCATATTTCACAACCAATGCACACAGGATAAATACATTATAAAAGTTGTCCTAATTCACATTAAGTGTGTTTCATTACAAGATCTAGCCTTTCCCCTAATTACTTTCCTAGAGTCCCCATCTTTCGATTTTGCTCCTCTTACTGTGCAACGCTCCACACTCCTGAATTTTCACTACAGCTTGAACACAAATGTTTCTCTGACTGATGTCAGGCACTGTGCCAGGTACCGAGACACAGAGATAAATCATATAAATGAAAAATGTTTTGTGCCCCAGAGGAACTTACAGGCTGTGAAGGAAGAGAACAGAACACAGATAAACTACAATGCCTTCAGAACCTTAACATAAACTCATTCATTTACACTGATTCATTCTTAGGAGCTCCAGTTTAAAACAGTGCCAACCATCATTACCAGCAGCCAATGCATGTTATCTTGGATTCCTGTTTTTTTTTTTAAGATTTTGTTTTTAAGTAATCTCTACACCGACTGTGGGGCTTGAACCCACGATCCTGAGATCCAGAGTTGCACACTCCTCACAACTGAGGCAGCCAGGTGGCCCTATGATTTCTTAGAACCAAGTCACAGTAAAGGAGAAAAAGTGTCAGCACCATTTAAAACTAAGGCTTAGAAAAACTTAAGACCAGAATGTGATTGCAAGTCCTCTGACTCTGAGGGAGACGACAGTGGCCTGAGAAGGACGCACAGGCTGGGCGGATGGGGCAGCGGTGCTGGAGGGACACTCTGCTCTGCAGTTGGGTGTCCTGACTCAGACCTTGATCTGTACCTGTGGAAATATACGCCGCTGCCTTTTCTCAGGGGATTCCTCTTTCCCTCTTTCTTGCACAACATTTAATTTTAACTTTATAGTTAATTATGGAGTACTAAAATCATACAAAAAGTCAGGAGAAAGTTTAACAGAAGTTCATGACCACTACATAGATTTTAGAAAGTATCATACCTCTGTTTACGTAATGAAACGATATGGCAGTAGAAGCCTTCTCATCCCATGCTGATCACTCTCTCCTGTCCCAGAGAAAACCTGAAGTTAGTATGTATTTTTCCCTTCCATGTTTTACTTTTTGGCATTGTTTGTAAGAAGGTTCATCTACGTAAAATTAATATTGTTGATTTCTATGTCTTCATAAGTCATTAGAATAAATACACATGATTTGTAGCCCACTGAACTTGTATTTTCTAACCTGTTTTATTCACTCACTATTTTCAATATCCATGTTGTCACCACGTGTAAATCTTCTTTCACTCTTTTCACAGATGCATGAGTTTCAATTCTAATGAAAAGCCATGCTTTGTTCATGAGCCTGATCTCTGCAGGTCTTGAGAGCACTGTGCCCTTTTCTGCACCTTTCTCCCTGGTAGGGAGGCTGAGTTCTTCAAAATACATCAATCACCTGGGCTCCTCTGTTCTTTGTCATCTGGTTGGATTCAGCAAATAGGAGGCATCAGCTGGTGTAGAATGTAGAGCAATGTGCAGAAGTGGAATGAAATCATGGTGTTTATTCCCTGACAGGCCTTGGGTACTGGAGACATAGCGCAACATTCTTCTGCTCCTGCAGGCTGCTCAAGGTAATGGCTTCCCATCATGGCCAGTTCCTGGTGCCTTAGCACCTCTGGTTACATTCCTAACCCTGCTCATGCCTTCATCAAGAGGCTTTTCTTAAAATTCTTATCAAATATCCATTTGAGTGTGCCATTTGCTTTTCTGCAATGACCCCAACTATTGAAGCTGATAATAAGTAAACATACATGAGCCAGTGGGTTTCTAATATGTCAGCAATGACTAGCAAGCAGTACAGAAAACATCTTAGGTGCTAACGCAAATATTTATCATTACATAGGTGTGTGTATATTGTGCAAAGTGTGTGTGAACCTATTTGCTTTTGTATATTGGCTTTCAGTACTCCATTCTTTTTTTAAAATTTTATGTTTATTTATTTTAAGAGAGAGAGTGCATGCGAGTGGGGGAAGGGCAGAGAGGGAGTGAGAGGGAGAGAGAATCCCAAACGCTTCATGCTATCAGCACAGAGCCCCACGCAGGACTCGATCTCACAAGCTGTGAGTTCATGACCTGAGCCAAAATCAAGAGTCAGTTAACTAAGCCACCCAGGCACCCCTACTCTATTCTTTAATATTATATTAGCAAGATCGATCTGAAAATAATACACCATGGGTCCTAAAAAGCAGAAGTGATTAAATTATGCTGTATACTACATTCCTGAGTGGAAGTGTTAAATATTATTAAAAAACAATTTGTATATTAAATTATAATGTAATGCTTATAAAAATTCCATTAGAATAATTTAATTAAAACGATTTTTAATGTTTATTTATTTTTGAGAGAAGTCTACCTGATGCCTTGCGTGCAGGTGATGAACTCTAAGGACGCCAGGAAAGCACTGACTATGTAGGCCTGGAACTGTCAGTTACAGTAAGAGTGCTCTAAGATCTTTGAAAATGTACATTTTGCACATGTCGATACAAGTTCTATTTCTGGATGTGGAGTTTTTGTGTCAAAGGGTGTATAGTTTTTAAGAAATACTGTCAAATGCCTTTACATTTTTTTAATTTAAAAAATCCTTAATGCTTATTTATTTTTGAGAGAGAGAGAGAGAATGGGAGAGAGAGAGACAGAGCTTGGGCATGACAGGAGCAGAGAGAGAGGGAGACACAAAATCCAAAGCAGGCTCCAGGCTCTGAGCTGTCAGCACAGAGCCTGATGTGGGGCTTGGATTCACAAATCGGGAGGTCATGACCTGAGCTGAAGTTGGACGCTTACCTGACTGAGCCACCCAGGCACCCCCAACATGCCTTTAGCAAAGTTAATCCAAGGGGCACATGGCTGGTTCAGTCGGTGGAGTGTGTGACTCTTGATCTCAGGGTACTGAGTTTGAGCATCACCTAGGGTGTAGAGATTACTAAAAAAATAAACTTAAAAAAATGAAAATAAAGATTTATTTTAAAAAGTTAATTCAGTTTAATTATGCATTCAATATTATATAGCATACAGAATTTTTAAAAACTGTCTTTTTATTGGAATGGGATATTGGGAAAATTCTTAGCTATGAAAGTCATTGTTTTGTCTACATTATTTAAAGCATTTTTACTTTTTAAAAAAGTTTTTTAGTGTTTATTTATTTTTGAGACAGAGAGAGACAGAACATGAGTGGGGGAAGGGCAGAGAGAGAGGGAGACACAGAATCTGAAACAGGCTCCAGGCTCTGAGCTGCCAGCACAGAGCCTGACGCAGGGTTTGAACTCACGAACCACGAGATCACAACCTGAGCTGAAGTTGGATGCTTAACTGACTGAGCCACCCAGGCGCCTCAGCATTTTTACTTTAAAGCTTTAAAAGCAAATACATTCTTTATAAGATTACTCTTGTGAATTTTGAAAATTTCTGGGATAGCTGTTTTGAAGCTATGTTTCTTTCAATTGGTTTATAAACACTTTCTTATTAGGGCGCCTGAGTATCTCATGAGTGTCCAACTATTGATTTTGGCTTAGGTCACAATCCCACGATTGTGGGGTTCAACCCCATGTTGGGCTCTGTGCTGAGTGTGGAGGGTACTTAAGATTCTCATTCTCTCTCTCTCTCTCTCTCCCTCTGCTGCTCCCCTGCACACACTCTTGCTCTCTCTCTCCCATAAAAATTAAAAAAATAAATATAAACCCTTTCTTATTATCTCTTATTGACTAATGGACTCACTTAAATTCATTATACCACACTCAAGAGTTGAAGTTGAGAGATCAAATTTCCTCTAAATTGGTATTTTATAACAGGAGTTAGTATTTGATTGCTAAAGAGATGGGGAAGCAGAAAGAACCAGGCTCTGGAGTCAGAAACCCAGACCCTGCTGTGTCTCTCGGCCAGGGGTCCATGGCTGTGTGCATCTGCTCCTGGCCCCTCCCCACTTTTATCTCTCACGCTGGCCTTATGTGAGGATTGAGTGGAATTAGAGATGCAAACAGGTTAGCAGTTTGCTGGCTGGCTAGTTCTGAGATCTTATCCCTTCTTCCCTCCCTATGTGTGATGGTGTTCTTCAGACAGAGAATGAGAGTAGGTATTTGGGGATGGCCTAGCATCGGCCTCAAACAGACAACAAGGCTGAAAGATAGGGAGCGACTTTCTGTTTCCTGGTCCTGACAGAGGGGTGATGGCAAGACAAGTCTCTTCCAGGTCCTGGGAAGAGAGCACGCGGGGTAGGCCGGCTGGAGCTCTCCAAATTCTCATGTAAATCCCACCCATAATGCAGTGTCCACGTCTCTTATTCCTGCTTTCTTGTAAGTCAAGTAAGAATTCAGCACTGCAATACAATAAAAATGTTTATGATCTTGTTCTCTATTAAGTCATCTTCCCCATGACCAAATCAACAGCTATTTTACCTTCAAATATTTTTTAAGTTTATTTATTTATTTTGTGAGAAAGCATGAGTGGGGGAGAGGCAGAAAGAGGGAGAGAGAGAATCCCAAGCAGGCTTGGCGCTGTCAGCACATAATCTGACATGGGGCTCGAACTCATGAACCGTGAGATCATGGCTTGAGCTGAAACGCAGTCAGATGCTCAATCAACTGAGCCACCTGGGACTCACCTCAAAACAATTTTTTTTTTAAATTTTTTTTCTTTTATTTCTTTTATTTTTTTTTTTTTACAAATAGTTTATTGTCAAATTAGTTTCCACATAACACTCAGTGCTCATCCCCATAAGTGTCCTCCTCTATGCCCCTCCCCCCCTCCCCCCCACATCCATCAGTCCTCAGTTTTTGTCAGCATTCAAGAGTCTCTCATGGTTTGCCTCTCTCCCTTTCCCCCACTATTTCCCCCCTTCTTCTCCCCCTTGGTCCTCTGTCAAGTTCCTCCTAATCCTCCTATACGTGCAAACATATGATATTTGTCNCGCCATCTTGCCCCCTCTCTCGTCCTCAAAACAATTTTTATTGAGTTTTTCTAAAGTACTCACTTAGTTGTTCAGAGAAACAATTTTCTTTTTACACTGATAGTTTACCAGTTTACATAATATTTAATAAAATTATATGTTAATTTCACAATAAGTACAACCTGCATAAATGGGTTTGGAAAGAAATGAGTCACTCTTGTTTGGCACAGGACTTGAGGGGACTGCAGAGCAAGCACACGTGAGGGATGTCTGACCACCTGAGACAGCATCTGTGAACTTTACAGTACGAAAGCAAGCTTGCGATTAGTCCAGGGAGCCAGTGAAGTAGAAGTTGATGAAAAGAGCTTATCCAAATGGAATTATAGATTGCTACAAGGTTTTCTCTCACAGAAAAGTATGAAGTGAATATCAATATGAAATGTGGCTACTTCAATGCAGTGTTCAACATTCAGAATAAAATTATACATCGACATCAGGCAGCCAGATGTTTTACTTTGTAAAGACATAATTTTAATGCTTGAATATTTCAGTTTTCATCTGAATGTTCCAATTTTTTTAACATGTCACTTCATTTTTGGTGCTAAATAAATACTTGTTCAGTTTTTCCAAGTGAGCTCAGTGAAGTACTATCACGATTTTGTGATCTTCAGTAGCTGTGTAACGGGGGGTTTCATTCACAAGGCAACTAGCTTACGTGGTAAACAGAATGGGTCTGTGTGGTATGCTCCCACATGGCAGATGGATGACATTCTCAGGTAAAACATGACTGACCATGTACAAAGTAAGCAACACAAGAAAGTTTGATGACAAAGAAAACAATTAGCCAAGGAGCTCAAAAAGTTCAGACACAACCAAAAGACATAGCAATGTTTCAGGGGAAGTCCAAGTGACCTTGATGGCAAAGTAGACTGCATTTTGAAAGATGAAGAAGACTTTAAAATGGAGACTGAATTTAAAAGACACAAAGAGAACCTTCTGGCTCAGCGTGAATTTTTTTCCAATCTTCATTAAAATAGACAAAAAAAAGAAAAGAAAAGAAAGGAAAGGAAAAGAAAAGAAAAGAAAAGAAGAAAAGAAAAGAAAAGAAAAGAAAAGAAAAGAAAAGAAAAGAAAAGAAAAGAAAAAAGAGAAAAGGCTATGGCCCATGGTCTAAGCCAGAGGCCGCACAGTAACTGGTGTGGTCAGTAACAAGGGTTTACTACCGACCAAGAACACCTTCCCCCCGTTGAGGGTCCAGGCCATGTGTGGGCGTCTCAGGTTAGGACACGGGGATGTTTAGCCAGCAGATCCCACTGTAGTGTTGTCGCCTGCTCAGGCGGAGTCGCCTGTCTGGCTCTGCAGGTTTCACCTGTTTTTGTTGTTTTTCTCTCTTCTCTGTGAAGATGTCACTTATTTTTCTGATGATCTCAGTGATCCACCCAAAAGCACGGTTGTTGGGATTCCTCCAGGACAGGAGCCTATTTCAGGGCAGCAGGTGGGCTGTCAGAGAGTCTTGTCCCTACTACCAGGGACACTGGCCTCACCACTTCTTCGAAGAGCAGATGTCCAGTTAGAATTACAGGTGCCAGGGTGGCTCAGCTGGTTAAGCTTCTGATCCTTGTTGCAGCTCAGGTCATGATCCCACGGTTCATGGGATTGAGTCCCATGTGGGGCTCTGTGCTGACAACTCAGAACCTGCTTGGGATTCTCTCTCCCCCTCTCTCTCTGCCCTTCCACCACTCACCCTCTTTCTCTGTCTCTCTCAAAATAAACAAATAAACTTAAAAAATATATATATAGTACGCTGCTTCCAGTAAATGAAAATACCTGTTTCAGCAGTGTGCTTCAGCTCTCTCTTCAGCATTGTCTAGCACCTCCCTCCTCTGGGCTCCTCTGGGCTGTTCAGGGAGAACATTCCCCTGACATATTACTTGGTATTGCTCACATCCAGGATCAGACAATAACATAGTCCTCACATTAGCTTGACTGTATTGCTTTCTTCTCACCAAGTGGTGGTTGCAGTTGGTAAGGATGACACAAATGCAATTTCGTGCTCCTAAATTTGAGATTACTGGAGTTTTCTAAAGCTCTCAGGCTTTAGAGGTGTAAATTTCTGAGATAGGATATGTCTGTGTCTTCTAAATGGTACCTTTTTTGGATTTTAGACAATGTGTAATTCAAAATAAATGACAGCTTTTGTTTAAAAAATAAAATGAGATATTAAAAAGTTTTTTAATGTCTATTTATTTTTTTTTTAGAGAGAGAGACAGAACATGAACAGGGGAGGGGCAGAGAGAGAAGGAGACACAGAATTCAAAGCAGGCTCCAGGCTCTGAGCTGTCGGCAGAGAGTCTGATGCGGGACTTGAACCCATGAGCTGTGAGATCATGACCTAAGCTGAAGTCGAATGCTTAACTAACTGAGCCACTCAAGCACCCCTAAAATAAGACATTTAAAACTTCAGGCTTTGCTCTAGAAAACAGTGTGGAGGTGCCTCAAAAAATTAATAGAACTCCCCTAGGACCCTGCAATAGCACTGCTAGGAATTTACCCAAGGGATACAGGAGTGCTGATGCACAGGAGCACATGTACCCCAATGTTCACAGCAGCACTCTCAACAATAGCCAAATCATGGAAAAAGCCTAAATGTCCATCAACTGATGAATGGATCAAGAAGATGTGGTTTATCTATACAATGGAATACTACATAAGAATGAAATCTGGCAATTTGTAGCAACGTAGATGGAACTCAAGGGTATTATGCCAAGTGAAATAAGTTAGGCAGAGAAGGGCAAATACCATATGTTTTCACTAATATGTGAAACAGGAGAAACTTAACAGAGAACACGGGGGAGGGGGAGGGGAAAAATAGTTAAGGAGAGGGAGGGAGGCAAACCATAAGAGACTCTTTTTTTTTTTAATNGAAAAAAATCCTTTAGGCTTTGTCTAAGTAATAGCTGTTGGAACAGCATCCTTCAACCTAAACATATTCCTCATGGGTGTGAGATGTACACGTAAAATAATCCAGGGAGCATAAAAGTGCATTTTATTTTGATGTGGGATGGGGAAGGCCTTTTTGAGATAACAGGAAAACATAAAAAGAAAGATAATTCAACTACATAAAATTAAACATCTCTGTATATAAAACTTGCTATGTTTATCTAAATGTGAGCTCCCAATCTGGAAAAGAACAAATTATGCCAAAATCTAAAGAAAACATGTAACATATTCCTATAGGTAAAGAAAAATATCTTTGAGTATTTCACTTTAAGAATAGTCTAGGGGCACCTGGGTGGCTCACTTGGTTAAGTGTCTAACTTTAGCTCATGAGTTCAAGCCCCGCATTTAGTTCTGTGCTGACAGCTCGGAGCTGGAGCCTGCTTTGGATTCTGTGTCTCCCTCTCTCTCTCTACCCCTCCCCCACTCGATAACATTTTCTCTATCTCTCTCTCAAAAATAAATAAAACATTTAAAAAATTAAAAAAGAATATTCTAATTTATTGTATCTAATTGATACAATAATATTTAAAATAATGTTACCAAATTTTTATTTTTGGATATGGTATAAAGCTTAAAAAATTATGATGCCCAGTGTTGTGAAGGTAAAGTAAGGTTTGTACTCTGAACTGCCTGGGTCAGCATTTATCAGTACCTGCTTTCTTCAGGGCAATATGGGGTGAGCTGCAGCCATCTTAAAAATATTCATACCTTTCACATAGTAATTCCATTTTTAGGAAACTGTGTTTAATAAATAATTGAAATACATATGAGATTTAGTTAAGATGCTGTTTACATCAGCATTATTTATAATCTAATATCATTTAAGTAACCTGGAATCTAACAAGAAGGCATAATCAGATTAATTACGATTTATCTACATGATGAAATGTTATGCCATGTATTTAACTTAATGGATTAAAATATTCATGGCATATTTCTAAAGACTACAAAGTTCAAGAAATATATGCAGTATACTCCCATTTTATGTGTTTTTTTATACATTTATACAAAAGATGAGGGAAACACCACAAAATGTAACCGTAGGACTTTCAGGCACTGAGATGATGCGTGAAGAGATTTTATCTGTATTTTCTCTATAACATAGTGCCGGTTAGGCTACACTTAACATATTCACATCTGTATTTACATGCTTTGTAATAATCTACTAATGTAAGAATTTTATAAGGAATGCCTCTCAGTTGCAATCTCAGGCAGATTCTAACTTTGAAGAGGAGGAGAAGGGAGGTGCAGCAGGAAAAGATGAGAGAGGACGCAAAGGAAACTTTTCCTAATGGGCCCTGCTCACGTTTCAGAGGCAGAAGATGTTAGTGAAGAAGAAGCTAGAAGAAAAATATCTCATCATATGGAGTTGAAGATCCACTTAAATGGATTGTTGAGATCTGTGATTTCTATACCTGGATAGAAATGACCTATTCTTTTAATAAAAATGCAAAGAATCTTTTAATTTTGCTGGACTTCTGCACTGAGATGCAATGGAGAAAAAATACAATGACTGTTTAAAGAGGGCCCTTTCCACACTGTATACACTGTATGCTAGCTAACTTGACAATAAATTAAAAAGATCATAAAGAGGGCTCTATTTTTTATCCTGATGTATTTCTCATTCCTGTATTTAAAGATTCAATTCTATAGGTTGATTAAGTTGTGGGCACTGAGGAGTTAGAAGCAAACACTAAATCAGCTGCCGGCGAGAACGTAATGATGAAATGAACATATTCTTGGGGCCAGCAACTCCATCCCTTCTCTTTCTGCTTCAGGGAAATTGTTAGGTCAGGCGTTTGCCTTTCTCAAAGTTTAGAAGATCAGGCGTTTGTTTGATAGAACTTTTTGTTCTGATGCACAACTGTGGTCAGTGAGGAGGAAGCCAAAATCTGAGTTTAGTCTCAATGAGAGGTCGCAGGGATAGCACAACACTGCATCTTCTTTTCCACGGAGTGGAGTTGCACTGTTTTGCCATGAATATACTTCGAATAAACGTTCTTGTTTTTTTTTGTTTTTGTTTTTTTCTGTGTGAGCAGCCCATGAACTGTCCCCTCCTTTCTTGTCTTCTCCAGGAGCAGAGCATAAGTGCAATCATACTTCCCATAGTTAGAATAACTTCTGCAGATTTCTGTACCAGACTCACCTCTTCATTTGTGTTTCCATCTCTGACGTATTTTAAGTTATGTTGGATTTTCTGAATTCCAGGCACTTAATTATATCATCTGGGTTCCTAGACCTTCAACATACTCTTAATACTGGCAAACCGCTGATGGCCTGAGTATGGTCTTGTTTTTGCTGCTTCCAGACTTTTGCCCCTCGCACACTGAGCTATTTGTGGTCCTTGTACCTGCCCCAGGGCCTCACCACCTTCCCCATTGCCAGATGGTTATGACTCACATTTCACAGGCCCTTCTTTCTGCTCATCCTGTCTTAACACAATTTGGGGTTTCAATTATTTGACAATTGATGTTTTACAGCTAACAGTGTGATTTGGTGATCTTTTTATGATGGTGCATGTAGATACAGTTCATCGTTCTGGAGTGCTGCGGACTGGCGTTGCAGTTTGGTGTCAGAACATTTACTGAATTATTCTGTTGGTGGGTAAATAGCAGGTTTTAATTTTTGTCATAAACAATGCTGTAGTGACTATCGGATATTCATTTATGTTTACGAGTTTAAAAATGTCAAATGTGGAATGGATACATAAATCTGAATTGTTGGACCAAAGGGCCTATATTTTTGCAATTTTAATAATTAATTACTTTTAATATTGCTAACTACTCACTATATGGCTATATTAGTTTATACTCTATGAACCATATTTAAAAGTGTCAGATTCCTCACATTCTTATCAACACTGGTTATATTGTCTCCTTACTTTTAAACAGTTGGATGATAGGAAAAAAAACCCTCTTTAAAAATTGCATATGTTGATTATTAGTGAAAGCAAGTATATTTTTGTCTGGTGATTGACTATTTCTTTTTTGTGATGTTCCTGTTATGATTCCTTACTTATTTTTATATTTTTAAAGTTATTTATGGGGCGCCTGGGTAGCTCAGTCAGTTAAGTGTCTGACTTGATTTCAGCTCAGGTCATGATCTCACAGTATGTGGGATCTAGCCCCAGGTCAGGCTCTGTGTTGACAGTGCAGTGCCTGCTTGGGATTCTCTCTCCCTTCTCCCTCTCTAAATAAATAAATAAAAGTTATTTATAAAACTTCTTTATATATTATGTAATTCATTTAGATTAAAAAAATTTTTAATGTTTTTGTTTATTTCTGAGAAAGAGAGAGACAGCGCGAGCAGGGCAGGGTCAGAGAGAGACGGAGACACAGAATCTGAATCAGGCTCCAGGCTCTGAGCTAGCTGTCAGGACAGAGCCCAACGCGGGGCTCAAACCCACGAACTGTGAGATCATGACCTGAGCTGAAGTAGGACGCTTAACTTAAATGAGGTGCACCTCATTTAGATATTTTAAACACCTTTTTATTGTGAACCATAATAACACATACACAGATAGAAAAATTCATAACAAGTTACTATTAAAACAAACAACCCTATATCTACATAGGCCAGGTCATGTTTTTACTATTAAAAAATATTTCTTTCTACTTTTTTAGTTCTCTGAGGTGGAATGGTTAATCAAAATGAACTTGTTGGCTGGAACCAGAAGCAAAAGTCTCTTGTTCCTCTCCCCTTCTTTTTTTGGAAGTTTTATGTATTCCTCCAGGACTGATTATGGTTTTATGGATACAATTTCTCACACCTACAGAAACTACAGATGAACCTTATGAGTTTAACACTTACGAGTGTTGTCACAATAGTGAATGACTAATATTTTGTTTTCCCATCTCCTGCTCTCTCTGGGGACAGTACAGCCCCTGCCCTGGCCAGAGGACCGGGGTGATGGATCTGAGATAAGGGGGTATGAGGTCATTTTCTTTCTCCAAAGGACAGTGAGGATGAGAACCTAAGAGAAACAAGTGTGGGGGACAGAGGGGAGTGAGAGAAGGAATAATATTTGAGTCCATTTTCCAAGTTTTATTCCGAGGTCACGTAACAATTCTGTACTTGGATTCCATGAGAATATGGTGTTGTCAGAATGATTTTCTTTTATGTTTTAAGCTCAAGATGGGTTTTTGTGATGTACAACAGAAAGCAACCTAATAAATGCAGAATCCCTGCCCGGTTTTGAGATGGATTATTTTATTTCCTTCCAATAAACAGTTTCGATGTACATTTTTAGGAAGAGCACTAATAAACCACCAAATAAGAAGCTATGTGCAGACACATTAACTGTACCCCCTGCTCCTTGTGTTTGCAATTCAAGATTTAGTGAGGCTGGAGGATAGAATAATAGGGAGAATAAAAGGAAAGATGAGAATTTGGGAAAGGTTACCAAAAACACTGGATAAAATGCATAGTAGGAATTTAAGTTTTAGTTACTATGTCTTCTGCTCAAGAGGTGCTAGTTAATTCTTTTTATGATCTGTCTCCTCACTTTTTAGTGTCTGATTCCTTTCAGTTATTTTAAAGATTAAAAAAGTTTCACAGAATGTATGATAATTTCAATAAACGAAGTGTTTATGAGTCTGTCCAATGTTTCCAGCTTCTCCCGCTCACGTCTCACATTGTCCTGTTCCCTTGCATGTTGATGGTCTTGTATGACCGGTTACCCAAGTGTAAGGGTTCAGCTTCCTCGTAATACTTGGGCTGCAAATCTGGAGAAACGTTAGCTTTTCCTGAGGGTCCCAAAGGAAAGAGGGGACAGTGGTGCTCCTCAGGTTTCCTGACAGGTGGGCCACTGGCTGCTTTAGTTGCCTTGTTCTAAGAAGCCACTCAAACCCCAGTTCTGCTCACGGCTGTCTGTTCCTTTGGGCAAATATCCTCAGGGCCAAAGCAGTTTGGGGAACCTTTCTTACCTTTTTTGAGTAGGTTCCCACCTGTTCCTACATTTTGGTCTGGTACTTTTCATACAGATTATCATTCCTTACGCACCTAGTGCTGATTTTTGGTTGGCCTTAGTGGAAAAGCTGGTTAAGTGCCCCTTCTGACATCCTGGCATCAGGAGTGCTTCTGCTTGGCACTTGGTGGGAATGAGACCCACTACAGATGAGCGCGAGGGAACCTTAGGTGCAAGTGCCTGCGCTTGCCCCTGCCCCACGGTGATGGCTGTGCACCCTATGCATTCACGAAAATGTGCTGATTTGGGCATTATGATGGGTCAATTTCATGGCAAGTGAATCGTACAGCACTAAAGCTATGTAAAGAAAGAAGTCTGCGGGTAGATATTGAAGAAAGGGAGAAATCTCAGGTAGATTAAGGTTCTCAGGAGGGAGGCCGCTTAACGGGAGTGAACACAACAGAGGCGAGATGGCGATCTGGCACGTGTGGGCAGAGAGGATGCTAGAGATTGCTTCTTCCTCCAGCATCGGGGAGATGAAGATTCTCCAGCACTCTCGTGGAGGACTCGACCATAGCAGAGCGAGAACCCTTTCGGGAGGTCTGTGTGGGCCAAAGGGCAGAGGCCTCAGTTGGCCAGCTGGAGCCAGGCCGGGTGCAGAGAGCGGGGAGACCCAGATGATACATGTGGGAGCCGGAGCAGGGGTGGGGGGTGACAGCCAGAACCAAGTGCCATGAGGACAGCACAGGCCACAGCGGCATCAGCCCAGGGCTCCGGGAGTCGGGTGGTGAGGACAGAGGTCAGCGGACTCGGCTGCAGGTGTATGACCTCTACGTCCTCTCTATCTGGACCTCCACCCGAGACGGGCTGGACCCCTTGTCTCCCAACCCCCAAGCACGTAGGATTCTTTTGTGCACAGGATCTGTCCTGTGAAGGAGGAAGACTGGCCTTCTGAGAGAGGAACGACAGTCCTGACGGACAGACTGAACTTTGAATTAGCCGAATATCTTACTCAAAGGCGCTTTAAAATAACAAAAGGCCATCTTGTGCTGGAAGTGAGTGATTCATCTCTAATCTCGGTGGTGTTTCCATGCTCTGTCCCCACCCCACCCCAGCTGTGGCTTCTCTGGTACCTCTGAACTCTAGGGGGTGAATTCTGCCACACGAGCACCACCACCATCAGTCATGACTGTCAGGGGCCGAACCCGGTCTTCCACAGGAGTGGCGGCCGTCAGGTAACATGCACTTGCCTGCAGATCAGCGCACAGTATCCTCCCTCTTCTACATGAGAAGGCCTCGCGGCTCCGTGTGCAGATGCACTGTGTTTGGTCTCTTTGTCAATCTGCTTTATACTTCATTTCTGCCTAAAAGACATCATCACATGAAATTGGTTACAATGGGACAAGTTTCCCGTAGTGTGGGTACCACTTTTTTTTTTTTAATGTTTATTTTTGAGAGAGACACAGCGCAGGTGGGGGAGGGGCAGAGAGAGAGGGAGACATAGAATCCGAAGCAGGCTCCAGGCTCTGAGCTGTCAGGACAGAACCTAATGACGAGGGGCTCAAACTCATGAACTGTGAGATCATGACCTCAGCCAAAGTCCCACGCTTAACTCACTGAGCCCCCTAGGGACCCCCTGTGGGTGCCACTTCTGCCCCCTAGTTTCAGCCACGTTGGGCAGCTCTGTCCCAGAAATGCCCCCCACGACCCCTTCTCCAAGCTCCTTCCGCTCCATCTTTGCCAAAAAGCCGAGAAGCAAACTTGGCACTTTTAAGTTTTTTCTTTTTTTTATTTTGAGAGAGAGAAAGACAGACAGAAAGGGCCCAAGTTAAGTGAGGGACAGAGAGGGAGAGATTCCATGAAGAGCAGAGTGGGGAAGAGAGAGAGAGATTCCATGAGGAGCAGAGGGGGAGAGAGACAGAGATTGATTCCATGAGGAGCAGAGGGGGAGAGAGAGAGAGAATTCCATGAGGAGGAGCAGAAGGGGAGAGGGAGAGAGAGATTCCATGAGGAGCAGAGGGGGAGAGAGAGAGAGAGATTCCATGGGGAGCAGAGGGGGAGAGGGAGAGAGAGATTCCATGAGGAGCAGAGGGGGAGAGAGAGAGAGAGAATTCCATGAGGATCAGAGGGGGAGAGGGAGAGAGAGATTCCATGAGGAGCAGAGGGGGAGAGGGAGAGAGAGATTCCATGAGGAGCAGAGTGGGGAAGATAGAGAGAGATTCCATGAGGAGCAGAGGGGGAGAGAGACAGAGAGAGAGAGAGAGAGAGATTGATTCCATGAGGAGCAGAGGGGGAGAGAGAGAGAGAATTCCATGAGGAGGAGCAGAAGGGGAGAGGGAGAGAGAGATTCCATGAGGATCAGAGGGGGAGAGGGAGAGAGAGATTCCATGAGGAGCAGAGGGGGAGAGGGAGAGAGAGATTCCATGAGGAGCAGAGGGGGAGAGAGAGAGAGACCATGAGGAGCAGAAGGGGTGAGGGAGAGAGAGAGAGAGATTCCATGAGGGGGAGAGGGGGAGAGAGAGAGAGATTCCATGAAGAGCAGAAGGGGAGAGGGAGAGAGAATTCCATGAGGAGCAGAGAGGGAGAGAGAGAATTCCATGAGGAGCAGAAGGGGAGAGAGAGGGAGGGAGAGATTCCATGAGGAGCAGAGGGGGGGGAGAGAGAGAGAGAATTCCATGAGGAGCAGAGGGGGAGAGAGAGAGAGAGAGAGAGGGAGAGAGAGATTCCATGAGGAGCAGAGTGGGGGGAGAGAGAGAGAGAATTCCATGAGGAGCAGAAGGGGAGAGGGAGAGAGAATTCCATGAGGAGCAGAGGGGGAGAGAGAGAGTTTCCATGAGGAGCAGAGGGGGAGAGAGAGAGATTCCATGAAGAGCAGAGGGGGAGAGAGAGAGAGAATTCCATGAGGAGCAGAGGGGGAGAAAGAGAGTTTCCATGAGGAGCAGAGGGGGAGAGAGAGGGAGAGAGAGATTCCATGAGGAGCAGAAGGGGAGAGAGAGGGAGAGAGAGATTCCATGAGGAGCAGAGGGGGAGAGAGAGAGGGAGAGAGAGATTCCATGAGGAGCAGATGGGGGAGGGGGAGAGAGAGCGCGAGAGCCAGCGAGCAGCGGGGTCATTCAGTGCGAGACTTGAACCCATGACCTGGGCCGACTGAGCCCCCGGGCGCCCGACGCGGGCACTCAGGTCACACACTCTCGCTGCCGTCGCACTCAGAGCACCTGCCCGCCCAGGTGAGAGCCCAGCGGCCCCTCGGCTGCGGGAAGTCCTCCCCCGGCTCGGCGCAGAGCCCGCCCCAGCGAACCTGAGGCCTGCGCCCCTCCGGGGTCACCGCGGGGTCACAGGCGGTCCCGCGCCGCCGCGCAGGCCCCTGGGAGGAGAAGACTGGCGGCGGCAGGCATGCGCGGAGCGTCAGGTCTCGCCGCAGGAAGGCCCCTGAGGGCTGGGGTTGTGCGTCCNCACAACTGCGCACGCGTGGGACTTAATCTTCCAGAAGCTTCGGTGTTCCCTCAGGTAAAACCCGAAACTGCAAGGACTGCTTGCAGTACTGACTCCCGGCCTCCTCTTGTGTCCGTATATGGGGGGAGGAGGAAGGTGGGGGAGGGTGGTTATCGCCCCTCACTATCTGACGTAAACACCAGGCTTCACCCCGTCTCCCAACACACTCTCTCCCGCTTGGCGTCATTTTCTCTACCGCACGGGTCCTCTTGTGGATCATATTTTTGTTTGTAACTTTGTCTCCTTCCGCTGGAAGGTAAGCTTCATGTGGGTAAAGTCCTATTTAAGAATAAGTACATTGGGGCGCCTGGGGGGCTCAGTCGGTTAAGCGTCCGACTTCGGCTCAGGTCGTGACCTCACGGTTCTTGGGTTCGAGCCCCGCATCGGGCTCTGTGCTGACAGCTCAGAGCCTGGAGCCTGTTTCAGATTCTGTGTCTCCCTCTCTCTCTGACCCTCCCCTGCTCACGCTGCCTCTCTCTCTCTCTCTCTCTCTCAAAAATAAATAAATAAATGAAAGAATGAATATATTAGTGGAAAAGCAGTAAACAGTGTCATGCAGGCCGCCTGGGCGGCTCAGTAGGTTGAGCATCCAACTCTTAATTTCAGCTCAGGTTAGGATCTAATGGTTGGGAGGTTTGAGTCCAAATCGGGCCTCCACGTGGAGACTGCCTGGGATTCTCGCTCGCTCTCTGTCTCTGTCTCCGTCTCTCTCTGTCTCTGTCTCTCTCTCTCTCGATGTCTGCCCTTTTCACCTGCTCACAGTCTGTCTCTCTCCTTCAAAATAAATAAGTAAATAAACAATAATGACATGTACTTACACCTGTTATGTCGAACAGTTATCTGATATCAGTGTTTCTGTAGGTTGGTGGGAATGTGGGTGTTTAATAGTTTTGTTTTCTAGCCTGTCTTTCCTAGCTTTCAAAATAATGTAGTGTATTAATCTTGCAAAATAAACTTTTTAAACAAAAAAGAGAAGTCATCTGAATATACTAGCAATAGAAATGATGAGATATTTTAACCTGTTATGTGCTATAACCTTCGAAGGTGCAATGAACCTTTTCTAACTGAATTAATTCTAGTATTCTGTGCATTTGGACTGTGTCAGGGAGGTCATATACATCATGGGTGTGTATTGTACCATTTTCGGTGATTATATGCTTATCAGGGGATTTCTGTTTGGAGCTCAGTCAGACACTGCTGCTGTAATTGTTGAAATCCATTATTAGTATTGTTTCCAGATTTTGCAGATAAAGTATAGGACTGGTTAAATTTGAGTTTCAGATAAGCAACAACAAATATTTTCATATGAATATATCTCAAATATTGCATGGGCCATTCTTACACTAAAAAATATTCATTATTTCAAATTTAACTGGACATCTGTATTTTATCTGATGACGAAAATCACCGGCGTGAGTGTCCTGCCTGCCTGCCTCACAGTTGTGAGTGGTTTCTACCTTCTGCAGTCAAAATCAGGCAACTTTAGCTGGGCCACCTCAGCCTGTGCTTTGCTGTTGATGTATTTTACCACTAGAGGGATTATTTCCCTTTTGTTTTGGGCTATTTGTAGAAAGGTAAGAAAAGATAGGAAAGCTGAAATAAGAGCCGTGTCTTTCTCCTGGCTCCAGTAAAACAGAGGATCTGAGCGCTCACGCTTTGGTTGGACTGTCACTCCATGCGGGAGCTGCTCTGTGGTGGAATCAGCCGCTCGTCTCCATCCACCATCTGTTAACCTGAGACAGGAAGCAGCAGGTGGCATGGTGCCCACAGGGCTGCTCCTGAGGGACCCTCTGCCAAGGGCTATGTTTGCTTCTCTGTTTAAGTTACTCATTTGGTGGATATACTTTTGGAATTTCGAGTGATAGCATTACTGGGTTGAAGATTTGACTTGAAACCTGTGTGATTTGTGTGGGCATCTAGCATCTAAACTCATGGTTTTATATAGCTCAGGCCTTTGGTACTGTCATCCACTGAGACCTGAATAAAATAATTTTGGCCATGAGTTACTTTCAAGTTTGTTTATACAGCGATGGTGATTGTTCTGTGTAAGAATGTACAGAAGTGTGTAAGTTTCTCTAAAAAGTTTAATTCCTTTTTTGCCTTAATATTCTTTACTTAGCAGACTGTATTTATACTCCCAATTTTTATCCCAGGCTAAAACACTATCAGTTGGTGTGTGTTGGGTTCCTTCATCTGACAAGGGGCCTCAGTTTACCCCCAAGACTTTTAAGAGGCAGCTACCAGATTGCAGAGCCGTGTGGATCAGGAGGCAGAGTTGAAAGTTCTCATGTTATATGTATTGTTTTTTTTGTTCTCCCATTTGGCCCATAAACTATGTCTAGTTTTGCTTTTCCAAAGATAAGTAGAACTCAGTGGGGAAATTGCATTCTTAGAATTATCAGAGCAACGTGAAGGGCAAACATTTATAAAGAGAGTAAATATTAAAAGAACAGGCAGAGTGGTGTAGAGCTTAGATTAAATAGTGTTTGGTTTGCTTTGTTCTCTTACCTTTCAGATTCTGCTTACTCAGAGGCGCCACATGAAACAGAAACATCCATTATTGTATACACTCTGGGTTAGCGAGGGAGAGAGTATACTTCTTGAAGAATATAAGTGCTCAGCGTCTGTGTCCTCAAGGCTACTCCTCCCACCCCCGTTCAAATAACAGTAATAGTAATAGTAAGAATTCTAGTTAATATTTTCAAGTACTTACTATGTTCTAAGCATTTTTATGCAACATTTTATTTATTCATGGAAAATTACAATTGGATGTTAAACTTCTTTTACCCAATTATAAGCTACTTAAGGACACTGACTGTCTTTGAATCCCTAGTACCTAGCATAGTGCCTGACTCGTATTTCCACAGTAAAGGGGGAATAAATAAATAAGTAAATGAGAAGACTACATCTTTTCTTAAAATTACTAGAGGAGAATAATATTTACTGGATAATCCATAGTATTTAGTCAATTTTTAATCATATCTTAAAATTATTTAGGGGCGCCTGGGTGGCTCAGTCAGTTAAGCTTCTGACTTCGGCTTAGGTCGTGATCTGACGGTTTGTGGGTTCAAGCCCTGTATCAGGCTCTGTGCTGACAGCTAGCTCAGAGCCTGGAGCCTGCTTCACATTCTGTGTCTCCCTCTCTCTCTGACCCTCCCCTGTTCATGCTGTTTCTCTCTCTCAGAAGTAAATAAAACATTAAAAATTTTTTAAAAATTGTTTATATATATATTTTTAATATAGTATTTGATGCATATTAAAGAATAAATACACAAAATAAAGCATGTGATTAACAACTAATCACAACCCACAATCTAAATCAGGTCCTGGATCATTGCCGGTAACTCTGTGTACTTACATGTTCCTCTCTCATCCAGCCTCCTGTCTCCCCTACTATAAGTAATGACTTCTGAAATTTTGGTTTATAATTCTATCACTTTTCTTATGCTTTTATTACTTGCAAATATGTGCTTAAATAATGTACTGTTTAGTTTTATTTGTTCTTGAGCTTTATAGAATAGGGTGTCATACTATATGAAGCCTGGAGAAATGTGTTTTTCACTCAACATTATGCTTCCAAGATTCCTCTACGTTGTTCCATGCAGCTGTAGTTCATTCACTCTTACTGTTGTATACTATTCCGTTGTGCAAATAAACCATACCTTATTTATTTCTTCCCCTATCAACAGACTTTTGGGGCTTGGTTTTCACCATTTTGCTGGTAAGAAGAGTAATGCTATCAACATTCTTGGACAAGTGTTCTTGCATATGTGCTAGAATTTCCTTCAGGCATACACCTATAATTAGAATTACTAGGATGAAGCATAGGTGACTTTTTAACATTACAAGATAATGTCAAAGGCCTTAAGAGGGGCGCCTGGGTGGCTTAGTCGGTTAACCGTCCGACTTTCGCTTAGGTCATGATCTCGCGGTTCATGGGTTCGAGCCCCGCGTCGGGCTCTGTGCTGACTGCCAGCTCAGAGCCTGGAGCCTGTTTCAGTGTCTGTGACTCCCTCTCTCTCTGACCCTCCCCTGCTCACGCTGTCTCCTAGAAATAAATAAAACATTAAAAAAAAAATGCCTTAAGGTGATCACCTTATATCCTTGGGTGAACTGTAGCAGGATTCTCTCACACAGAGTCATGACACTGAGGCTTTTCTTTCCAGGAAGCAATTTATTCCTGCCGGCACCACTCAGTTGGGTTTGTACTCAAAGAACTGAACCCTGAACAACACTTGGCTTAGTTTTTTTCTTTTCTTTTTTTTTTTAATTTTTAAAAAAATGTTTTATTTATTTCTAGGAGAGAGAGAGAGACAGCGTGAGCAGGGGAGGGTCAGAGAGAGAGGGAGTCACAGACTCTGAAACAGGCTCCAGGCTCTGAGCTGGGAGTCAGCACAGAGCCCGACGTGGGGCTTGAACCTACGAACCGCGAGATCATGACCTAGGCGAAAGTCTGACGCTTAACCGACTAAGCCACCCAGGCGCCCCTTGGCTTAGTTTTTTATGCATATGGGATGTTGTCCTCTAAGCACAAAGCCAGTTTGCCTTGAGGGTTTTTTTCTTTCCTTAGGGAGGGGACCGACCACATTCCCTTCTTTGATTCTTGGACCCCTTTATTTAGGGTCAAAGAGCATTATCTTGATTTATAAATAAAAAATATATAAATATAAATATATATTTTTTTAAATTATGGCCTCAGTGAGTTTGGAATCAGACCGTACAACCAGGGGAGCAAGCATGGTAAGATTCAGCTCCCTCCCAAAATTAGGAGGATAATTCCCATAAAGGCTTTAAATCCTCTGAGAGTTGAAAACCATCCTCCAAATAACTCCCCAGAGTTCCAACCGTTCTAGATCTGGACGGGGGCATGAGCAACCTTTTTTATTTGATCTGTGATCTTCTCTGTGACTTTTCCCTCATCATCTATCTGTAGGCAGCAGTTACTCAGGTTAAATTTTTCACAAAAACACCTCCCTCAGAAGCAAGCAGGTAATCTAAGGCCAAGCAATTTTGATAGAGGGCGTTGTACGTTTCAATCAGTGGTGGCTCTATTTCCATGAGTTTGGCTCCAACTTAATTAAAAAATTTTTTCAAGCATCTAATGCTTGTGAGGTGTTATTTAGAGTTTTGCTGAGTATAAGCAGACAGTCTGCTTTGTTCTGATGTGTAAAATTTTTTTTAAGAGCCAGGAATTCTGCTAGAGAAACAGTCAAGGCAGCCATTTACCATTATTAATTTGTAAATTTTTAAGTAAGCCAAACCTGGGTATTATTTTATAAAGCAGATTTTTGTAAATTCCTTTTTGTGCCTTTTCTATTTTGTAGGGGAAAGGCTTTACCCAACTTATAAAAGCATTAACCCATATCATCAGATGTTAGAATTTTTTTCTTTTTGACTTTTGCATCTGAGTGAGATCTAATTGTTACTCTTTCCTGGATAATCTCCAGTTCCTTGATTGTCTGGGAGAGCAAGTTTGTGGTTGAAAGGATTGTTTCTAAGACATACTTCACAGCCTGATACTACTTGCAGAATTGTCCTTGATAAATTTTTTCCAGTAAACATCCTTTGGGCCATTTGATAAGTTTTATCTCTCCTTTAATGAAACGCCTAATGCTGTGTTTTAATGATCTTAGCTCCGTGAGCTTGATGATAGTAATTGCCCTGCTCTGTTTGTAACATTCCAAGGGCTGGAGACAGTGTCTAGAAGTCAGACCCTAGTTTGTTTTGTTTTGGGAGAGCAGGTGGGATTGAGTCTCCTTTAGTAATCAATATAGAAGCAAACTCTTTTCCTGAACCCTGTTATCTACAGCCTTTCCAGTAATTTTCAAAAACTCACATAATAGTTTATCTCTCCTGGAGTTAGTAGCACCATAGTCTCTAATTTCATTAAAATGTCCCTTTCTAGCAAGGGAGTAAGACTGTCTGGCATTATCAGGAGAGAATGAGAAAAAATTAGGTTTCCCCATATACTTCCCAGAGGCTGAGAGAAAAATTTAGTTTTCTGGAGATGCCTCTAATCGTCATGCTGCATTTGGATAGTTGGCCTGGAGTGGAAAGATGACAGAAAGGGAGCTCTGGTGTTAAGAAGGGAATCAAGCAGTTTTCCTTCTTTATTTAGAGTTACAGAGGTTCTGGGTTTCTGATAGACAGTTGGTTTAGGGCAGCCACCGTGAAGAGCCCCAGGCCTGGGTTAGTCCCTTCCAGGGACATTGGTAATCTGAGCCCTCACAGATGGAGGTCCCTGAGGGCATTCAGATCTCTAGTGACCGTCTCCACATCTCCACGTAAGGGGCATGGCTTATGGGGTTTTCATGTTGGTGGTCCCCTCTGAGGATGTTTTCATTTTAGTGCCCTCAATGGCAATCTATATGGCGCTTGGTGCCAGGACCTCAGGAAGTCCAGTCTGACATAGTATGTAAGGCCACAACTAAGGCCTCAGATTTTTTTTTAAAGCCTCCTTTTCTGGTTTGCTTGTTTGTTTTCTCCTCTTGATCTTGTTTGTAACATACCCAGTTGGCAGCTCATAAGAGCTTCTCCAGGGTCCCTTCAAGGCCAACAGCCAATTTTTTCATTTTCTTTGAATATCTAGGGCTGATTGAGTGACAACTTTGTCCTTTAAAATCATCTCAGCCTTAGGGGTGTCAGGGGAGATAGCCATATATTTAATGAGAGCCTCCCTCAACCTCTCCAGGAAGGCCATTGGGCTCTCATTCTGTGTTCATAAAATAGTGGCTAATTTAGCATAATTTAAGGGCTAAATCTTAGATTTCCTCCCCTCCCCCCCAAACATCTGTCTCATTAAGAGTCTGATTTAACAAAAGATTGTATCTTTCCAGGTCAACTCAAACACATACATAATATTCTGAAAAGCCTTTATATACTGAGCTGATGAGAAATTTTACCTAGATCTCCTTTTACCTGCCTTAAACCTAATAACGTAAACATGCCTGTTAGAGTACGGGGAGGGCCTGGATAAGGTGGGTAGCAGGAGCAGAATTGTATTTTTTTTTTTTTAGTGTAGATGGAGGACCCTAGGAGGAGGAGGTTGAGGTGGAAGACTTCCTTTCCTCCTTTTCTAGGTCTGTTTTGGATACAGGTAAGGGACTTCTAATTGTTTCCCCTCCTGATTGCTGGACTTTAGAAAGGGTTGCCATTAAAGTAGGATTCACCTTACATTATTTACATATATCTCATTGTTTTTTAAGGCCCAAAAACAATGAACATAGGGGAATTCTTCCCATTTCCTTCACAAAACAAGTCCAATTGTAGGATAGTGTTGTCATTGATGTTTCCTCTGGTAGCCAGGTTCCCTCTTCCAATTTGTATTGGGACCAAGCCTTTGTGCAAAAGAAAATGAATCATACAGCATTCCACAAGAGTAATGGCTTGATTGGGGAATTACTCATCTCTAGGAAAAAGAAAGAAAGTTGTCCCTTATCTCAATTTCCTATAGCTGGGCAGGGGAAACCCCATCTCCTGGCCCCTGGTTTTGGCTGGCTGTGTGACTGGCAGCCAGAAGCCCTATCAGTCTCAAGAGGTGCTAGAAGCAGCCATTCTTACCCAGGCTTGACCCTACCTCCTAGAGCTGACCTGGTCTTTTCTGTTTTTTTTTTTTTTTCTGACCCCTCTGTTTCTCCCCTGCAGAACCTTGGGGGTATGGGCTTTGACCAAGCAAGACTTTACTGGTTGTCATAGCATGCACTAATTTTATTTTGGCCCAACAGTAACTTACATATTGATCATTGGCCATTGAGGGAGAGGGTTAAAGAGCCAAAGTCAAGGTTTATTCCCCTGCCAAAGAAGGTTTCTTCATGAATCTTCTACAAGTTTTCTTTGCATTTAGATTTTGTCCTAGGCCATTTCTCTCCAAATAACCAGTCTCATTTACACAAAATTACTTTCTTTTACTTTTAACAAAAATAAATTTCCATTTCTTATATCTTTTTTATATCTCCTACTTTTCTATATATAGAGTTGCTTTTTAAATTTTTATCAGTTTTAACTACATTTAGCAGAACTTTAACTCTTAGAAACCTTAGTCTCCAGTGAAAACTAAGTAATAACCAATTGTGAACTCTGTTACATCAGAATTTTTTAAATCGCAAACTTATGAATCCATTAAGCGTAAAGCATGTTTTCCCACAGATCCAAATATCCTTAGTTTCTGTGCAACAAGTCAGGAGCACAAACCTACGTCTAGTAATTAGTGCTTTAGCTTCTTATCTCATTAGGTATCCAGTGAAATCAACTCAATTTATTATGCAAGCAAAACTTTGTTTTAGGTTACCAAAGACTTTGAAAGCTATCTTAACAATTACCTATGAAAACTTTGAGACAAAATTAACCATCACTTTAAGCCATCCTTTTGTTAACAAATTGGAACAGAGATAACATGAGCTTATTTGACTTTCAGCGAATCTACGAAGAATAAGTTTTTTTATAATGTTGATAAACATTGTCCATCTCAAATCAACAAACTTAAATTAGCTTAAACACTGAATACGTTTTCCTTGAGTCCATGTAAGACCATTTGTTCCCCAAGATTAAGTTTTTACCTGGAACATTAATGGGAAAATCTGACTTTGGTGGTCTTTGTTCCAAGACCTCTAGGGTGGGAGGAGGAGCTGATGGTGCCTGAGGCCTTGAGGAGCCAATTTTGCAGGCTGCCCTCCCCCCACCAGGTGGGGCAGAAACAGGAGGGGGGAAGGGAGGGCAGAAGAGGCAGGGGCCAGCAGAAGGCAGAGAAAGAGAATTCCCAGTTTTAAATCTTGTCTGCTGAGACACGGAGGAGCAGACTCTAGGTTTCTTTTGTTTTGTTTTGTTCTCCACCAGTGGAATTAAGCAGTCCATGTCAGTCCAGAGAAGACAGGGAATTTCCCCAAAATGAAAGGAGTTTTGGTAGGTGCTTGGGAATATTCCTTAAAGTCCCCATTCTGAGGTAGAATAATGAGAGACTGTTGACTCTA
This sequence comes from Crocuta crocuta, assembly GCF_008692635.1. Classification (NCBI taxonomy): domain Eukaryota; kingdom Metazoa; phylum Chordata; class Mammalia; order Carnivora; family Hyaenidae; genus Crocuta; species Crocuta crocuta. The sequence goes on from NW_027527559.1 coordinate 3,502,180, forward strand.
ATTATCATAGTCACTGACCCAGAAAATGAATGAGAGACATGTCCCCATACACAGTTACACTGCGACCCCAACTTGCCGCCCAGTGCCCAGCACCCAAGGCCTTAGAGTTGCAGCTTCGTCCTCTTCACTGTGGGCTTACTAGTGCAACTCTGGGAGGTGAGCAGGCTCCCCTTCTGCCTCTTAGGGGCAGGTCTGCCTGAGTGGGTTCCTGGGCCTCATGGGTTCTGTTAGCGCGCTGGCAGGGAGCATCTCCTGTGGATCAAGTGGTCCGCTAGGGCCAGACGAGACCGCCTCTCCAGGCACCCCGAGCTTCCCATCCCTAGTGGTAAAGGAGGTGGAAACGCACCATCTCCGAATCCTGGACGAACCCCCAAGTAATGTAGCAGGATTCTCACACAGAGTCATGACACCAAGGCTTTTTTTTTCAGGAAGCAACTTTATTCCTGCCAGCACTGATCAATTGGATTTGTACCCAAAGAACTGAGCCCCGAACACCATGTGGCATAGTTTTTAAATATATTTCTTCTTTGTCTCCCATATATGGTAACACACAAATATGCAGTCTGATTATGTGGTCTCATGTTACAGGGTCATGAGGGATGTAGTCCTGTATGCATGTAGACAGTTTGCCTTGAGGGGTTTTCTTTCCTTAGGGAGGGGACCTGACCACAGAACTAAAATTAAGAATTCAAAGTTAGTCTAATTCAGAGTACTCGCCTTGTTTTCTATTCTGAACTTTGTCCCGGAAACTGTATATATTGTTAAAGAGCAAACTTTCATTAACAAATCTGTTGTATTTCTATACACTAATAATGAAACAGCAGAAAGGGAAGTTAAGAAAACAATCCCACTTACAGTTCCACCAAAACCAATAAAACATTTAGGAATAAACTTAACCAAAGAGGTGAAAGACCTATACTCTGAACACTAAAGAACACTTAGGAAATAAATTGAAAAGGACACAAAGAAATGTAAAAACTTTCCATGCTCATAGATTGAAAGAACAAATATTGTTAAAATGGCAGTACTACCCAAAGCATTCTACAGGTTTAATGCAATCTCTATCAAAATATGAATGGCATTTTCCACAAACTAGAACAAACAATCCTAAAATTTGTATGGAGTCACAGGAGATTCCTGAAGAGTCAAAGCAAACTTGAAAAAGAAAAACCAAACTGGAGGTATCACAATTCCAGATTTCAAGTTATATTACAAAGCAATAGTAATTAAAACAGTATGGTACTGGCATAAAAAGACACGTAGATCAGTGTTGGAACAGAAAACCCAGAAATGATCCCACAATTTTATGGTCAGTTAGTCTTTGACAAAGGAGGAAAGAATATCCAAAGGGAAAAATACAGTTTCTTCAACAAATTGTGCTGGGAAGCCTGGACAGCAATATGCAAAAGAAAGAAACTGGACCACTCTCTTACACCATTTGCATACAGAAACTCAAAATTCATTGTAGACCTAAATGTGAGATCTGAAACCATAAAAATCCTAGAAGAGAGCGTAGGCAGTAAACTCACGGACATCAGCCGTAGCAACGTTTTTCCAGATAGGTCTCCTGAGGCAAGGGAAATAAAAGAAAAAATAAACTATTGGGACTAATATCAAAATAAAAGTCTTCTACACAGTGAAAGAAACAATTAACAAAACTAAAAGGCAACTTACTGAATGGGAGGAGATAATTTCCAAATGATATATTCTAAAAGGGTTAGTATCCATAATATGTAAAGATCTTATACAACTCAATACCCAAATGCAAATAATCTAATTTAAAAATGGGCAGAAAATATGAACAGACATTTCTCAAAAGAAGACATCCAGATGGCCAACAGGCACATGAAAAGATGCTCAACATCACTCAGGGTCAGGGAAATGCAAATCAAAACTACAGTGAGATACCACCTCACACCTAGTCAGAACGGCTAAAGTTAACAGCATAGGAAGCAACAGGTGTTGTCAAGGATGCAGAGAAAGGGAACCCTCTTGCACTGTTGGTGGAAATGCAAATTGGCACATCCACCCTGGAAATCCGTATAGAGGTTTTGTAAAAAATCAAAAATAGAACTACTCTATGATCCAGGAATCACACTACTGGGTATTTACCCTAAAAGTACAAAAATAGTAATTCAAAGGGATATATGCACCTGGATGTTTATTGCAGCATTGTTTACAATAGCAAACTATGGAAATAGCCCATGTGTATCAATAGATGAATGGATAAAGATGTGAATGGAATGTTGTTCAGCCCTAAAAAGAGTGAAATCTTGCCATTTGCAACGACTTGGATGGAGCTAAAGAGTATAATATAGTGCTGAATTAAATAAGTCAGTCAGAGAAAGACAGACACCATATGATCTTAGTCATATGTGGAATTTAAAAATCAAAACAAACAAGTAAAGGAAAAAAAGGGAGGCAAACCAAGAAACAGACTTAACTACAGAGAACACACTGATGGTCATGAGACGGCAGGAGGGTGGGGTCATCGGGAAAATGGGTGATGGGATTAAAGAATACACTTATGATGAAAAAAAAAAGACAAAACACAACATTTTACTAATCTGAACTGAGTGATCCTGATGGTGGTATATGGTCTACAAAGGAAACTTAATAGGTAAGGTCATTGAGAGATGTCTATGTAAACTAAAAGACTAAACTCTGTGGCTTATTTGCAAAAATATAGAATATTATAATTAGAACAGTCCTAAAGACTCTTCAATTCCCAAGAGCTACTCACAACTAAATCCCTTGAGAACAGAAGCATTATTCTGAGAAATAAAATGGCAACAGTATTTCCATTTCTACTGATGTGAATAGCACCTTCACACAGAGTAAACTGAGTGTGCCTCCTTAGTTATTTCTAGGGCTTTCCTCCCGCAGAACTGACTCTTCTCGAGATTGTGGACTAGTCTATAGTTATATTGTAAGGACTAGAGAAAAAATATCAGTTTAGTGGCATTGACTGCTGAAAGGGTATCCACATATGCTCTAGGAAAAAAATATTCTTATAGTTAATGACGCACATATGGTCATGTCTTTATCAGGCAACTTGATACACCTGCTGCATATTGGACATTTTTGACTGGAGAAGAATGTGTGTATTTTAAGCCAGGTTTCATCTGATCTAAAACTACTCTGACCCATTTGGTAGATTATTTCCCAGTGGATTCCAGCTGTAATCCAGATTTTTTTTAAAGATTTTTTTTTAATGTTCTATTTATTTATTTCTAGGAGAGAGAGAGAGAGAGAGACAGCGTGAGCAGGGGAGGGTCAGAGAGAGAGGGAGTCACAGACTGAAACAGTCTCCAGGCTCTGAGCTGGCAGTCAGCACAGAGCCCGCCGCGGGACTTGAACCCACGAACCACGAGATCATGACCCAAGCGAAAGTCGGACGCTTAACCGACTAAGCCACCCAGGCGCCCCTGTAATCCAGATTTTTAAATTGACTACTATTTAGATTCAGAAAAAAAAAAAAGATATGGTATAAATACTACCAGAAAACAGACCTTCTATTTAAGAAACCATTAGTACTCTGCTTGTATGCAGAGATTACTGCCTCAAGTGTTGTGTCTATGTTACTGAATTGATCAAATTATTGGTCTTTTGTTTGAAATTTGTCACTGAATTTCATATTCTGATCATTTGGAAAAATTTAAATGGCTAAATAAGTGACAACAAACCTATTCTGCAAAATAATGTATATATATATATTATATATAATGTATACACACATATATATATACACACATCTCTCTCTCTCTTTCTCTCTCTCTCTCTCCTTCTCTTTCCTCCCCTGCTTTCTCTCTCTCTCTCTCAAAATAAATAAAGTTTAAAAAACTAGACTGTTGCCCAAGATAATTAGTAAGGGAGATATTTTTTAAGTGGCTCAATGTATAAATTGCTTCACAAATAATTTGTAAAATGTACACAGTAACCGAGTGTTTAATAATGCTTAATTTCTCTAAATTCTTACCATTTCACACAGACACGCATTCATGTATGTATAGTATTATATGTGCTAAATTAATTCTTGCTAAATTGATAGGTGATAAATAATAAGTAGTATCTTACTATTAATTTATTCAATTTATAATATTGATAACTAATGAAAATATTTCACTTTATACTTTTTTATAAATTTGTTTTTTCTCTTATGTGAAACATCTGTTCAGTCTCAACCTATTTGAATTCTAAGGCATTACATTCAAAACAGAGGGGCCACACTACATTTATGGAGAATCTATTTTTACTCTACAATTTTAGCACCTTTTCCAAATCTTTAACTCACATACATACCTAGGTATGCTTTAAATAAATAAATGTGCTAAATATTAAACATGGCCTAGAAATATCTATTTAAATCACATTATATTCAAATGCTTCTTAACATGTAGACCATTAGTCCCTTTTTATTACTTCTATTCAAAAGCTTTTAGCTTCTTTAGTGCAGCAGTTTAATTTCTTCTTAAAGAATGCATGTGTGTCTTGCTGAGTTTTCCTTGTTTTGCTTATAAATGGTTTTAGTCCCTTACGGTTATTGTAACCAGGGACGGCATGTGGGAGACAGATCAGCCTGCATCTTTTCTAACTGGCTACCTTATTATTTCCAGTTGTTTTTTAGTTAAATCTATTGATTTTTTTCAAAATAATATCATCAGAAATTAAAGCTTTTCTCCTAGTTTTCAATATTTATAGGTGCTATTTTACTTTCCTCACTTATATGCTTTGGGTAGACTTAAGATTTTGAATAGTGTGCCACAGCTTGTGATAACCCAATCTTTGTGATAAAAACAGTTGGGAAAGATGATTTAAAAACAAATTTCAGCACTAAATGGCTACTGACCCAGTGATGGCTGGAAGGGACAAAATCCAGGTGAAGGAAGAGTCACAGTGAACTGAGCTGATGTTCTTTCCTGAGACACTTCATTCTCAGGGTTTGTGCTGACTGGTGGGATGGGGCAAGACATGGAACCCAGACTTGGGCTGGGAAGAGGAAGGTACTAGGTGCAGAGAAATCAATAAATATTTTAGTTTAGATTTATGAGGCTGGAGAACAAAGTTGACGACTGAGGGGCCACTAAGGCATAGCTGCTTTTTGTCTAATAACATTTGCTGAATTTGAAATTGTTCATGGCAAGAAAAAACAGGATGCATTTTCCTTTTGAGAGATGTGGTATATATTAATAATTAAATGCTTTGAGAAGTCCCTCAGAAACATGAGGTATTTACCTTTGCTATCCTGTAATTTTCCAAATGTATTTGTTTAAGGTGTTCTTTATTCGTAACCAAAAACATTCTATCAAACAGTTTGGGAAATGCTGAATTAGAATATATTCAGTACACTATGACAAACTTATATGTGTATCAACAGAGCACAGCATGTTTGAATATAACCTCTAAGTTAAACTAAGTTATCAAGTTGTACATCGGTTTATTTTAAACACTAGAGAAAGCACAAATAATTAGATTCTCAAAAAAAGGCACATTTTATTGAGTTTGATTTTGACAGTAAAATAAGTACATATTTATATTTGTTTTTTTTTAGTACATATTTATATTTGTAATGATATTGAACAACAGTATTAAGTTTGATGTCTTTCTCCACAGGACTTTAATTTTTCTAAATTAAATTGATATGAATTAACTGTTTGGATAACACCCAAGGAAAAAGCTATTAAGAATACACATTTATTGGGGCGCCTGGGTGGCTTAGTCGGTTAAGCATCCGACTTTCGCTTAGGTCATGATCTCGCGGTTTGTGGGTTCGAGCCCCGCGTCGGGCTCTGTGCTGACTCCCAGCTCAGAGCCTGGAGCCTGTTTCAGTCTGTGACTCCCTCTCTCTCTGACCCTCCCCTGCTCACGCTGTCTCTCTCTCTCCTAGAAATAAATAAAAAACATTAAAAAAAAAAGAATACACATTTATTCAAAATATTTGTATAAAATATAGTACAATTGCATGGAGTTGCTTTAATTGATTCTAATAAAATGAAATATAAGTATATGAAAAAATATGAAGCAAAAAATAATGGGAAATAGGAAATGAATGAGATAAACTTGAAGTTCACTAATTTAAATAGAACCAAGCAATGTATTAAAATCAACTTTGGGTCTATATGCCAATAATGAAAAAGGAGAGAGAAATTAATAAATCAATCCCATTTATAATTGCATCAAGACCAATAACACACCTAGGAATTAACCCTGAAAACTGTAAACACTGATGAAAGAAACTGAAGAGGACATGAAGAAATGGAAAGATATTCCATACTCATTGATTGGAAGAACGAACATTCTTGAAATGTCTACACTACCCTACCGGAGTTGGGATCCAGCAAGTCCAGAGGTCCCTGAAGGATGGACGGTGTCAATGAGACAGGGATGAGGGAGCCACGAGATTCTTTCTGGTCACCAGGCAGGCATCTCTGCACTGACTGAGACTTAGTTTTATTATATAATTAAGTGTTTGGGGGATGGCACAGAAGTGGCATTTGCCTTAGACAATGATTGCTGTTGAGAAATTTCTTTGATATGTAAAAGTTTCCCGGAACACAGATTTGTAGACGACTTATGCATAACCTTTATCAATAGTGATTGAGGTAGGTGAGAAGGAAGATATCTTTAGCATTCAAATATAAGCAAGACAATGTTTTTAGCATAGCAAAGGCAAAAGTTAGTTCTTTGTGAGCAGGGGTCAATAGCCTCTTTGCTTAAGGGGAAATATTAAGAAAAACAGGTTTTTCAGGAAGCGCAATATTTGCTCCCATAATCACAAAAGAAGTTCCTACAATAAGTTCCTTCACAAGGTGCAGTCAGCATATCAAGGCCAGAATAAGTCATCTGAATACCAGTCAACAAGGTGCTTCTGGGGTGGGGGTTGGTGCTCAAGCAGAAACAATTAAGTGGAGGTGGATATTGGTCATCATCTGATGGCAAGAGACCATGCAAACTTGCCTTAACCTCACAAGGAGTTTTCTTGACTAGTGAGCTTAGAATGGCTCCCAACACTACCCAAAACAATCTACACATTTGATCCAATCCCTATCAAAATACCAACAGCATTTTCCACAGAGCTAGAACAATCCTAAAATTTGTGTGGGACACAAAGACCCCAAATAGCCAAAGCAGCCTTGAAAAAGGAAAACAAAGTTGGAGGCATCACAATTCTGGACTTCAAGTTATGTTACAAAGCTGTAGTCATCGAGACAGTATGGTGCTGGTACAAAAATAGACCCATAAATCAATGGAACAGAATAGAAAACCTGAAATAAACCCCAATCATATGATCAATTAATCTCCAACAAAGCAGGAAAGAATATCTAGTGGGAAAAAGACAGTCTTTTCAACATATAGTGTTAGATAAAATGCACAAAAATGAAATGAACTACTTTCTTACACCATACACAAAAATAAATTCAAAACATATTAAAGACCTAAATGTAACATTTGAAACCATAAAATTCCTAGGAGAGAATAGGCAATAAACCTCTTTGACTTAGACTAGCAACTTCTTTCTAGATATATTTCCTATGGTGAGGGAAATAAAAATGAAAATAAGCTATTGGGACTACAAAAAATAAAATCTTCTGCACAGTAAAGGAAATAATCTGAATGGAGAAAGATATTTGCAAATGACATATCTGATAAAGGGTCAGTATCCAAAATCCATAGAGAACTTATCAAATTTAACACCCAAAAAACAAATAATGCACAAAGAATGTGCAGAAGACATGAGTAGCTATTTTTCCAAAGAAGACATCAAGATGGCCAATAGACACATGAAAAGATGTTCAACATCACTCGTGGTCAGAGAAATATAAATCAAAACTACAATGGGATATCACCTCACATCTGCCGGAATGGCTAAAATCAACATCACAAGAAACAACAGGTGTTGGTGAGAATGTGGAGAAAAAAGAACCCTCATCCCCTGTTGATGGGAAGGCAAACTAGTGCAGCCACAGTAGAAAACAGTATAAAGTTTCCTCAAAAAGTTAAAAGTAGAACTACTCTATAATCCAGCAATTGCACTACTAGATATTTACCCAGACAATACAAAAATACAGATTTGAAGGGACACATGTACCCCAATGTTTATAGCAGCACTATCAATAACAGCCAAATTATGGAAACGGCCCACGTGTCCACTGACTGATGAATGGATAAAGGGGATGTGGTATATATATGATAGAATATTACTCAGCCATCAAAAAGAATGAAATCTTGCCGTTTGCAATGACATGGATGGAGCTAGAGACTATCATGCTGAGCATAGTAACTCAGAGAATGACAAATACTGTATGATGTCAGTCATATGTAGAATTTAACATATGAATGTGTTAAATATGAATTTAACACAAAACAAACAAGCAAGCAAAGAGAATTAGAAAAAGATAAGGAGAGACAAGCCAAGAAACAGACACTTGACTACAGAGACACACTGATGGTCACCAGAGGGGATGTGGGGGGTGGCTAGATGGGTGATGGGCATTAAAGAGTGCACTTGTGATGAGCACTGGATGATGTATAGAAGTGTTGAATCACTGTATTGTACACCTGGAACTAATATTACACTATATTTTAATTAAGTGGAATTTAAATAAACACAAGAACAAAAATAACTTTGGGGATACGAAGTAAACATACAAAAATAAATTGCATTTCTTATATACTATCAATGAACCATTCAGAAAAGAAGTTATGAAAATATTTTCATGCACAGGATCATCAAAAAGAATAAATTATTTAGGATAGAGGGAGAGTAAATTATTTAGGATAAAAAAGAAGTGAATGACTTATGTACTAAGAACTATAAAATATGAGAGAACTTAGAGAACATCTAAACAAATGGGACTTTTTATTTTTATTTATTTTTTTAAATGTTTTATTTATTTCTAGGAGAGAGAGAGAGAGAGACAGTGTGAGCAAGGGAGGGTCAGAGAGAGAGGGAGTCACAGACTGAAACAGGCTCCAGGCTCTGAGCTGGCAGTCAGCACAGAGCCCGACGCGGGACTTGAACCCACGAACCGCGAGATCATGACCTAAGCGAAAGTCGGACGCTTAACCGACTAAGCCACCCAGGCGCCCCAGATGGGACTTTTTAAATAGAAATTCAGGGGGTGATCCTAAAAGTTACATGGAAATTCAAAGAACTTAGATTAGCCAGAACAATATAGAAAAATAAAAAGTTGGAGGACTTATACTTACCATACAATATACGATGTATGATGATATCAATCATCAAGACTGATGGTATTGATATCAGGATAGACTTTTATGTCAATGTAATGGAATAGAAATTCCAGAACTAGCATATATATTTATGGTTAGTTGATTTTCAGCAAAGCTGTCAAGGAAATTAATGAAAAGAGGATAGGCTTTTCAACGAATGTGACTTGAAAATTTTGGTATTTTGTGTTTAAAAAGAAAAAAAAACTAGCTTCAATTCTTACCTCATGCCGTATGCAAAAAGTTAACTCAAAGTTGATCATCACCCAAAAGTAAAAATGAAAACTATAAAACTTCTGGAAGAAAACATAGGAGAATCCAAGGAGACCTTGAGATAAGCAGAAATTTCTTGGGTATGACACTAAAAGCATGAGCCAAAGGTAAACAACTGATAAACCAGGTTCATCAAAGTGAAAACCTTCTGCTCTTTAAGAGATACAGTTAAGAAAATGAAAAAAAACAAGCTAAAAACTTGTTGAATATGTTTACAAATGATATAGGTGATAAAGGATTTATATTCATCATATATAAAGAATGCTTGCAACTGAATAATAACACAAACAACCCAATTAAATCAACTAGAAATTTCTATTAATTGGCAAAAGATTTGAATAGGAGTTTTACAAAGAAGACATACAAATAACTAATACAGCTCATTAAAAGATGTTCCATTATCATTAGTCATTAGAAAATGCAAATTAAGACTACGATAAGGTACAGCTTCACATCCACTGGAATGGTTACAGTCATCCTGACCAAACTCACGGTTGGAGCCCTCATACAATCCTGAGGAATGGAATGGTACACCTGCTTTTGATAGTCCGCAGTTTCTTTAATAAGTTACTGTATGATTTAGTAATTCTATTCCTAGGTATCTGCACAAAATAAATAAAAATATATGTCCCCCAAAATAACTATTTGCCAATATCTATAGCAGTATTGTTTATCATAGTCCCAAACTGGAAACCCCCATATATCCATCAGCTGCTAAATGGAATGTGATGTAGCCATAAATGATATACTACTTGGCAGTAAAAAGGAACAAATTACTGATACCTGCTACTACATGGCAAAACCTCAAGAATACTACACTAGTTGAAAAAGCCAGACACAATAGACTCTATGTTGTGTGATTCCATTTATGTCATATTTCCAGAAAAGTCATATCTATAAGCGATAGAAAGTGAATCAGTGGTTACCTACGAGAGTGAGTAATGATTGGGAACAGCCACCTAGCAACTCTGTGGAAGGGGGCCAGGGGGGAGTGAGGAAATTTCTGAGACCACTAGCAGTGTAGGGTGCACAGCTTTGTGAATTTACTGAAAATTGCTGACCTCTACAATTGCAGCAGATAAACTTAGTGATATGGAAACTGCTCAATAAAGATGTTAAAACAACCACTACCACCACAACAAAGTAGACTTTGAAAGACAGATATATTTTTATAATAAAAACTTGCACATGTAAAGTATGAATCTCATAAATGGACTATTCAGTATTTCTGTAACCTTGGGCCAATCACTTCATCTGTTGGAAGCTCAGAGATCTTATAGTAAAAATTCTTATAAATGAAGAAACAAAATTTTAGTTTTATATAGATCTGATGAAAACTCTGTTCCGTCCTGTTGGTCAATTTCTCTGTGCCTGTGCTGTTTTAATTACTATAGCATTCGTAGTGAGTCCTGTAGCTTTTTGAGTGAATTCTAGCAGATTGCATATATATAGCAGGATATACTGTTAAAAAATTAAAAGCAGCTTTGGGCCACCTAGGTGATTCAGCTAGTTAAGCATCTGACTCTTGGTTTTGGCTCAGGTCATGATCTTAGGGTTTGTGAATTTGAGCTCCATATCCAGCTCCGTGCTGACAGTGTGGATCCTGCTTGGAATTCTCTCTCTACCCCTCTCTCTCTGCCCCTCCTCCACCATGTACACTCCCGCTTTCTCTGTCTCAAAAAAAAAAAAAAATTAAAAGCAACTTAAACAGCATATTCCTAAAAAATATGTGCATGATAAAATGTTATTAAGAATAAATATGAAGAATAAAAAAAAGAATGAGTATAAGCAGTTTAGGGAAAGTGTTAAACTGAGCAGGGAAGAGGCGGTATTCATGGTATTCATTACGTTAATAAATAAATAACCAAGCACATAGACACAAATAAAAAGAAACTAAGTTTCTTCTCTGAAATATAGAAAGTTGTATAAGATGTTGTGGAGGTTATAATTTGTAAAGGAAATAAGCGATATGCACAAATTACTTATAACTGAATACTTACTAATCTTGGTACAGAAACGGATGGGTAGTCTCTAGAGTTTACAAAGCACTTGCTATGTTCTGTCTTTGATTCCTCTAATCACTAGAATGCAGGCAACATACCTACTATAGTCCCACCTTTCTTCGTACACAATTGGGATTCTAACAGGTCAAGTGACTTATCCAAAGTAACACAACCGGAAAACAAGGAACTTGACTCGAAGCCCCTTTGTAGGTTCCGGGTTCTTTCCACTGTCGCTGCTACCTCTCAAAATGCATAGCGTGAAAGATGATTACACAGACGTGTCATGTGAAAGTGGAATACACATCATTTTGGGGTCCCCTGCATTCAATACCTACACTGGTTCATACTTGATGCATTTGGATGAGGTGAACCTGAATGAAAATGTTTGGAATGATTTTACTTGAACGTGTTTTTCTGCCTCTTCAGTTTTAAGTCTGAACTTTGCTATCAGCGGAGCAACTGATCAACTGCTTGAGGACTGCCTTTGACTGGCTCTTTATATAAAACAAACTGGTGATGGGGATATTTGGGGCATTCCTCCCCACCCCCACCCCCAGGACATTTGAACTACTTTAGGGTGGATGGTTTTCATCCTCTGCTGTGGACAGAAAATTTGGCAGGATTCTGAGGCCCTAACAGCAACCCTATGGGCCCTTGTGGTCAGTGGGGCCATTGTGGTCAGTGGGTCCGTGAATGGAGATCACTCCAGGCACTCGGCTTCCTTGCCAAGTTTATAATGATTAATTGTTAATTTATGGAACATGTTCCCACAAACTCTTCAGTTATTCATACACCCTAGGGTAGGCTTGGGCAGGGGGTTAAAGACAAAATAGATATTTTCTTTGCAAGTTATGATTGAGAGACTTTTCTGGGTACCAAAGCAATTCAGAAACATCTGCATTCAGAATTCAGTTGTGTTAAATTATTTAACAATAAAATAGCTTCACACCAGATTTAATTTAGAGGAGATGCATTTCCCAAAATCTTAACAATGATTTAAAAAAAATTTTTTTTAATGTTCTATTTATTTCCAGGAGAGAGAGAGAGCGTGAGCAGGGGAGGGTTAGAGAGATAGGGAGTCACAGACTGAAACAGGCTCCAGGCTCTGAGCTGGCAGTCAGCACAGAGCCCGACGCGGGGCTCGAACCCACGAACGGCGAGATCATGACCTAAGTGAAAGTCAGACGCTTAACCGACTAAGCCACCCAGGTGCCCCAACAATGATTTTTAATACTGAACATATGAACTTATTGTATTCATTCAAGTTTATAAATGTGATTTTCTGCTTCTCTCCTTTGCAAAAAATGTAATATAGCTAAATTTATACCCCTCTTTCATATATTCTCCCTGCAAAGCTACTTTTAATTGGATACTGTATACCATAAATCATTGAAATATATTGCTTTTCTGTTGTTGTCAGCTTAGTGATTACTTTATAAATGTTTATTTACAAATAATAGAATTGTTATTTCAGTGCAAATGGATTTTGAATTCATGTTCTACCCAAAGTTCCCATTTACAAGTAAGGAAATTAAGGTCGAGTGGTTAAGAGATGTGCCCAATGCACAGAAGTCCATAGCTAGAGGGTGAGAGACAGACGATTATAACCGAGGTCACAAGACCCCATCCTGTGTTCTTCACACTGTACCATAATCCAGACTAAACATGAGACGTTCACAGCACGATGTGGCTGATGTCCAATATTCTTGTCAGTTTTGGTGAAAAATCTGGGCTGGGAATTCATACACAAAAACATAGATTTTAAACATTTTATTTTAAATTAAAACTCTGTGCATTTTTCACCAATCTTTTGATATGGGACCCAGGTCATATCTCTTCTCTTGGTACAGGCCCGTTGACTGGGTTATTCACAGTTTTTCTTGAATAAGTCATACCAATAGGACAGCATTTACTCTTTCAGCATCCATTAATCTTCAGGGTGTTGGAGAACTTAAACACACAAAGTAATGGGAGTGCTGAATCTTTCCATATTTTTATCCTTCTTGCACCCCCTTCTTTTACATTGTTAGCCTCACATAGTAAGGCAAATTCTGCCTTCCTTCCTCCCTCCCTTCCTCTTCCTCCCTACCTCCCTTCCTCTTCCTTCTTCCCTTCCTTCCTTTAACTGACTAGATTTGATGGAGTCCTTTCAAAAGCTTCAGCTTGGTTCTTAGAAACAGCAGTTTTCTTTGTTTCCCTGCTCCCATTTCAACTATTTATATACTAGTTAATTAAGTTACAGCATAACAATAATAAGTGCAGCTGGCATGCACAAACTTGGGAAACAGCGCTGAAGCCTTGTAAACATTACTCAACTGTTGGGACCATTAATGCTGGAGTGTCCTGGAGAGCATCATGCTGACTTTGAGAGCTCAGCATGTGCAAGAGTCAGGAGAACATGGAGTGAGGGAGTGGATACTCCATTAAGAGAGCTTTTACTGAACATTATAATTATAGGGCCTATATAATGCCTAAAGTGACTTATTTTTCTCTGATGGGAACATAACATGTTTTATTCCTTTTCTTTTCTTTTCGTTTCGTTTCTTTTCTTTTCTCTCTTTTCTTTTCTTTTCATAAATTCTAGTTAGTTAACATACAGTGCACTCTTGGTTTCAGAAGTAGAATTCAGTGATTCATCACTTACATACAATACCCAGAGCTCATGACAACAAGCACTGTCCTTAATGCCCATTACCCACCTAGTCCAGCCCCCACCCACCTCCCTCCATCAAGCCTCAGTTTGTTTTCCATATTTAAGAGTCTCCAATGGTTTGTTTCCCTCTCCCTTTCCATCCCCTTCCCATAACATCATCTGTTTTGTTTCTTAAATTCCATATATGAGTGAAAATTTGTCTTTCTCTGATAGACTTAGTTTGCTTAGTATAATACATTCCAGCTCCATATACCTCATTGCAAATGGCAAAATTTCATTCTTTTTGATGGTTGGGTAATATTCCATCATATACGTACCACATCTTCATTATCTATATATCAGTTGATGGACACTTGACCTCTTCCCATACTTTGGCTATTGTCGATAATGCTGCTATAAACATTGGGGTGCATGTGCCCCTTTACATCTGCATTTTTGTATCCTTTGTATAAATACCTAATAGTACAATTGCTGGATTGTAGGGTAGTTCTATTTTTAATTTTCTTGAGGAACATCCATACTGTTCTCCAGAGTGGCTGCACCAGTTTGCATCCTCACCAGCAGTGCAATAGGGATCCTCTTTCTCTGTATCCTTGTCAACATCTGTTATTTTCTGAGTTGTTAATTTTAGCCATTCTGACAGATGTGAGGTGGTATCTCACCGTGGTTTTGATTTGTACTTCCCTGATGATGGCTAATTTTGAGCATTTTCCCATGTGTCTGTTAGCCATCTGTATGTCTTCCTTAGGAAAGTGTCTATTCATGTCTTCTGCCCATTTTTTCACTGGGTTGTTTGTTTTTTGGGTGTTGAGTTTGGTAAGTTCTGTATATATTTTTGATACTAGCCCTTTTTCATATATGTCATTTGCAAGTATCTTCTTCCATTCCATAGTTTGCCTTTTAGTTTCGTTAATTGTTTCCTTCTCTGTGCAGAGGCTTTTTATCTTGAAGTCCCAACAGTTCATTTTTGCTTTTGTTTCCCTTGCCTTCAGTGATATGTCTAGTAAGAAGTTGCTCTGGTTGAGGTCAAGCAGGCTGCTGCCTGTGTTTTCCTCTAGGATTTTGATGGTTTCTGGTCTCACATTCAAGCCTGTCATCCGTTTTGATTTCATTTTTGTGTATGGTGTAGGAAAGTGGTCCAGTTTCATTCTTCTGAATGTCTCTGTCCAGTTTTCCCAGCACCATTTTTTGAAGAGACTATCTTTTTTTCCATTGGATGTTCTTTTCTGCCTTGTCGAAGATTAGGTGACCATATATATGTGGGTCTATTTTTGGGTTTTCTGTTCTGTTAAACTGATCTGAGTGTCTGCTGTTGTGCCAGTACCATACTGTCAGAGGCCGAGACGGCTCTGACAGGTCCAGGGGTCCCTGAAGGATGGACGGTGTCGGTGAAAGAGAGTGAGAGAGCCCCGAGATTCTTTCTGATCACCAGGCAGGCATCTCTGTCCTGTCGGTTTTGGTGTCTTTATTTATAGGTTAAATGATAACATGACATCAGAAAAAGGAATTTTTACAATGGATAACTCTTTGTGATAAGATGCTTTGGAAAGTGTACAGAAGCAGGTTTTACAGAAATATTCTTGCAGAACTATTCCAATTATAGTGAGGTTAAGTAAATCTTATAACTAAAGAATTAGGGTATTCTTAGTAAAAGACAGGATACATATTTGTTCTAAGTTAATAACGCTAAGGTTAGGTCATAGGTTAAGTGTATAGATGGACTAAGAGTCATTCTGTCTGGCTCTCAAATGAATGTTTTTGAGTTGGTTAATAAGTTGTTTGTGGAAACCTATTTGATGCTGAATGTGTGAACACCATGGAGGCCCTAAATGTGTCAGCCTTTTGTTTGTGGGTAATGTTTTAGCTACTCTTATCTATCCTCATCCTAGCCACCTGTAAGGGAGGGTGTTTGCAGAAAGTAGGCCTTGGGGAAGGGACTGCCATCCATCACCAATTAGGAGAAGGTGTAAGTATTAACTTAAGTTCTGCCCTTATCTGTACCTTAACTCTAAATTAGGCTCTTTGTCTCGGGGCCAGGCTCAATTGTAATTCTTGTGTTCCTAACCCCCTAAGTCTTGGATCTGCAAGGCCCATAGGAAGAGCCTTTTGACAATCATCCACAGAGCTTTCACCTAAAATCTCTCTTGCAAAGGCAGGAAATATGCTTTTCCTTATGAGGTATCTGTGTTCAGAATATGGGTCTGATATGGAATATTGTGAGGCCTGGTCAATACCAGCACAACATGAGCCAGTAGTAGCAGGAGATACCAGTTTTCATTTCTCATGGCAGGAGTTGTGCAAACACTGCCATTTCCTTGATGTGACTGCCATCCAGAGAGGCCAGTGCGGCTCCTGGCACCATACTATCTTGATGACTACAGCTTTGTAATATAGCCTGAAGTCTAAAATTGTGATGCCTCCAGTTTTGTTTTTCTTCTTCAGGATTGCTTTGGCAATTTGGGGTCTTTTGTGGTTCCATATAAAATTTTGGGATTGTTTGTTCTAGCTCTGTGAAGAATGCTGGTGTTGTTTTGATAGGGATTGCATCAAATGTGTAGACTGTTTTGGGTAAGATAGATATTTTAACAATGTTTATTCTATCAGTCCATGAGCATGGAATGCTTTTCCATTTCTATGTGTCCTCCTCAATTTCATTCATAAGCTTTCTATATTTTTCAGAGTATAGATCTTTTACCTCTTTGGTTAGGTTTATTCCTAGGTATCTTATTGTTTGTGGTGCAATTGCAAATGGGATGAATTCCTTTTTCTCCTGCTTCATTATTGGTGTATAGAAATGCGATAGATTTTAGCACATTGATTTCATATCTTGTGACTTTGCTGAATTCATGTATTAGTGTTGCCATTTTTTTGGTGGAGTCTTTCAGGATTTCTACATAGAGTATCATGTCATCAGCAAATGGTGAAAGTTTAACTTCTTCCTTGCTGATTTGCATGACTTTTATTTCTTTTTGTGGTCTGACTGCTGAATGCAGGTCATATGTGATGTCATGAAGAGGAGTCCGGGAGGGCAGTGCTCTGTAGGATTACCTGAGAGATCAGCTCCAAGGCAGAGATCTGTTCCTCTGACCTGCCCTCTTCAGCAGAGGCTTCCCCCAGGCTGGCGTCAGGTGTCAGCAGCAGCTCCAGCAACTCCATATCCCAAAGATGAAGACCACTGTGTCTTGTTTATTCTCTCTAAAGAAAGAGGAAACATTTACCTCAAAGCATTTCCTCACNGCATTCCCACTCTACACTTGCCTTGCAAGGTGAGTGGTGAGGACCGTCCAGTCAGATGGCCTCAAGTGACAGATGGAGATGCACCGACCTGCGCACTGAAGTGGGGGGGGGGACACCTTACCAACACTGGGCTTTACTAAGAAGGAAGGGAGAGGATGGGTGCTAGTAGGTGGCCTATGATGTCTCCCATGTCACCTTGAACCGCTTTGTCACACACATGAAGCCAGGCACATCTAGATCAAGCCCTGAATAAAACTTCATCCTTCCAGGTAACTTGATCAAATTAGTTAACTTTTAGGAGGCTTGGGATTTTTTGTTTGTTTTTTTGTTTCCATTTTAAAAGTAGATATAAGTATAACTATATTTTAGGGTTATTGAAATTTTTAAATAAGAATTTTGTTTTGTTATAAAACAAAAAATATTTATAGAATTCTGGCCTCAGGGGGCCTAGGTGGCTCACTCGGTTAAACGTTCGACTTCAGCTCAGGTCATGATCTCACAGTTTGTGGGTTTGAGCTCCGCATCAGGCTCGGTGCTGACAGCTAGCTTAGAGCCTGGAGCCCATCTTCAGATTCTGTATCTCTTCCTTTCTCTCTCTGACTGTCCCCTATTCACGCTGTCTCTCTCTCAAAAATAAATAAAACATTAAAAATTTTTTAAAAAACAGACTTCTGGCCTCACTAAGTTCTCACTTTAGTGTTTATTCTTCAATTCCTTAAACATGTCAGCTCCCTGTCCCTGGCAAAATCACTTTGAAGTCTATAAATTTCATTCACTGCTTTGTGTGCAGGATTTTGCTTGAGAAACACAATATCAAAGCTCTTCCAAACCTACATTTCCTTCCCACTGAGGATGGGAGTGTCTTCTGAGTTGGAATGTCAGCAAAATTTTTATTTATAAAATAGAATATGAACAGTTACATAACCCAGTACACAGATAGCGCCATGTTGTTCTGACTGAGGAAACTGTAAATTATGCAGAAGGTGACAGTCAGACACACTAGACATAAAATGTGTGCCAACTTGTCACAGAACGTGAAACAGACAAGTAGAGACCAATCCCACTACTGTGACATGTCATCTGACCTAGTTTCAAACAGTGTTTTGAATTAAAGCTGGTCTCAGGCCAATAATACTCAAACTACAGTTGAGTGGTAGCCATGCAAGAAAATCCCATTCTAATGTCCCACTGCAAATGTATTTGATAGTTCCCTTTATAATATTTGAATTCATCCTTGATGTGTTCAAGTTCATTAGTGGAAGGGTGTAATCTGTGATAAGCTACGAGGGTAGACCACTAACTGTTCACTTAAAATTTTCTAGAAAATATGTCCTGAGGGAATTACTTCCCCCCTCTGTTATGCTTGCACCCTTTACCTTGCACTCTGGGGCAGCCAAACACGGAACGAAAATGTGGCTTTTCAGTCTGTCTACTTTGGGGAGTGTGAGGTTTCAAAGCAGCTAAGAGGAACATTCCCCCTAAGTGTCCTGTGAGGGACAGCTACAGTGGAGGGGAGCAGCTTATCTGCAGGTTAGCTTGCTGGGAGCCGCACTGGCCTCGCTGGTTGACAGTCACAGCAAGGATATGGTAGCGTTTGCACAGCTCCTGCCATGAGAAACGAAAACTGGTATATCCTTCTGCTACTACTGGCTCATGTTGGAAATGAGGCTGCTGGTATTGACCAGGTCTCACAATATTCCAGATCAGACCGAGATATTCCCCACACAGATTCCTCATAAGGAAAGGCATGTCCTTGCCTTTCCAAAGAGACTTCAGATGATAGCATTATGGATGATTGTCAAAAGGCTCTTCTTAAGGGCCTTGCAGATCTAAGACTTACATACTAAAGGGGGCTTGAGTCTGGCCCTGAGGCAAAGAGCCTAATTTAGAGTTAAGGGCAGATATCCACCCCCACCCAATTGTTTCTGCCTGGAGCACTAGATGCCCCCCACCTCAAGGCATTTGTTATTGAGTATTTGGAGTGACTTACTATGACTTTGAATATGCTGATTGCTCCCTGTGGAGGAACCTATTGAGGAACTTCTTCTTTTGTGATTATGAGAGCAAAGGTGTTTCCTGAAAGACCTGTTTGACCCCTGCTCACAGAGAAGTAACCTCACTCTTTTATGCTAAAAACATTCTTTGACATGCTGCATCTAAATCACCTATCTCACTATTGATAAAGGTTATGCAGGAGTCTTCTACAAATCTATGTTCTGGGAAATTCTTACATATCAAAGAAGTTTGTTATCAGAAATCATTGTCTAAGGCAAATGCCACTTCTGTGCCATCCCCCAAACACTTATAAAATAAAGTTGAGCCCCAGTCAGAGCAGAGATGCCTGCCTGGTGACCAGAAAGAATCTCGGGGCTCTCTCACTCTCTCTCTCGCCAACACCGTCCATCCTTCAGGGACCCCTGGACCTGCCGGAGCCGGCCTCTGACATTAGCTGGTCCGTGGTAGCCACCTGCCCACTGCCAGAAGCACAGAGCTGTGTCCTCCCACTGAGAGTGACCCTCAGGTGTGGCCTCAAAGCCTGTGCTTGGAGCTTCCACCTGTTCTTACCTCTCCAGCCTGTGGTCTGTTTCTTCTCTTTGCTGAGCCCTTTGCGGACCAGAGGCTTGGCTGGATAGTATGCCTGGCTTTCTAGCTCAGAGTCTCTTAATGATGATCTATTGATTCGACCCCAGCTCTCAGTTGCTACCTTACCCTTGGCCGCAGACAGAGCCATGCAATGACATCCTGTCACTGTGCCCCACCAGGCTCCCCCGGGGACAGCCCTACACCCCAGACCCAGCTCCAGTGTTGTTATCATCTTGGTGGAGAGACTGGACAGAGCTAAAATGCAATAAGCCATGGGAATGATGGTGGATCTAGGTTCTAGTTCAAATTCTGCTATTTTCTATGTGATCTTGGACAGGGCACACCCCTTCTAGAAGCCTAGACAGCCTCAGCTGTAAAATGCTAATGAAATGATCTCCCCTGCAAGTAGTCTTTGTAGAGCCTTGGAGGTATTTTCTCATTTAATTTTCGAAAGTGATATGAAACTAAAGCATACAATAAATAGTTCTTGACTTAGAGTAACAACAAAGTACTACCTAAATGCCTTCAGCAATTCCCTGTTGTCATCATAGAATATAGGGATGGATGCTTGAAAATCTGGATATTAAAACTGTACCATATTCTGAGTGTAAGTATCCTTACTTGAACCAGCTATGATTTTATCTGTGTCGACATTCTTCAGTCTGAATGTACAGTGTATAGAAGGTAAAAAGTTGTTCAAATGTGTATTATATTTTTTAATGAATCAGCAATTCATGATCTGGAGCCCAGATACTTAAAATTAATAGTCTTCCTTGCACTCGTGTCCTAAAAGATCCCTTGTGCTGTCCATGAGAACAGCCACCCCCAGTTCCGGAGATAAAGGTGAGACTGTTCTAAGCTAGAGGTGGATTGGCAGTGGGTAGCCGCGTAGCTGACTCCTGAAGTCACAGATCCAATCGTCTGACACGCATTCGTGAGCATCTCTGGCGTGTCTGGCACTGTGGAGACAAAGACATGGCTCCTGCTTCCGAGCATCTGCGCTTCAGACCGAAAGTTAGGGTGGCACGTGCAAGAAGAAGGGGAGCACATGCAAGCGGATGTTTGTCACGTGACAGTGATACCGATGACAGGAGGCTCGACAATTGCATAAAGGCAGTATCCGCTCAGCTCTGAGGAATGATGACCTGGGAGCTGTTCTAGACGCAGGCTTTCAGAAGGCACGTCAGAGAAGTCTGGGACAAGGGGCACAGTCGTACTGATGGTAGACTCAAGCTTGTATAGGAGAGGAGCTCTTTCCTAAAACCACTTGTGCTGAGAACAGAACACGGGATCTACCCTCTGGACAGATTGTAAGAAGAGCAAGTCCACTCCCGTCCCCCAGCCCCCTGCAGCCACCGGTCTACACTCTGCTCCTGTTTGACCACTCGAGGCGCCTCATGGAAGTGGAGTCATATCGTCCCTTGTCCTTCCCTAACCACAGATCTCACTCAGCTTTGTGTCCCCAGGTTTCATCTGTATTGCTGCATATTGCAGGATCCACTTCTTTTTAAAGGCTGAATAATACTCCACGGTATGCATGTGTACTCTGGTTTCTTTATGCATCATCCATCAAGGGCTGTGTACACTGTCTCCATGTCTTGGCTATCATGAGAGCACAGATATCTCTTCATGACTCCGATCTCAATTCTCCTGAAAGAAGTCCCAGAACTGGGGCTTCTGGGTCATATGGTACTTCTAGTTTTAAGTTTTTGAGGAAAAGAGAGGCTTATCTTTTTTTTAAGGTTATTTATTTTTTTCTGAGAGAGAGAGAGAGAACCAGTGGGGAAGGGACGGAGAGAAGGAGACACAGAATCCCATGCAGGCTCTGTGTGATCAGCACAGAGCCTGATGGGGGCTTGAGCTCACGAATGGTGAGCCGAAATCAAGAGTCAGACTCTTTATTGACTGAGCCACCCAGGCCCCCCACTGCTATTACATTCTTTAAATTGTTATAGTCTTATAAGATTAGCTAGATATATGGTGAAGCCAGTTGCCCGTTCTATTCTCTTACAAAATTGACTTAGATACAGATTTCTGCTTCTAGTCATGACAGAGTAACTGGATTGGTTTTTTCTCTCCTGCCTTAAGCAATGAAATTATAGGAAATGGTTTTTAGACACTGGACACAGGCAGCATAGAACAGTGATTCCTGAGAGAAGGGAAATGGATGAAATGAAGTCTATGATTGCCTCAGTTTACTATCTGGAGGG
Organism: Crocuta crocuta; assembly: GCF_008692635.1. NCBI lineage: Eukaryota > Metazoa > Chordata > Mammalia > Carnivora > Hyaenidae > Crocuta > Crocuta crocuta. The sequence goes on from NW_027527559.1 coordinate 3,524,370, forward strand.
AGTTTCCAAGGCCACAGTGCAGAGAGGAGGAATCAAAATAGAGTGTGTGATCTCCCCAAGTTGTGAAGACAGAGAAGAGAATTCAGGGAGAACAAGGTGGCTGCAGGAATGCCAGGGAGAGGATACCTGGAAAGACACAGCACTAGAGACCCAGGGAGGGTTTCTCTCCATCTTCACCCACGTGCTGATTGGAGCATGCATATGAGGAGATGGTGTGGGTCCAGGACAGGAACCAGTGTGAAGAAGCAGGTGAAAAATTCCTGGAGCCCGCACAGGGTTGGAGTAATTCATGTGGCCAAGAGCCAGAGTAGAGGAATCTCATTATACCTATGGCATTGGGTAAAGTACTCAGAGGGTATTTTACCCCAGGAAGATCTAAAAAGCCCAGAGACTTGAGCCTTCCCTGCTCCCTATCAAATCTTTATAGCAGCCTAGAAGCTTATTTATTTCCAAATAATTTTGCTGGGTCCCCGGAAAAAAGATAAAAAAGTACTTCAAGAAATAAAAAGAATTTCACACCTAGTAATGTAAAATTCACAGGGTTTGCCATTCAGTGAAAATTACCAGTTATGAAGAGAAGCAGGAAAATATAATCCATATCAGAAAAAAAAATAAAATTAATAAAAATAGAGTCTGAAATGATGCAAATGATAGAATTGTTAGATAATGACATTAAAACAGCTATTACAAAAATATTATATCAAAAAAGGTAGAGGAAAGCATGGGGATATTAATAAAAGATATAGAAGATACTTCATAACAGAAAGATCAAAATCAAACTTCTAGACATGATATATTCAATATCTAAGAAGGTATTAATCTCAGGTAAGACAGTTCAGATGAAAAAATTAGCAAACTTCAAGAAATAATAGAAATGGCCTCAAATTAAGCAAAAGGCTGAAAACAAATGAACAGAACATCAGAAAGCTGCCTAAGATGTGTGACGAGAGGAGAATTTGGGAAATGGCAGAAAAATAACAAGGAAAGAAATAATGGCTGAAATTTTTCAAAATTCATGGAAACTATAAATGATCTACGAATCCTCAAAACTCAGTAAGCCACAAACAGGAAATGTGAGAAAACTACACCAAGTCACCATAATAAACTGCTTAAAGTAGGTAATAAAGGGAAACTTAAAAACAGCCAGAGGGGAATAGCTGAGAGTGACATCAGACTTCTCATCAGAAACCGTGCCCACAAGAACACGGTGAACCAGTATCTGTAAAGGTCTGAAGGAAAAACAAAACAACAACAAAAAACCCGTCTGCTGACTTAGAATTCTATACTCAGCAAAAGGATCATTAAAAATGAAGGTAAATAGAGACTTTTTCATATATACAAAATGTACAAGAATTTAACACCTGCACTACAAGAAATGTGAATGTTAGTCCTTCAGAAAAATTAAAAATGACACCATATGGTAATTGAAGAGCACAGGGAATGGTAAAAATAGGTGCAGATAAGAGAGACCTTCTGTTGTTTAAAAAACAACTCAAAGATTATTGACAGCTTAATGCAAAAATAATAAGAGTATTATAGGTTTCTATCATGTAGAAGTCAACTGTAGACAATGGCACAAGGATCAGGATTGGTTAAAAGGAAGTAGCCTGCTCTAAGTCCCTATATTACAGATGACGTGGTATAAAACCACTCAAAAGTGGATTCAGGTAAAGGTGTACACTATTACCCCTAAAGCAATGATAGGGAAAAAACAGGTGTCTCTAACAAGCCAGTAAAGGAACTAAAATGATGTATTAATTTTCTATTGCTGTATAAAACTTACCACACATTTAACAGCTTAAACAACCATATTGAGTATCTAGCAGTTTCTGTGGGTCAGGAAACCAGGCACAGCTTATCTCGGCTCTTTGCTTGGGATCCGATGTGGCTAAAATTGAGGGGTTGGCTTAGCTTCATTCTCATTTGGAGGTTTGATGAAGGAAGATCTGTTACCAAACTCATTCAGGTTGCAGAATTCATTGCAGGCGCCCCCCCCCCTCCTCTGCCACTAGCTGTCAGTTAGGGACCGCTCTCAAGTCCCAGGGCTGCCCTTACGTTCGTACTGTGCTCTTTTCAGTCCTGCTCCCTTCATAGGAACTTACATCGTTACGCCATCAGGGTCAGCAAGAGAATCTTTCTTCTTTCTAATCTCCCTCTTCAAGGAAGAACTGGATACTTTTTTAAAAGGCTTACCTGATTAGGTTAAGGCAACCAAGGATAATTTCATTTTTGATTAACTCAAAATCAAATCATCAAGGACCCTAACTGCAGCAAAACCTCTTCATCTTTACCATTGTGTAACCTAATAATGGGGGAGAAGTTCCGTCATCTTTGCAAGTCCTGTCCACCACAGAAAAAGAAACAGTGAACACAGAAGAGATTGGTGAATATAAAACAAATAGCAAGATGGTAGATTTAAACCAAACCATATCAAAAATCACGTTAAATTTAAATGATCTAAACAGAATAGTCAAGTGGTAGAGATTGTTCAACTGGGCAAAGAAACAGGCTCAGCTATGTACTGTCTATGAGCACTGGCTGTTAATATGGAAACCAACCTGACAATAAACTATTTGTAAAAAAAAAAAAAAAAGAAACCTGTTTTTTTTTTCTTTCTTTATTATTATTTATTTTTGAGAGAGAGAGAGAGAGAGAGACAGCGTGAGCAGGGGAGGGTCAGAGAGAGAGGGAGACACAGACTATGAAACAGAATCCAGGCTCTGAGCTGGCAGTCAGCACGGAGCCCGACGCGGGGCTCGAACCCACGAACTGCGAGATCGTGACCTAAGCGAAAGTCGGACGCTTAACCGACTAAGCCACCCAGGTGCCCCAAGAAACCTGTTTTAAATATAAAGACACAAACAGATAAAGAGTAAAAGGACAGATAAGGACAGACTTTGTAACACTAACCAAAGGAAAGCTGGAGCAGCTATATTTATTATAAAGTAGATTTGAGAATCTTTCCAACAATAAATAGGGTGATCTGATAATGATAAAAGGGTAGCTTCATCCAGGGGACATTCCATTTCTAAATGTTTGTATATTGATAACAAGAGATTCAAAATACATAAAGCCTCCCTGATAGAACTAAAAGGAGAAATCAATATCCAATGATAGTCAAAGAGCCACCAACCATGTCTCAACCGACAGTACAAGTTCAAGGACAGAGAAGCCTAGAACAACACTATTGATCAGTGTGACTGGACTGACATTTTAGAAACACTCTACCAAACAATAGAATACACATTCTCAACCTTGGCACTACGGCATTTTAGATCAGATACTTCCTTATAGGGCTGCCCTGTAGGACTGTGGATTGTAAGATGTTTGGCAGCATCCTGGGCCTTTACCCACAAAATGCTGGGAAGACCTTCCCCCACTTGTGACAAACAAAAATGTCTCCAGACATTGCCAAATGTTCCCTCCGGGAAAGAATCACCTCCACTTGAAAATTCTTGATTTACAAGATAGCTCTGCCATGATGTGTGCATTTAGGGGAGAGAGAAAGCTAGCTACTTTTGTCATCAAGTCAGTCCCTGGGTCACAGTGGTCTCAGGCTGTCTTGAAATTAATAGACACTTCAGAATTTAGTCATAGTTTTCTCACTTTCATTTCAAAATGTGGGATGGGCTATGGTTTATTCATGGAATTCCACTGATATGTTAGAAATTGGCAAACGGAGGGGCCCCTAGGTGGCTCAGTCAGTTGAACATTCAACGTCGGCTCAGGTCATGATCTCACGGTTCATGAGTTCGAGCCCCGTGTCAGGCTCTGTGCTGACAGCTCAGAGCCTGGAGCCTGTTTCAGATTCTGTGTATCCCTGTCTCTCTGACCCTCCCCTGTTCATGCTCTCTCTCTCTCTCTCTCTCTCTCTCTCTTTCTCTCTCAGAAATAAGTAAAACATTTAAAAAAGATTTAGAAATTGGCAAATAGAAAAAAAAAGAAATTGGCAAATGGTGAGGCCAGTACTACTAGCTTTGTGCCACATTCATTCATTTAATTCAACAAGTGTTTTCAAGTGTCTTCTATCAGCTAGTTACCTTTCCACTACTGGGAACATATTAGAGACCAAATCAATGCTCTGCCGTAACAGAGCCCATGTTCTTGTAGCAGGAACTAAACATTACAGAAACATGCTTACAGGGTGTTACATGGCCAAAGAGCAATGGAGACAAAACAGGATGTGAAAGACAAGGAGTGGAGTGGGGAAAGTCTTCAGGGACAGTGACAGGGATAAAATGACAGCTGAACAGAGGACCTGAAAAAAGGAAGGAAGGAAGACAGATTATCTGCATTTCCATTTTAGGCAGAAGGAAAAACAACTGCCTTGAGGCAAGAGCTTGCTTGAGAATGTTCCAGGAAGAGCAACGAGGCTGCAGAAGCAACAGTGGGTGAGTCAGGTTGGGGGTGGTGCGGTGGAGCAGGTGAAAAGAGGCAGCAAAACACCAAATCACATAGAGCCTCTGGGTCATTGTAGGGATTACGCCTGTTGAGTGCAATGAAAGGCCATTAAAAGAGGTTTTCAGAAAAGTGAGGCTGCATTGCAAATATTGGAAGAGAATGGCTCAGGTTGTGGGGTTGACCCTAGATTGTGGGGGACAGTTAGAGGCTGGGAGGCCAGTTTGGAGGCTGTTGTAATATTCCAGCTGACTGTGATGGTGGCTTCATCCAGAAGTGGAACCAGTGGCTGTGGCAAGTGCTAGATTTTGGATTTAGTGTGGAAGCCCAGGATTTCCAAACTGGTGGAGGGGAGAAAAAGACAGGAGCCAAGGATACATCTGAGGCTATAGGATATATCCAGAAATGGAATTGCTAGATCATATTCGTTCTATTTTTAAATTTCTGAGGAGCCTCCAAACTGTTTTCCAGAGCGGCTGCGCCAGTTTGCATTCCCATCAGCAGTGCAAGAAGTTTCCCCTTTGTCTGGTTCCTCACCAACACCTGTTTCTTGTCCTTTTGATTCTAGCCATTCTGACACACAAGAGGTGATATCTCATTGTGGTTTTGATTTTCACTTTGGTAGGTAGTATTTTAAAGCCCTTGGGGATGGATGTAGATAGAGGAGCAGGATGTCCTAGGCATGAGCCTGAGGCAGACCAACATATGGAGACTGTGTTGATGAGGCCAGTGTGCTACTTTCACCGCTGGAACAAATTACCACAAATTCAGTGGCTTGAGGCAGTGTTTTGCTGTACTGGAAGTCAGAAGTTCAAAATAAAGAACGAGTTAGAGACAGTGCTTCAAGAAGAAGGGAGTAATCGCTCTGCTAAATTCATTGATCCAGGAAGATGAAGGTGAGAAGTGACTATTAGGTTTACATGAATGGAAGCCATTGCTGACGCTGACAAGACTCTGTTGGAACTGGTGACAGATGAAAGCCTGATTGGAGTTCAGGCTCGGAGGACAGTAGAGCAGGCCAGTTGCATGGATGGATGACCCGTCCAGTCACACAGTGTCCCACTTTTTTTTAGGAAGAGCAAGAGAGAGAGGGAGAGGGTGTGAGCAGGGGAGGGACCGAGAGAGAGAGAGGAGAGAGTCCCAAACGGGCTCTGCGCTGAACGTGGAGCTCCATCCCATGACCCTGGGACCATGACCTGAGCCGAAATCAAGGGTCAGATGCTGAACTGACTGAGTCAACCAGTCAGTGCCCCACTTTCAGAAGAACTTCACATGTAGCCTAATGCCCTGCTATCACTGTCTTGAAATTCTTAATAATTTTGAATAAGAGGTCTACATTTGTATTTTGCACCGGCCTCAGCTAATTATGTAGCTTATTCTGCAACAGAAGAAGAATTGGAGACAATGATTATGGACAACCCTTTGAATGAAATTTTCATAAATACGATCAGAAAAATGGAGCCAGAGGAGGAAGTGCAGTCACAGAAGTGTTTTTAAACTTAAGACGTTGCTTGTGACGGTGTGGAGGTACCTGTGTAGCACCAGAGAGCAGGGTTGACTGGGACTATCTCCCCCTGGGACCAGATGTCCCACATACAGTGTTATTGGAGTCTACAGCATGATTTCACTGGATCCCTGCAGAGGAGGGCACACCTCTGTTTCCCTGGCTCATCTCCATTAGTTTTCCAGTGGGCTGGTAGTTTCATTCAGGAAGGGTCGAAACCTTATAGACTTAACTACAACTGATCTTCTTAAACTACCAAACTCATGTCACTCTGGACTCCAGCAAATAAGATTAATTTTCCAACCTTTGTTCTTCATAGAGCCATGTTCTTCTAGATGCATTTGCAAATTGACTTCACCATGATTTGTTCTAGCATTTTCTCAGGCATGCCAGTGAGCCTGGCTCAAAGCCAAAGTCATTCATCACTGTCCTAGGGAAAGACACATGGTGGGCATCTGTCCAAGCTGCAGGCATTTCCCCCATCTATCACAGTTGCTGGAAATGAGTTTCACTGTGAAGGGATGCTAACTACACTTAACAAATAACCATGCACATAGCAGTACTAGGCAGCCAAACATACTAACTCTCCTCTGACCAGGTAAGCAAACTGTAATGTACCCAACTCCCTGGCCTGAGGAAGCCGTCTGGGCCTGAGCACTCTGAGATGGACGTTTCTGAAACTAGTCACTGGAAAAGAAGAACTGTCCATCTGTCAAACCGTCTTTAATCCTCATCTACAGTCATTCGTAGATCGAAATCTTATTGGAGCAGATTATTTTGTGCCCCAATTTCAGTTTTGCACAAGGGGTAACAAGTCCTCAGTGTACTCCACATCAGTAATTTCAGTGAAATTTAGGTGATTTCTGAAATGTGCAAATTTCCATTTATACAGGACCTGCGTTCCTTCCGCTTAGGTGACAGCGCTCACTGTACTGTCCCCTCCTGGTATTCACTCTGAACGTGCTTGGGAGCTCAGAAGGTGATGAGGGAAGAAGGATGAGATGATGGACAGCTGGGTGGAAGGGCAGGTCTCAGAAAATGGGAACAGACTTTTGTCTGACTTACTCAGTTGTTCCTTGCCAATTATATACAGGATCACAAAGTTAGGAAATGTAATTCTTGCAGGCAGGGTGCTTACATTTTACTTAGGGAGACAGACAGTGAACAGGAAGTTACATTATATTGTGGGAGGTGGTTTGTAATCAAAGCCCGAGTCTTTGGGACCCTCCCTTTCCTTCCCAGGTTTGTCTAAATCTTGAGTCTTCTCGTGGTCCTTGACTTCTCTTCTTGGCTTACTCTCTCACATCTGCCACCCTTCTTGCTCTTCTATCAATACCTAATTCCATCTTATTTTTTCAGAGTCTGCTATTCATTCTGAAATGATAAAAAAAAAAACAATCCTAATATGTTAGTAAGCAGATAGGTTGCCTTTTACTAGACAACATTGTTGAAAAAACTTAAGTTTACTTATGAATCTTAAAAGGTGTTTTCCCTTCCAGCTTTCATTTAAAAGTAAACATCAAGAGTGACAACTCCAGGCATTTTAAGGCAAATATGGCGTCCTAAAAAACATCCTAGGCATCAAGGGCCAATTAATACCTACTTTGAGGGCATATGCAACTTAAAATAGTTCCTTAATTTGTATAAGCTTTTAAAGTCTCAAGAGTGTTTTCAGATATGTCTTATCATTTAATATTTATAAGAAGCTTATAAAAAACTTTTATTATTTTCATTTTATAGATGAGGAAAGAGAAGACCAGGCCAGAATCAAACAGCTAGTAAATAATAGAATCTCCATAGTACCTATTTGTGATTTTCAAACCTAGGGCTTTTCCCAAGACTTTTTTTGCTACCTTTCCAATTCCCAAACTCACATTTCTGAAAGTGCTCAGCCATGTATTTGATTGGGAGAAAAAAGGGAATTAAGGAGGGAATGGAGGGAGGGAGGGAAGGAGGAACATATGGAAAATAAGAATAGCAAAAGGTACAGGGAGGAGCTGAATAAGGACCCTGCGGATGGAGTGGTCCCCAGAGAGGCTGTCCTTTATTGTTCTTCCCACCAGCAAGTCAAAAGTAAGAGAATCCGGGAAATTAAAATGGATGATTAAGTACAGGATTCCCTTTGTCCTAAAGAAGCTTGAATTAACAAATGACACAAGTAACAGCTGGAGAGGTGTCTGTGGTGCTCCAGAGCACCTCTGCATACTAACCAGGTGATGAACTAGGTGGCTCGCATGCAGAGGCATGTGGTGCTGGGAGTGACTTTGATCTGTGCAGAATACTGTCAGCTCTGAAAGAGAAGTTTAACTTAAAGTAGGTTTAATAGATTATTCACATCTATAAAAAGAACAGATCGAAGGTAGAATAACTTAGTGATTTGGGCACGAATCTGTAAGAAAGCTCTTTGTGATCAGACTTGCCTACACTAGTATCTCTTTCTTGTTTTCCATATTAATTATTGAATCTCCATTATGGATTTCAGCACTTTGCTTGTAGTTCCTTGTGTTAATCTTATTTCCCTTCTAGATATTTATCTTGATATCAGTGATATGTCAAATGCATTTTTAATGAATGCCTGATAATATAGAGCCAAGTATCATATAAAGTAATTTAGAAGTACCTACTTTAATTAAAATGGATTGAAAATTTATCATAAGAATAACTTCTTTTAAGGAAAAAATCAAATAAAATTTCGTATTTTGCTCTTTTTCTTATGTAAGGAGTTTATTTCAAGCAAAAACATTCATAAGAGTTGTCTTCAACCATCTGATCTTACACATAAAATACTGTATACAGTGAAACGTCCTTAATATTACTATTCCAAATAATTAAAAATAGAGAACATGCTATTTATTCTTAGTTGATTTTTCCTATTATTCTTTAATAAAATATTGATAATTTAAATCTACTTAAGTCTAAATTTGCCTTATTTTCCATTTTCTTGAATTCCCATCAGTATAATTTGTTCTAACATGTTTGGTGATGGTCAGCATTGCTGTCTAACCAAGAAACTTAAGCAAAATGGTCTTTTCCCCAAAAATGGCATGGTCTCTTCAAAATAAGTTACAATATGCAGAATGGTTATTGTATTTCACAGTGAAAAAGAAACTAATGATTTGAACTATTTCCTCTTAAAATGAGAGAATCTGAGTAGTTATATTAAATCATATTGCTAATACCTTCCATGTATTAGGGAAGTCCATTTTAGGGAAGTAATACTTCTTTGTTTGAACATTTACATCTTTCATATATCTGTATGCAAATACAGGCTTAAAACTAAATTTATCAACTTAGAGTCAACTCTAAATCCAAGTTGATAAATATGTAAATATTTCAAGTAGTAACTTGGAATCACCGAAGGGAGCAGTTGGGTTAGTCCAAAAAACATCTGAAATAACTGACTCGGTTATTTTTTTTTTTTTCAGTATCATCTTGCCAAATACCTATTTATCATTGCTTTGTTTTCAAGATGTTTTGCTTTGATGTCCTGCGGGAAAGGAAAATGCTGCTCCACACAGCGCACCTAATGGATCACAAGGGCATAAAATGTAAACATTTCCAGCATTTGTCCATTTTAGGCAGTGCATCTTTCTGAGGCTAATTTATCTTGTGAGTCATTTGGGTATGTTCATTTTAAACCAGTAAGATTTCCACATTGAGTAGAAAAACTAGGTCATAAATTTAAAAATTATTAGCTGCTAGAACACTTTTAAAATATCAATCTTCTGATTAGTGTTCGCTCAGTGGCCCAAGAGGCAAGAGCTTCGGGCGTCCACCCTGGTTCTCCGTACCTGTGGTGTGACATGACCTGCTTCCCTGCTTTGCCAAGATGGGAAGCCCCTTCCTGGGCCGATGAGCATGACATCACAGCTTCACCCTTCACCCCTTATTTTGTCCTCGTTGTGAGTAGTCCAAAGTGCTTTCACAACGGCCCTGTTAAATTCAGCCCAAACCACCCAGACTGCACGAAGGATATCCTACACAAAGGTGACTTGTAGGTTATAAAAGGGTCACAATCTTCCTAGTGTCTGTCACTATTTAATCTGTTGAACAGACAGCAGGGTGAATTGTCTCCTTGTGTCACACACAAAATAAAATCTTTGTTTCAGGCAGGCCCACTACCGAGGCCTGAGGTGGTGTCAGAAACGCTGGGTAAAGAGTCCAGGGGTCAGGAGACTGCATGTGGTGCTCGGGCGCCTCCCTCAGGCACACAGAGTCTGTTGTGTCGTGTGTCTTGGTGGAAACCTTGATGAGAAACCTTCCTGCCCTCCTGCCGCTGTCAGGATTGATAAAAGTGACAAACCACGGCAGGTGGGTAATGAGAGGTTGGGTTGCAGCTTCATGAGCCTTGTGAATCCTGACTCTGACCTAGAGGTGCGCTCTGTTCTTTGTCTCTACCTCAAAGCCCAGGCTCTTCTCAGTCCAAGGCTCTCTTCTACTTCCCTGAATATCTCATCAGCTCAAATTTTATATCAGGTCTTTATTTAAACATTTTTAATTTTGATTTTCAGATTTTATATAGTCTATGTCATATGTCAGCCTTGAAGAAGTCAAAGGCTCATGTGACACAAACTATACCCTTCAGATTCTTACAAGATAGTTTATTTATTCAAGAGAACTTTATTAGATGCTTTACTGAAGAGTGATATGTTTATACGTGAGAAAATAGAAAAAAGTAATGCACACAACAGATGACATATTTAAGTGACAAAACATTGGTACAAATGACAGCAGCTGTGGAAAGGAGAGAGGAGACTGCACGTACTAATGGAAAGAGCACGGTATCTGGTCTGAAACTCCGCTGATGAAAGTGTGCGATGCACGGAACTGGCAACGTCAACACCACCTGGAAGCTCGTTAGAACTCGCAGACTGTTTACTAATCTAGGATCTGTAAGCTTTGAGAAACACTGCTCAGGAACACTCAGATTAGGCTCTGCTACTTATTCATTACTTACATACTTGGCCTATGAGATAGTCTCTCCCAAACTGTGAAGCTCTGAGTTCTCCAGGCCCTTCCTGCATTTCTTGTTATATTAGGTAGGATGATTATGAGCATGGACATAGTCAAGGGGTTGGTAGTAATGCAGGGGTTTCTTTCTGGAATTTTATTGAGACTCTACTTTGCCTTCACTGTATTTATGTGTATGTGCATATGTGCATGCATGTGCACACACACACACAGAAATTTGGGGGCCCTTAGGCCCATTGCTAACATCAATAGTATAGTTTCTACAATGTTCCATGTTTTGTGTGAGATGCAATGATGGATACATGGTCTCTTCCTTCAGGGTCTCCACAGAATAAATGTGTAGAAAAGATCTACCATAAGTACAAATAAGTAAATAAAGAAATGCAATGTTAAAGGATACTCTCAAAACAATAAATAAGAGGGGTGCCTGGGTGGCTTAGTCGGTTAAGCGTCCGACTTTCGCTTAGGTCATGATCTCGCGGTTCGTGGGTTCGAGCGTCCGACTTTCGCTTAGGTCATGATCTCGCGGTTCGTGGGTTCGAGCCCCGCGTCGGGCTCTGTGCTGACTGCCAGCTCAGAGCCTGGAGCCTGTTTCAGTCTGTGACTCCCTCTCTCTCTGACCCTCCCCTGCTCACGCTGTCTCTCTCTCTCCTAGAAATAAATAAAACATTAAAAAAAAAACTCTTTATAAATTAAGACTTAACAATAAACTATTATCATTAATATAGACAATTATTTAACATGAAACATCATGCTAAAAAGGGACCAGATTCCCAAGCTCAGGAAAGAGGAGTAATCTGGCATAAAATACATGAGGATTCTATGTTATCATTTGTCAGAAACTTAGAAGCATGTGGAAATTTAATTTTTATAATACCAATCTCATATCCCACTTCTGTTGGTATGAGTCAAACACCACCAGCTTCAGTCCCCACGGTATTTCCCTGGCCCTCCCAGTACATAATTTCTCTCAAAGATACAAAATGTTGACAGCTCATACCATCACCAATAGCTGAGAATGGTTAGTCTGTTTCCAGAATGTGGAGGACTTTCCCACCAACCATAAGGCGTATGGAAAAGAATTAAGATTTACAGCTGTTGGCTGACATGTTTTTTTCATTAAAAAATTTTATTTCCACAGAATCATGTGGAACACTTAGGATCAGCATAGCAATTTTTCTAGCATTTGGTTGCTTTTGGTGGGGTGGGGAAGGAGGAGGAAGCAAAGACTGATGTATGTCATATATGAGACAAACTTGCAGTTGTAAAATTCCTAGTTGGAAAAATATTTTGGACCTAGATAATTAAGCTGCATGTCAAAAGATTTATTTTAGTTATAAATATTGGTCTGATAACTAGCTCTTCATGTATTTCGTCTCTAATTGGGGCATGGAAGGTGGATAATTAACATACTTAGAACCTCCAGTTCTTGAAAAGTAAAAAAAAATTAAATACAAACACCCTTCATTCTCATACATGCCTGTTCCCCCAAAATAATGTGTGGGAAAACACTGGCTCACAGGTTGCTTTATTATGTAGAATTTATTCACTTTTTAAGTCAAGAGGAAGTGAATGCATGTCCTTTCCCTCTGCCTCTGTGACATTTATGTTATCCTGTTATGACACGGGGAGCAATTATGTTTGATTTAACGTAATATATTTGATTGGGGTGATATTGCTAGGAGCTTTGTGTTTACTGGGTCATCTGCAAGTTTTTCAGTACCACTGAGTGTTAGGTGAGAGGTGGCGAACTGGATTACTCATATTTGGAAAATCAAAGGAAAATTCAATGTTTTGTTTTCCTTAAGAGAAATGTTTATTTAATCTAAATGTTATACAATGACTTTTGTAATTGCTTCCAAGATTTTTCTCTCCTTGAAACTCAAAATTTTACAACTACGTTAATTAATAACAACGTTCCTCACTTCCATAGCATGCTTTTGTCTGAAAATCTCAGTGTTTGCCTGTCTTCAGGGAGAAGCGAGTCTCTGTTTTTTGCTTTTTCCTTTTTAAGTATAAAAAGTGCATTGATTCAAAATGCCCACTTTTTGTCCAGCATCGCATTTGTGTGGCATATTGTGCCAAAAAAAGAGGCTCTCACCTTCTGTTGTTCTCGGGACTAAATGGGCCCTTGCGACTTTCCTGCCTGCACTTGGTGATGATGTTAGCGAACATGCAAAAACATCTCACAGACTTCTTGGGGATGAAGATCACACTTCTACTTTTTAATGTTTATTTAATATTTGTCATTTTATAGGTGAAGCCAAGTAACTGTGAACTCCACATCCACACATTCTGCAAGCTAATGAAGTGATAAACTCGTAGGCTAAGGCAAACTGCAGCCTCAGGAAGCTTTTGAGACCCACAGATGAAGCCTAGAGTCCTTGCATTAGCAATTTCCTGCTGCATCCACACACCCAGGGACTGAAAACAGCACCCGTTCATCATCTCGCCGTGTCTGGAGGCCTGAGGTCTGGGAGCAGCTTACCTAGGTTCTTCGCTTACGATCTCCAAAAGCTGTGATCACAGTGTTGGCTAAGTGGTGTTACTGTCTGGAGGCTGACTGGGGAAGAATTCACTTCCAGGCTGACTCAGGTTGGCTGCAGAAATCATTTCCTTTCGGTTGTAGGACTGAGGACCCTGGTTTGTTGCCGCTATTGGGTGCAGACCTCTCTCAGATCCCAGACGCCACCCTCAGCCCTGTGCCAGGGAGGTGCCGTGCCAGAACGGCCACTTCTTCACAGGAAGCTAGGGAGACCGCCTCTAGAGTGGCTCTGCTAACAAAACACAGTCTTAGGGACGTAATGTAAACATGGAAGTGCCTCCCTTCACCTCTGCTCTTCTCTACTAGACAGAAGCAAGGGCCAGGCTTTGCCCACACTCAAGGGAAGACAGGTGTACAAGGCCCTGAGTGCTAGAAGGTGGGGATCATGGGTCCACCCCAGAGCCCGCTCACCCTACCCCTAACTGGTCCGTATCAACGCAGAATAGGGAGAGCAGCATATAATGGAAAAAACCAGCGACTAAAGCTAAACAAGCCTTATTTCTTTCTCCTGGAAACAAAATAAATTCGGAGGAAGGCGTGACATGACGGGCTTGGCAGCTCCCCCTGTGCTTCTGGGGCCTCTCCCCTCTCTCTTCGTTCTGTGCAAGTTTTAGCACATCTTCCAGGCACAGCCTCTAGTCTTAGGGTCACCTCATGGCCCAACACGGCTGTTAATAGTTACAGCCATCGGCAACATAAAGGAGGAAGAGCAGACAGAGGAAAAGTTGAAAGGGCCGGAGCAGCCCCCACAGCCGTCCTGCAGGGCCCGCAGAGCTGGGCGAGGTTTGGACGCACCACACGTGTTGTTGAGGGCCATGTGCACGGAGTTACACACAGCTGAGGGAGAGGCTGGGAAATGCGGTTCCTAACTGGAGCTGTTGTTGCCCAGATGAATTAGGGGTTCTTTTATGAAGGAAGGAAGGGTGATAACTTGCTGCTTCTGCCCAACGGGCCCTGGGAGCTCCTTTAGGCTTGCTGCAACTAAATGCTGAAGTGCCCTGTCCATTACTGACCTCCTAAGGAAACCATGCTCTGAGGCCGGCTGCCAGCCATCCTAAGCAGGGAAAACATGTTGATTCCTGCCTGTGCTGGCAGAGGCATCTTCACCATGGAAAGTTCCATATGTGGACTTGCCAGAGTTCCTGCCTTGGTAGCATGTGCAGTGAATCAATCAACAGTACTCGGGACTTGTTTTGACTGATTTCACCCTTCATCTCCTCCCTCGGTTCCCAAAACTCTTGGGTCAGAGTCCTGGCCCAGTGCCTGTCTCCCTTCTACTCAGTGATTTATTGCCTGTTCTGGAATCCCTATCACTGTGTGCTGGCTCCATTTTGGGACACCGATCACTCCCTTTTGCATCTTTGATGCCAGGTCCTTGTGTGGGAAGATCCCGTTCTCTGTCCCTATGTTCCTGGTTAGCATATTGCTCCTATTACCATCTAAAGCTGGGACTCACCCTGATGCCTGCCTTGTCTCACTGTTTGGGTCTAGGTCACATCCTGTCTACCACAGCCCCAGCCTGGCACTCTTACATCGTTGCCTGGGCTGTGCCGAGGTCAGACAACCAGGAATACTAGCACAGGCACATAATAAGTACTCGGTGAAGACCTGAGCTGGGTACTGGCTTTAACATTCTTGGATCTTATTGATGCCAACCTGCCTCACGTGCTCAGGTTGTGTTTGTTTCTCCTCAGAGAATATTCCAGTACAAGTACAAGTCTAAGACTAGGTCTCAAGCAACAGTCTTGGGACCTTATTTTGTCAATGCCAAAAAAATAACTTGGGTGAGAATTTCAATCAGTGGTGAAATATTTGGGGGAATATATAGGGCTTTGAGCCCCCAGGGACATGGCTGCTGAGGGGGAGGGAAGAGAGATGAGAATTCTGCTGAGCTGCCTGGGGTTCCTGCTGCCATGCTTTTGTCTGTGGCTGTTGCCTGAAATCCTTCCTCCTTACGTTCCCACCACTGTTGTTGGAGATTATACAAATGATTTGCTTCCCTGAAACTACAGTTTTCTGATAGATGATTGCCTTATCCTGTCCCACCCTCCAGGCCATCTGTCTGCTCTAATGTTGGCCCACAGGTTCCAAGTATGAAGTTACAGGCATATTGGCCAGTATTCCTACCCTCTCTTCTCAGAGCAGTTAGGACAACACAGTATAACTTTTCATTCACACTAATAAGATTTATGAAACCTCTCTTTGTGCAAGACACTATTCTTGGTATTTGGGATAGAGGGATGAACAAAAGAATGTCCTTAGTCTCTTGTCATTTATAATCTATAAAAAATCACAGTGAGCAAGTAAATCAATGAGCAAACATAAAAACATGAGGCATTGTAGGGAATTAAAATAAGCTATGATATTAATGAGTAACTTAAGCTTAAGTAACTAAGAAACATCTCTGAAGAATTAAAATACATACTGAGATTTATTCTCAACAGACAAGATATGAAAACAACCTAAGTGTCAATCAACACCTGCCAATTGTGACAGCATGTGTGGAACTGGAGGGCATTGTGCTGAGTGAAAGAAGCCAGGAAGAGAGAGAGACAAATACTGTAAAGTATCACTTACATGTGGAATTTTAAAAAATCAAAAAGTCAAAGACATAGAAACACAGAGTAGAATGACTGATGGTTGCTGGGGGCTGGGGGGAGGGTGGAAATAGGGAGAGGGTGGTGGAAGGGTGCAAGCGCTCAGTTAAAGAATCAGTAATTCTGAGGAGCTAATGTGTAGCATGATGACCATAGTTAATAATACTTTACTGTATACCCGAAATTTTGCTGAGAGTAAATGCCTAAAAAGTGCTTGAGGGATACCTGTGTGAGGGGATGGGCATGTTAATTAGCTACATTGTGCTATGTGTACCAAATCATCATGTTGTACACTTTAAATATATTACAATTCTGTCAATTGTACTTCAACAAAAAAAATAAGAATGAGTAAAATAAAAATTTAAGAATATATATGTTGGGGTCTTAAAAAATACCTCTCACTAGATGGTTGCTAACATTATGTTTGGTGCATCCATTCAGTATGCTGCCACTAAAACTAATGATGATGTGCATCTGGGCAAAGTGGAAACTATACGTGCATTTGAGTGTGTGTATGAGTTTGCACAGCGTAACGTTTATAACTACCTCCGGGTGGTAAGGTGAAGGGCCATCTTCAAAAATTTGCTCATTATGTTTTTTTCTGCATTATTTTTTGCAGTGTGTAAGAGTTTATCTTAAAGTAAGAAAAGAAGAACAAGAGAAGTACTTAATAAAGGAGAAAGAAATCCAGACAGGCTGCCTCTAAGCATCCTTTCTGCACATGGAGGTTGGTGGCCTTGATCCTCACAGAGAAGAGCTGCCCTTCTTACTAACCTTGTCTCTGGCACCTGGACTGAGTACTACCTGAGACCAGGTTTATTAGAGGTCTGTCTGAGCAAGGAGGGAGCCACGCACAGCTGCTTACAGTCGTAGGGAAATAGGAATTCAGACGAACTAATAAGAGGAGTCAGAAACAGGCCACTGGAGATGTCTGCTGGTCACTGAGCTATAAATCCTTTCCCCAATTACTCCCCTCCTGCCAGCTGTGCGCTGTGACCCGGTGCCCAGGAGATCGTCCATATTCAGCAGATCGTGGGGCAGCAGCAGAGAACCAGTGCAGAAGCACTTCTATGTCTCCGAAGGGGAGGATTATGCAGGTTTGAGAATGACATGGCTTCTTACATTGTGCTGATCTCTTCTTTATGTGCTTACACTTAACTTTGCTCAGTTTACTAAACAGTTTATTATCATGAAGACATAATACTCCAGACTGACTCTGAAAGCAGGGAGTCCGACCACTCATTATATGGGCACATTGATCCTGGTTTTCCATTTTATTATATTCCTGGATAATACTCCATCCAGAACAGCAGTATGTACTGATGTACCACACACCATACAGTACCATACTTTATGAAAATAACAATTTATAGCTCTTCAATAAATGCAGAGATTGTTTTCTATGTATGTTACAGTGTATTTACTGCTTAAAATTGGATCCAGAGCACCTAGAATAAGAATGTTCCTTAGAAATCATCTTGTCTGATTCTGTTTCCAGTAGCAGCAGAGAAGCTTATCTCAGGAATTTGAGAGTGACAAAGAGCAAGATAGAAGCTGTAAATGATTTCACCCTTAAAGAAGGAAAGCCTCACTGGACAGGATACACTCTAATATGGGTTTAGTCTGAAAGGCACAGAGCAGCTGGGAATAAGCAGAAGGCTGCTGCATTATTGACTTGAGATATCTGAAGACAGAGCTGGGAGCCACTAGAGAAGCTGGAAGCTGAATTGAGAAATTCTGGCAGGAAGGAAGTCACAGAAAGAGGAGTCTCAGAACTGTGTATAAAGTTCCCTGAAGTCCTTGGCTAACCCCTGATCTGCATCCACATGGGGGAAACCCAACAGAAAGTAACAGCTGAAAGGTTGAAAGAAATTTCAGTTGCTGCTCTTCAGAAAGGAGATAGAGTTTAGAATTCAAGTCTGGCCACGTTGGAGGACTTGGTAAATTGACCCTATTCACAGACACCCCATAAGGCTGATGTCGTGGGAGCAAAGACTGTGTCGCACATCTATAGGGTTCTAGGCCTATGCAGAAACCATGAGACCTACTCCAAAAAGGATAAAACCAAGTCTCTCTGAGTTCAGTGTGATCAGCCAATAACTTAACTGCCTGTCAGAACAAAAATCAACACCATCCCAAGGATGATAACAGAATCCAGAGTCTCTGCCATACATCACCCACAGGGTCTAGTACATATTAAAAATCAGTAGGTATGCAAAGGAACAGGAAAATGTGGCTCACAGTCAAGAGAAAAATGAGTCAGAAGAACCAGCCCTAAGATGGCATAGATGTTGGAGCAAACAGACAAGAATTTTAAGTATCTGTTGTAACTGTGCTCAAGCTGGACATTCTCAACTTACCATTTCTCAGCTCTGACTTTACCTTTCTGTGACTTGCTTTGTGACACTGGAGCAAGAGTCTGTCAACATTTCTCTTTTGCCAGCTGTCCCAATATTGAGCTTTGGTAATAGAAGGTACTGAATGGGGATGCTGCAGGAGGAAGGAGTTTCACTTCCTGTTGTGCTTTTAATTAAAAAGGAATTCTGGCTCTTGCAGCATGAGGCAGCCAGAAGACTGTGTGACACCCAGCAGGTGGCTCTCCCTGTGAGCTTCAGCAGCAGGTCAGCAGATAGCTTCCCTCACGTCTTCCCATGGAGTGGGGGGGGCGGGGGGGGAGGCACAGCAGCAGGTGATTTCTGGCTTACCATCCGTAGCCTGGGATACACTGTGAACTTACCTGTAATCCCATGTGTTAACACCATAGCCTCTCTAATGATGTATGAATCTTAGCCTAGGGGGTGGAAGTGATTTCCTCTGTTTATTCATGCCTCAGCCCTAGAGGCAGTGGCTGCTCCCAATATCTGCTATTTATATAGTCCTTAGAATACTCTTTACCTCTTAGTAGTTAATCCCCTGACACTAGTTAATAATCCTTTCTATTATGTTTTTCCTATTCAAATTATTGGTGTGTTTTCTACCTCGTGACTGGACCCTGAACTACAAAACGTATTTAAAATGAACACACAATTGTCATAAAGTTTGTTGAAGATGAACAAGATATCTCAGTAGAGATTCTAAGCTAAAATAAATGAAGTATAAAATAAATACTGAGATAATATAAATGATATATAACATATCTAAAATAAAATTCATGGCATGGAGTTAATAGCATATTAAACATATTGACTGCATGACAAAAGAGCGAGTCTGAGATTAAAATTGGATGATGACTATATTTCTCTGAACAGGGGAAAGAACAAAAAATGAAGAAGTAAGGGCTGAGCACCATAGGGCTCTGTGGAATCCTGTCACAAAAATAGAGCATGTACATAATTGTAGTTTCAGAAAGAGACAAGGAAGAGAAAAATGGGGCAAAAAAATATTTAAAAAAAATAATGGCTGGAAAATTCCCAACGTGGGAAAACAAAAGTTCAGCAGCTCTGAAAAAGGTAAATATGGAGAGCGTTGTCCTTAGGTACACGATAGTCAAAATGCTGAAAATCAGTGTTAGAAAATCTTGAAAGCAGAAAAGGAAAGATGATTCATCTTAGAGGGTGACTATCATATGCTGACCTCCCAGCAGAACTAGCAGAGACCAGAACTCAGGTAATAACATCTTTAAAAATAGTGAAAGAAAAAAAGGTCAATTCTGAATTCCTTCAATAAAATATCCTTCTATAATACATAAAGATAAGTAAAAACAAGTAAGAATTTTCTCAGATAAGTAAAAGCTGAGAAAATTCTTTAGTAGCAGTGCTGATGCTACAAGAAACACCGAAGAGACGTCTTTAGGCAGAAGAAATTACCCAACATGAAAAATCTGATCTGTGGTTGGGAATGAAGAGCACTCGAGACTTTATTTATTTATTTTTATAGTTTATTTATTTTTGAGACAGAGAGAGACAGAGCATGAGTGGGGGAGGGGCAGAAAGAGAGGGAGACACAGAATCCGAAACAGGCTTCAGGCTTTGAGCTTGTCAGCACAGAGCCCAATGCGGGGTTAGAACCCACAAACTGTGAGATCTGACTTGAGCCGAAGTGGACGCTTTACCGACTGAGCCACCCAGGTGGGCCTCAAGACTTTAAATAGGCAGGTAAGTATAATAGAAGCTAATTTTTCTTCTGAGTTTTGTAAAATACATAGAATCAAGTAAAATAGAATAAAACAAAACAATTTGCAACCTATGCAGATACAAAACATACGAAAACAGTAACACAGAAGGAGTAAATGAATTGTAATATTGCAATATTCTTACATTTTATAAAAAGCAATAGAATTTTAATTCTATGTAGAATGTGACAAGTTAAAGTGCATGGTATAATTCCTAGAGCTGCAATTTAAAAAGGAGAGGTATACCTAAATAGTAGGAATTAAAATGCAATAATACAGTTGCTAAATTAATATTAAATAAAGGCTACAGGGGAGAAATCAAAATGACAAATAGAAATCAAAATGTAAAATGACAGACTTGATCAGAGCCATATAAATAATTGTATGTAAATGAAGTAGGTACTCCAATTAGAAGGCAGATATTATCAAATGGCTTTTTATTTAAAAAAAAAAGTAATATGGGTGACTTGTAGTGTACAAGAAATACACTATCATTATAAAGACACATGTATGTAGGAGGTAAAAGGGTGGAAAAAATACAGCATTCACAAAGTAAGTGTATGAAAGCTGGTGTGGCTATCTAAATACCAACAAAACAGACTTGAAGGCAAGAATAGTAACACAGTGCATTTCATAATGATAGAAGGGAAAACCCAACAGGGAGACATAACCATGTATATACTTGTACATAACATATCAAGGAGACATAACCATGTGTATATATGTACATAACCCATCAGGGAGACATAGTCATGTATGTATGTGTGTACATAACCCATGAGAGAGACATAACCATGTATATATATATATACATAACCCATCAGAGAGACATAATCATGTATATATATGTACATAACCCATCAGAGAGACATAACCATGTATATATATTACATAACCCATCAGAGAGATATAGTCATGTATATATATGTACATAACCTACCAGGGAGATATAACTAGGTATATATATACATAACCCATCAGAGAGACATAACCATGTATATATATGTACATAACCCATCAGGGAGACATAACTAGGTATATATATACCCATATATACACATGTATATTTATGTGTACAGAACCCATCAGGAGGACATAACCATGTATATTTATGTGTACAGAACCCATCAGGGAGACATAACCATGTATATATATATATATATATATATGTACANGGACAGAACCAAATCAAGATGCAGACAAATCCAAGATCATAGTGTGGGATTTTACCATCCTTGTCTCTTTAATTAGCAGGAGAACTGGACAACAAAACAGCAGGAATCTAGAATGTGTTTAACAGCATAATCAGCCATGTGATCAACTGATGTGCATAGACCAACAAACAGAACAAAAGGATACATACACACCCCTTTCAAGCACACATAATACACACATCATTGAAGATTATATGCTGAGCCATAAAAAAATCCTTAATTAGTTAAAAAAGACTGATTCTTGCAGAGGGTGTTCTCTGGCAAAAATCACATTAAATTAAAAATCATTGAAAACTAATTACCTAGAGGCATGGGGTGACTCGGTTGAGAGTCCAACTTCAGCTCAGGTCATGATCTCACGGTTTGTGAGTTCAAATTCTGCATCTGGCTTGCTGCTGTCAGTGTAGAGCCCAATTTGGATCTTCTTTCCCCTCAGCCCCCCTCTCTGCCCCTCCCCTACTTGCACTCTCTTTCTCTCTCTCAAAAATAAATATTAAAAAAAATAATTGTCTAGAAAAGCCCAAAAAAGGAGAAATTAAGCAGCCCACTTTTAAATACCCTGTGGATAGGGGTGTCTGGGTGGCTCAGTTGGTTACACATCCAACTCTTGATTCTGGCTCAGGTCATGATCTCACAGTTCCTCCATTCGAGGCCCATGTTGAGCTCTAGCTCTAACAGTGTGGAGCCTGCTTGGAATTCTCTCTCTCCGTTTCTTTCTACCCCTCCTCTGTACTCACTCTCCCTCTCTCTCTCTTTCTCAAAAAATAAACTGAAAAAGTTAAAAAAATAAATACCCTGTGCATAAAAGGAAAAACAAAGGAGAATTTAAAAGATTTAAAATCTTTTTTTTAAAAAGTAGGCTCCATGCCCAGTGTGGAACGCAAAGCAGGGCTTGAACTCACGACATTGAGATCAAGACCTGTGCTGACATCAAGAGTTGGATGCCTAACTGACCGGGCCACCCAGAAGCCCCAAAAGTATTCAAAATTTAAAGATAAATGAGAACAATATATAAAAGCTGTTGGATGCAGCAAAAATAGTGCTGAGTAAAGTTTGTGACATGTGACAGCAAATGCTTATATTGTATATCATTAATTTTAAACCTGTTTTTTAACCTTCCAACTTAAAAAGCTTCAAAAAGATGTACAAATGAAAGCCAAATCAATAGAAAACACACACACAAAACATAAAATTAACAAAACCAAAAGTCCATTTTTAAAGAGATTAATAAAATATATGTTTAAATATCTGGTCAGGTAAATCCAGAAAGAAATAAAAAACAAAATGAAACACATATCTCCTTTTTAATTCCTGGTATTAACAATTTAACTACCACCTTTACAGACCTAACAAGGTAAAAAAGAGACTAGCATAAATAACTATAAATTTGAAAATGAGTTGGACAACTCACTGAATTAGAAAAATTTCTTGAAAAAAATTTTTCAAAATAGACACAAGATGAAATTGAAATATGAATAACCTTTTATCTTTCTGACACTGAATTTTTTTTGACCAGAATTCTTAACAAAGAGAAGAACTATAGACCTAGTTGTTTCAATTGTGACAAACATGTAAGGAAGAAAGAATAGTAATTTTATACAAACTATTTCAAACTATAGGAAGGAGTCACAATGCCAAACTGGTTTTATGAGGCCAGTACAACCCTAATTAGAAAAACAAAACTTTCTAGACACATGACAAGAGAAAATTATAGAACAATATCTATCGTGAGCAGTGAATATAATGTGAAAAGCCTTCACAAGGTATTAGCAAACCAGCCCATTATTATTTAAAAAAAAAAAAAAGGCAACACATGGCTAAGTCTCGTTATTCCTTAAGAATGCAATGTTGGTTTAACAATAAAAACTCAATGTTATTAACCACATTAAACAGAATAAAGGATAAGTATACAATCTTGTCAATAGATGCAAAAAACGCACTTGACAAAATTCAGCAGTGTCCTCTCCTGGTGTTTATGACTCTACGCCAGCTGTTCCCTGCATCTGCTGGGTACTTGCTCCTCTTCTCCTCAGAGACCCCTCCTCTCTTGTCGCTCCACGTGGCTCACGGGTCTCCATTCTTGACCAAACTTGCCTCTGCATTCCAGACTTCTGTAGGCAGCTGCCTGTTAGTCTACTCTTTGGGTATCTCACACCTAGTGTGTTCAAAGCTGGACTCCTAAACCACAAATAAATTTCCCTAAACCACCCCCATCTATTTCTCCCCTAGTCTCTTCCTTCACAATAGATGTCATTATAATCTACCGAAGTGTTCTGGAGCATTGGCTCTGATATCCTGCTTGATTCCTCCTTCTTACTACTCTCCCTGTCCACTCTATCGGAAAGTACTAGACTTCCTACCACCACGGTACCTCTCCGCTTACTTGCTTCTGCTCATCCGCACTGACACCACTTGGTGTAAGTACTGTGTTAGCCTCTATTCCTGCTACTCTTCCTGACGTCCCACTGGCTCTCCATGTCTACTTTTCGTATGGCATCTAGCATGAGCCTATTATTCCTCAGCTTAAAGCCTCTAGTGTCTTCCTTTGCATGATAAATATAATCTGAACTTCTAAGGTGATTTTTAACATCTGCTTAAAGTGGCCCCTGTTCATCTTTTCAACCTCATCTTATTCGTATGTACAGTCACTCTTCATACTTTATCCAAACTGACCTCTTCATTCCTCCAATATGCTGATTCTTCATGACCGAAGGAATCTAGGAATAGATGCTAAAATAAAGTTTGGCCAAAATCAATCTGTCCTCTAGTAGAAAAGGGGGATGACTATTATAAACACCTTGTGAAAGTTTTGGAATCCATGTCACATACCAGTGGGGTGTGTGTGTGATGTGTGTGTGTGTGTGTGTGTGTGTGTGTGAGAGAGAGAGAGAGAGAGAGAGAGAGAGAGATACTCCTACATTTATTTTCCTATGTTGAGATGCAATAGGTTATTAATGCAAATGAGACCTTGTTTGAAGAGAGAGCAAGGAAATGAGGGAACACTTCAAGTCATGGGGGAAGGGGAAACCCAGAGAGATACAGCAAATGTGAAGGGTGAATCCTTAGACCGAGGAAGGAAGGAAAGAGAAAGGAATGGGAAGGCAGGAGGAAGGGCTAAAGGAGTATAGCCTGGATAGAGTTTGGATTTGAGCACAGATGGAAGTCTTAACTATCCTGAGAACATAGTATTTGGAATAGAGAATTTGTGAGATGCTGTCAACAAGTAGAAGAGAGCTGATTTGGTCGTCAGACCTGACCCTAAGGTAATAGACAATCCAACAGAGCTGGCTGCTCCTTGATAACAGATGCAGTGAGGTGAGGAGGGGCAGTCCAGCCAGGCCAGAATAGCATGGTTTCCATAGAAACACACCGGCAGCTGATCTAGGCTGGTTCCGTGGGATGACCCATGGACTCTCTGGATAGGCTGGTGACCAATGAGTCAAAGAGATGAATGCATGTAAATCCTGGCCACCTGGAGGGGATATCACATTGAAAATTTGGCACATCCCAGCTAAGAGGATAGGACCAAAGTCTAAATCCAGTGAGACAGGGCAGGTCAAGTGTGGGGGAATGTGTGGAATGAAGCAGTTAGCGGTACATAGACTAGGGCTAAGGGTAGCAAGATTTTTTTTTTTTATGTGCAAATTGAAAAGAAAAGCATCTACCTGAACAGAGGAGCAACATCAGAAACACCAATTGCATGAGGACGTTGATACTGTATCACTTGAACCAACGCTAGACCTCCTCAGTTGTTCCAGGCCAAAAACTAGGTTAGGTCTTTAAAAAGCTCTTAAGGTGACATTCACAGTTAACTGATCATTGAGACTCATATCTACAAAAATAAAGGCCTGCTGGGCAATATAACTGAAACCTGACTAATGGTCTAGTGCCCCAGGATGCAGATTGCATCAATGATGTTAAGATAGCAAGTTATAGGGGTGGCTGGTGGTTCAGTGGGTTAAGGGTCTGACTTGGGCTCAGGTCACGATCTCACGGTTCATGGGTTTGAGCCCTGTGTCCTGCTCTGTGGTGACAGAGTGGAGCCTGGAGCCTGCTTCAGATTCTGCGTCTCCCTCTCTCTCTGCCCCTCCCCTTCTCACACTGTCTCTCTTTCAAAAATATATAAACATTTTAAGAAAATTAAAGAAAATATAGCAAGATATAAACATCAAGATATCAAGATGTATACTTCATCATAAGAAAAAGAAACCAGCACCCTCAAGGGTCGTTATCACTTCATGAGTGAAGTTAGCCAACTGCAATTGCAGGTAGAGAGTGGTAACATGGGAGTATTTATATTGTTCATAGTCTTTTGAAGTCATTAGATCTTTAACAATATTTTTTAAAATATTTACTTAGAGGGAGGCAGGGGCAAATAGAGAGAGAATCCCCTGTGCGGTCAGTACGTGGAGCCCAACATGGAGCTTGATCTCATCAACTGTGAGATCATGAGCTGAGACAAAATCAAGAGTCCCACGCCTAACCGACTGAGCCACGCAGGAGCCCTGACAAATTACCATTTTAAAGATCTAATGACTTCAGGGGCACCTGGCTGGCTCAATTGGTTAAGCATCCAACTTTGGCTCAGGTCATGATCTCATGGTTTGTGAGTTTGAGCCCCACAGTGGGATCTTCATTGACAGCGCAGAGCCTGCTTGGGATTCTCTCTCTCTCTCTCTCTCTCTCTCTCTCTCTCTCTCTCTCTCTGCCTCTGCCCCTCTCCTGCTCATGCTCTCTCTCTCTCTCTGCCCCTCTCCTGCTTATGCTCTCTCTCTCTCAAATAATAAACAAACAAATAAATGAATGAATAAGGTAATTTCTTAATCCATGATTTGTATTACCTGTACCTTCCCTTGCTCTGAGGTTTTCAATGCAAAAAGAATTAACTGCAGGCATTCTATACAGTGGATACATGCAGGGTTGGCTGGACTTAGGGACCACCAGCAGGCCATTAGACTTCTACTCCTGACTAAGCATTATGCCCTTGTAAGCCCTTAAGAAATTAAGTGTTATGGAAGGCTTTAGAGAGGAAGTCAACAGTCCTTTAGGATGACTATGTTTACTCATTACATTAGTTATCTGCAGATGTGTAACAACATGTCCCCAAACTCACATGGCCTAAAGCAGTGAATGTTTATTACCTGATCAGGAATCCTGTGTGACCTGGCCAGGTGTCTCCGTCCTGAGTTCTCTCCTGCAGTTATAGCTAAACAGTAGCCTAGGATAATAGTCATTTCAAAACTTGACCAGAGCTGAAGGGTTCACCTCCAAATCACTTCTGTGCCTGTTGGCAGGCCACGTCCTCACTGGACATTGTCCAGTACCTCGCCACATGGACTCTCCTTGGGCTGCCTGAGTGTTCCCATAAATGGCAGCTGGCTTCCCTCAGGGCGAGCAATCCAAGAAAGAACAAGTGAGTGTTCACAAAAGAGTTTCTGAGGTGAACGTCACAGGTGCTGAGTCTGGAACTGATACACCGTCACTTTTGTTATATTCTGTTCTTTAGATGCAAGTCACTAGGTCCCGCCCAAACTCCAGGGGAGAGCGTCACACACAGCGTGAATACAGGAGGGAGGGATCTTGGAGGCCATTTCAGAGGCTGCCCACCATAATCATCATTTAACTCAGTAACAGCCCTTACTCTTTGGGTGGCAGGTGGCCCTGAGAACTGGGCGGAGAGGGGAACAATGTGTTGTAAGATGTTGGTAGTGATCAAGTGCTACCTCTGACATGAATCCTAGAAGTCCACTGAGTCATTACAGTTCCAATGTTATGATAAGTCTAGAAACACATTGAAATCATGGGTATAATCAAATTAGAGCAAAAAATATGTATAATCTAAATAATTATACCAAAATAGATCTTCAAAAGTTCTGGAATATAACAGAAATTATTTTTAAAAATTGCCATGAATATATGTTTATAAATAGCAACTGTAAAAACACTTTTCAGAATATAAACAGCTTTGTGTAGGATATTTTGAATACACACATAGCTCACTTACCTTATCCTAATATTAAATATTAGTAAAGAAAAGGCTAATTATAATTTTTTTCTTTTTTTAATGTTTTAAATGTTTTTATTTTATTTTTGAGAGAGAGAGAGAGAAGAGAGCACTAGCAGGGCAGGGGCAGAGAGAGAGGGAGACAGAATCTGAAGCAGGCTCCAGGCTCTGCGCTCTCTTCACAGAGCCAACGTGGGGCTCGAACTTGCAAACCACTGAGATCATGACCTAAGCCAGAGTCTGACGCTGAATCGACTGAGCCACCCAGGTGCCCCTAATTATAATTTTTTCTCAAAGAGATCAACTTTCTAAGCTAGTGTCAGCTTAACACATAATGTCTCAGCATCACCACCTCAGGCCCCAAATAAAACCACTAAAAGAAATGCTCATTACTGTTAGTTTTATAGTCACTATCTGGTAATACTTTTAGCAAGGGTTAGATTTCATGAACACCAAGACTGTTGGTAGCTTATAGTAAGCTCATAAAATTTGGAGCAAATAAGGGGATGTAGGGAAGCACTAACAATCAGGAATCGAGCCCTAAAGGTCATCACAAACTAGGTTTCTTTCTAAGTTGGTCAAGAACACCCAAGCCTGGGGACATGAATGGGCAAATGTGTCATTAGAAGTGTGTGCAGACAGCAAAGGAAACAACCCACAAAACTAATAGGCAACCAACGGAATGGGAAAAGATAGTTGCAAATGACATATCAGATANTGGGAGAACACAAGGCTGAGCCCTGGGTTCCAACAGCTTCAGGAATGGATCCTTTTAAGAATTACTTGCTGGACTCCTCTCTTTGGCTTTAACATTTATTATTTTTTAATTTTTTAAATTTGATTACAGTTGACACACAATATTACATTGGTTTCAGTGTGGTATTTTTTTTATATTTTTATCTATTTCTAGGAGAGAGAGAGAGAGCGTGAGCAGGAGAGGGTCAGAGAGAGAGGGAGACACAGACTCTGAAATAGGCTTCAGGCTCTGAGCTGGCTGTCAGCACAGAGCCCGACGCGGGGCTTGAACCCACGAACCGCGAGATCATGACCTAAGCGAAAGTCGGACGCTTAACCGACTAAGCCACCCAGGCGCCCCTTCAGTGTGGTATTTTAATGGGGATTGCATTGAGTCGGTATAACTCTTTGGATAGTATGGACATTTCAATAATGTTAATTCTTCCAATCCATGAGCATGGAATATCCATTTGTTTGTATTTAATTTCTTTCATCAGTGTTGTTTTCAGAGTATAGGTCTTTCATCTCCTTGGTTAAGTTTCTTCCTAGGTATTTTATTCTAATTTGTGCAATAGTAAATGGAATTGTTTCCTTAATTTTCTGCTACTTTGTTATAAGTTTATAGGAACTCTATTCCTATACTAATCTCTGGGTATTAATTTTGTATACTACAATTTTACTGAATTCATTTACTACTTTTAATCGGTTTTTGGTGGAGTCATTAGGGTTTTCTATATACAGTATCATGTTACCTGCAAATAGTGACAATTTAACTTCTTCCTTACCAGTATGGATACCTCTTATTTCTTTTTATTGTCTGATAGTGTTGGCTAGGACTTCCAGTACTATGTAATATAAAAATGGTGAGAGTTGACAATCTTGTACTGTTCCTGATCTTAGAAGAAAAACTCTCAGGTTTTCAGTATTGAGTGTGATGTTAGCTATGGGGTTTTAATATATAGTCTTCAGGATGTTGAGGTATATTCCCTCTAAATCCACTTGGTTGAGAGTTTTTATCATAAACGATTGTTAAATTTTGTTAAATGCTTTTTCTGCATCTATTGAGATGATCATACAATTTTCGTCCTTTGTCTTGTTGATATGGTGTATCACATTGACTGATTAGTGAATATTGAACCATCCTTACATCACTGGAGTAAGTCCAACCGATTGTGGTAAATGATCCTTTTAATGTATTGCTGCATGCAGTTTGCTAAGATTTTGTTGAGGATTTTTGCATCTATGTTTATCAGGGATATTGGCCTGTAGTTTTCCTTTTTGTGGTGTCTGTCTGGTTTCAATATAAGGGTAATACTGACCTTGTAGAAGATATTTGGAAGCCTTCCTTCCACTTCTATTTTTTGGAACACTTTGAGGAGAATAGATATTAATTCTTACTTAAATGTCTGATAGAATTTACCTGTGAGCCATCTGTTCCTGGACTTTTTGTTTGTTGGGAAGTTGTTGATAACTGATTCAGTCCTGTTACTAATAATTGCTCTGTTTAGATTTTCTGTTTCTTCCTAAATCAGTTTTCAAAGATTGTAGGTTTTTTAGAAGTTTATCCATTTTGTCTAGAATGTCCAGTTTGTTGGCATATAATTTTTCATAGAATTCTCATAATCCTTTGTATTTTATGGTATTGGTTGCTACTTCTCTTTCATTCCTGATATTACTTATTTGGATCTTTTCTCTTTTTTCTTGATGACTCTTGATAAGGGTTTATCAATTTTATTTATCTTTACAAAGAACCAGTTCTTTGTTTCTTTGATTATTTTCCATTTTTTAAAGTCTTTTTGTCATTTATTTCTTCTCTCATCTTTATTATTTTCTTCCTTCTATTCACCTTAGGCTTTGTTCTTCTTTTTCTAATTCCTTTAAGTGTAAGCATAGGCTGTTTATTTAAATTGTTTCTTGTTTCTTGAGGTAGGCATGTATTAATGTATATTTCCCTATTAGAACTGCTTTTGCTGTGTCCCAGAGATTTTGAACCAGTGTGTTTTCATTTTCACTTGTCTCCATGGAGTTTTGTTTTCTTCATTGACTCATTGGTTGTTTAGTATCATGTTGTTTAATATCCATGTATGTATTTTTTCAAACTTTTTCTTGTGATTTATTTCTAGTTTTAAACTGTTGTGGTCAGAAAAGATGCATCATATGATTTCTATCCTCTTGAATGTAACGAGAATTCTTTTGTGGCCCAACATGATGTATTCTGGAGAGTATTCCATATGCCGTGGAAGAGAATGTGTATTCTGCTGCTTTAGGATGAAGTGTTCTATACATATCTGTTATGTCCATGTGGCCTAAAGTGTTGTTCAAAGATACTGTTTCCTTACAGTATTTCTGCTCTTTGACTTTAACATTTAATATTGTAATGCTTCAGTCATGAAGCTGAGTCATGAGCCTTCTTTCCTTCTTTAATTATATCTTTTCCAGAATCAGTCTTATTAAACTCCATTAATTTAAATATCATGATATTCTAATGATTTCCAAATTAAATTCCTACATAGGACAGCTCTATTAAATATTAGACTTCTGTGCCCAATAGCCTACTCTACATCCCTATTTCTGTATCTAGTAGGCATCTCAAATTTAAATGATAAACATAAAACTCATTTTTAAAAATTCAGCTCTACTGAGATATAATTGATATATATTGTCAGATATTTAAAGTGTACCTCATGGTGATTTAATATACATATATAGTGTGAAAGGATTCCCCTTATCTAGTTAGTTGATACACCCATCACATTCATCACCTGATATATCTTTTGTGTGTGTGTGTGTGAGAGAACATTTAAGTTCTACTCTTTTCACAGGTTTCAACTACATGAAACTACATGATAGTGTTATCAACTATAGTCACCATGTTTTACCTTAGATCTTCAACTTATGGCCAGAAGTGTAGACCCTTTTACCAACCTCTCCTATTTCCCTTACTTCCATGAAACTCTTAATCACTCCTTCCCTAAAATATGGTTCTCCTGGAGGCTTCCCATCTCAGTGAATGACATCATTCATCCAATCACTCAAGCCAAAAAACCAGGAGTTTTTCTCAACTCCCATATCCCATCTTTTTTTTTTTTTTTAATTTTTAATGTTTTATTTATTTCTAGGAGAGAGAGAGAGAGACAGCGTGAGCAGGGGAGGGTCAGAGAGAGAGGGAGTCACAGATTGAAACAGGCTCCAGGCTCTGAGCTGGCAGTCAGCACAGAGCCCGACGCGGGGCTCGAACCCACGAACCGTGGGATTATGACCTAAGCGAAAGTCGGACGCTTAACCGACTAAGCCACCCAGGCGCCCCTCAACTCCCATA
This sequence comes from Crocuta crocuta, assembly GCF_008692635.1. NCBI lineage: Eukaryota > Metazoa > Chordata > Mammalia > Carnivora > Hyaenidae > Crocuta > Crocuta crocuta. The sequence continues at coordinate 3,555,768 of NW_027527559.1, forward strand.
TCCCATCTTAAGTGATGTTAGTTTTATCTCCAGTGCCAGCTTTAGACCTAGGCAAATGGGGTGACCCTTTTCCTTAGACTTTTGTCTCAAGAGACCCCACTAAAAGTATTTGCCTGGGAAATTTTCTAAATCTCCCCAAAGTGCCTGGGACAAGCCTGGGCAGGTAGTGCCATGCTGACAAGGTTATATCAAGCCCAGATTGAGATGTACATGGTCTCCAACCCCCTTTTCTCTCCATGAACCACCCAACACATGTAGGTTCCATCTGTTGCCTCCAGAAGCTCTGAAACTTGCACCTATAGAGAGATTCGGGAGCCCTCATGCTACCTCACACCTGTAAGAACCCTTATCCCAGGAGGCCACCTCTGACTCCAATCTGCCGAGTGGATCTCTCCAGCCAGCCTTGAGATTAGACCAGCGGAACCAAGCTGACACACTGATTTGCAGCTACTTCCACTCATGCTGGACACAGGACATGTTAGGGCTTGAGTTGTGTTGTAGGCTTATGCATGGGCTCTTATCATCTGTGTTCTCACCAAGATTCTACCTTCTCTATAACACCTGGAAAAGCTAAGGGTGTTAGTAGGCATCCTTTACTCTGTGAAACTCTTCAGAACCAGAACTAGTGTGATCATGCACTCAGCCTGCAGGCTCTGTGGCACGTCAGACACACCGTCTACCAGAGGTGGCTGCATTTACTGCTTTCTAGGGCCTCAGGACAATTGTCCTGCAGTGTCAATGACTGATGTCCTCTCTTGCTTCAGGTTAATATTCATCAACAGGAGAATGGATAATGGTGTGAGTATACTACAAACAACTGGTATATGCAAAAGTATGGAAGAATCTCAAAACATTATAATTAGGGGAAGAAGCCAAAAGGGTACATAAGATGTGATTCCCTTTAGATGAAGGTCAAGGACAAACAAATTGATTTGTTATGATTTTTGATTAGGATGAAAATGTTCTATACAATTTTTCAAATTGAGGTGGTAGTTACATGAATGTACACATAAAAATTCACTGAGCTATGTAATTAAGATTTGTACATTTTATTGTATGTATTTATAAATAATTAACAATTAGACCAAAGAAAAAAATATGTATTGAATGACAGAATAAGAAAATTATTTAATACATACAAGAAAATGTTTGACAAAGCTTGCAATACATTTTTCCTTTAGAATCACACCAATCTCAGTTGATTTCAAACACTTAATAATGCTGCATGTTTTAAAACAGTAATTATAAGTGCTAATGAAACAACATCAATTGCTATTCAGAATTTCAAGCCAAAAGTTTGAACTCTTCTTAATCAAAGGAAAAAAAAGCCATAATTTCTATTCGACAAACAACAGAAATTGCCCTAATGTCTGCCTATTGCAAACTAACTATATCATACTGTAAGCAGAACTTACAAACCTATAATAACAGCAAGATGGCCTTCCCTTCTGGCTCCATGAGATAAACAGCTTAACATCCTAAATAATGCCACACAAATGCTTATCTTGGATAGCAGCAAAAATTGAACATATTTATAAACCATGCTTTGTATGTTTCAATTTCTTCTATTTTTGGTTTTCAAATTCTGTCATTTTCCTTCTCATTATATATTTCATATTAGTCCCTACTTCTTAGTTCCCAGGGTTGTACCATATTTTAAGACTTGGCACACTTCTCACGGAGAGTAAAGATGGCATAATAAACATGAGAACACCTACTCAATTGTCATTTGATTCTACTTTCCGTGATGGTGTCCACAGATGGAGGGGCCTTTTGACTGACCCAACTCAGCATGTATTATGACCCACTATGTTAAAACCCTTTCCCATTTCATTCCCTGTCTTCTTCTCATGCTCCAACTTTTTTCTCTCTCATTTTTCTCTCTCTCTTTTTTTTTTTTTACAAATAGTTTATTGTCAAATTAGTTTCCACATAACACCCAGTGCTCATCCCCACAAGTGTCCTCCTCCATGCCCATCCTCCCTTCCCCCGACATCCANAACTTGTTGGGATTGTTTAAGCAAGCCGGCGACCAGAGTTAATCAGGGCAGTGTCCTGGGGAAAAAAGAGAAAAGAGAAAGAAGGAAAAAAAGAAAAAAAAAAAGGGAGGAGGGCAGCTCTCAGGCAGGGATGGGCGTGGCGTGATCCAATGCCTCAGGCGGGAGCTCTGCCCTGGCGGTTGTGGGGAGGAGAGTGACGGTGCTCCAGTCCCTTCTTGAACCAAGCGCTGCACCTCGCTTTTTTGGGCGTGTAATCTCCCCGGGGGCGCAGCCGAAGTTGGTTGCACTCTTCAGCCCAGGCCAGTTCCAGTCTCCAGATCCCAGTCCACGTGCCCCGCTGAAGTTGCCTTAGACACAGCTTCCCAGGCAGCCCCCTCGGGCAATTCCAGGCCCCCTGCCGCGCTCTGGGGGCGGAGTCAGAATCGCTGCTTCCTTCTCCGGTCGGGCTGGTGCGCATGCGCGGGGCTTGCCTGCCGGGGGCGCCGAGCCCACTGGAGTGAGGAAATCCAGGTCCTTCTATGGCTCGTCACCCGAAACACGAACTCACAGGCAAACCTCCCAGTTTTCAGCTCTCTGCCTTCCCTCCAGAGCCCCAGGCAGCCAGGAGGGCGGACGCCGGGTGTCCCCGCGGCCCTTCCAGGGCCCCAGCCGCCCGGGAGGACAATGGCGGCAGGCGCGCCGCTGCTCTGAAGTCCAGCCGCCGGGAGCAGCACAAAGACGCAGTCTGTGCGCTCAGTCACCCCGGGACCAGTTGGCGCGAGGGGACCTGGCGTGCAGGTATTTGGCAAGTACGGTCTTTCTATGCCCTGAGCAGAGGTTTTTCCCCCTGAGCGGAGGTTTTCCTGTTTCGGACTCTCTCCTTTTCCCCTCTCACTCCCCGTAGAGGGCAGAGGGGGATCGCCTCCGACCCTGGAGTCTCCAATCCCGGCCCGATTTTATCTTCCCCGGTTCGCACTCACGTTAGAAGGCTCTCTCAGTGGATTCTGCGTCCTTTTTCTCCCAATCTCTCAGGTTTTGTAAGGTTTCCAGTGGCTTCAGATCTTTTCTGTGTGACGTATGGGCGCGAGTGCAAGTACGGAGCTCCTTACTTCTCCGCCATCTTGCCCCCTCTCCTCTCTCTTTTTTTCTTATGATCCCCTCAGCCATACTTTACAATTCAAGGTAATGACTTCCTATTGCATTTACTACTGCAGACTTTTCACTCAGCCTTCCTGGACCCATCTGGCTTGCTGTCCTTAATACGTTCTACTGCCTTGATCGGTCATGTATATATAGAATCACCTGTTTGGGATGTTTTTGTTTGCTTCTCCAAGTCCACTGACATCTTTGCCTATTTCACTCACACTTGTTCACTCTCTAGCTTCTGAATGGATTTTGCAGGTGACTCTTACCAGCCAGATATTGGTAGTGGGAAGGGAGAGGGAGAGAGAGATGGGAGTATTTATTTTTGTGGGGGTTTGCAGTAGCTGCATTCCACTAAGGCCATCATTATTTTCGGGTGACTTCTCACCCACATGTATACATGAGCTCCATTAAAAGCCACGTCTCCTGGCCCCTTCAAACCAGATGAGGGTAGATGCTTCTCGCCATTCAAAGTCCCAGATTCGTCACCGCTCTTGTGGATTCCTAGAATCTGCCCAGAGCCTCTCAAGTCATCTCTTCATAAAATTCCTTTTGCTTTCCTCTTTGGGTGTGGTGTCTCCCAAGACCCTGACTGATATACTGCTTAACATAAAACAGAACAAGACACAAGTCTTGAATACTGTGACCATCTCAGAGGATATGATTGTTTTCTCAGTTTTAGAATAATTCATCTCTGTCACATCTCTATAGGATGTGTGTATGGAGCTCAGTAGCAGCCTGGCAGCGTCGTGGACTCCACCAGGTGTTTTATTACATTGGGGTTTCCCTGGCCTGGAGATTGAAATCACAGAACCATGGAACCCAAACCAGAGGGACTTTCTCCATCATCTAAGGTAATACTGATTTCCGGCTACATGCACTGGAGCCAGCTAGCGCCCAGGCTGCGGGGCTGACAGAGGAGGGAGCAGGTGAGACTCCAGCATGCCTTGCAACCCCCTCTGCACCAGCTTTCACCTGTTGTAGGGTTTGAGCTTTCACAGATAGTGGGGCCTGAACTCTGTTGGTTAAGGTGAACCTCCGGAAACAAGTATTATTGAAATCATAAACAACAACTGGCATTTAACAAACGTTTGCTATATGTTGGAATTACTGCTTTAAATTTGTTATGTCATTTAATTAGGACCCTTCCTTCCCCCCCCCCCAAAAAAAAAGTAATGACAGCTCCTCCTCCCCCCAGACTCGGGTTTTCCCACATTTGAGTGAATCGTTCTCTGTGATGTTTGGCGCTTTCAGCTGATAGGTCTAAAGAAGATGAGGAAATGAGAAGGCCACATAACAAGGTATCTTAAAGGCTTATTCACTGGAAATATTTTATTTCTCTAATTAAATCCATCACCTGAAAGGGAACACCTGGCTGAATTTTCCTTATGGAGAACTGACTTGTGATGCAGGATTACTTCAATAACATTTCCTGACGATTTCTTGAACACCCGCTGTGTGTGAGAGACTGCTCTTTCAGTGACAGAAAAATGATCCAGGCAAAGCCTGTGGCCTCAAAGATGTCACCAACATGAACACCCACAAAGTGACCATGCAAACAAAAAGTGTTACCTACGCTTCCCAATTGTAGTTCATGAAGGACCCATGGAAACCATCTGATCCATCCCATTCATTTTATATGTTAAACATAACTATAAGTGCTGTAAGCAGATCCCAGATCTTCTGAAATCATGGACTCTTTGGCTTAATATTTAAAATTTAAATGGCTAGAGGTCTCTGTCCCTTGTATCAGGGCAGTAGAATGTCTTGCCCAAGGTGTGCAGTTTGTCAGGGATTTAAATTTTTGTGGGCCCACTCCACTCCAGTCTCATGGTTTTAAGTCCCTTGGTCTTATTCAGGAGTTCCCTCCAGCAACCATTCTGTCCTCTGTCTCTTAGATGTTCAAGACCCAGAACCAGTTTCTTACCTGAGATGTCTCAGAAGCATCACCCATGCAAGTCTGTCTGCAGTTTTGGGGGGGGGGGGGGAAAATACACTGTCATAAATTAAATCATGTGAAATTTAATATTAAATGTCCTGATTCATAAAAGTCACTTGACATTCTCTACACGAGAAATTATGTGGAAGAAGTAGCATAATCAGCTGGGGCTTGAGGTGCAGTAGGATTTTTAACAGTTAGAAATTGGGGGAAAGGGCTTTCAAGGAGGAAACACCAGAAGCAAAGGTAAGAATAGGGGATAGTGTATGAACACAGATCTTTCATTAAAATGCCTTTCTAGATTGTCCACCGAGTCTCACATAGACCCTGCGCATCTGGCATAATGGGGGCCTGAACTGGCCTAGGGATTGTGGTTTGGCTAAATTGAAGGTTGATAAATAAGTAGTGTGGACAAAACTTAAAAACGTGGTTTGTAGGGGCAAATGCTAGAGAATTAGCCAAATTTAATTTTATTCAATTTGTCAGACAGATGAAAACCTAGGAAGGTTTTTGAGCAATGATATGGTGTGACCAAGCCCAGGCTGACGGGAGATGGTTCTGGGCACATGTGTGTGGTGGATTCCGATGTGATACGGTGAGACCAAGCCCAGCTCAGACTGACGGAAGACGGTTCTGGGCACATGTCTGTGGTGGATTCCGGTGGGGAGACGGTAAAGGGAGGGAAGCTTGCTGCAGTGCACACTGGGAAGTCCCCAGGTAGGGGCTGCTGCTGGCCGTGCTCCACATTTGCCACCGACTGGCTCATGCAGACAGCTGCCTTGGCCCCAGTCGGGCCCCTTGCAGAGGATCTCACACCCAAGGGTGCTCTGTACACAACCGCAAACGCCCAGACGTCCTGTCCCAGCTGGGCCAGCTCTACGGGTCATTCATCCCATGGGGGGAGGGGGATCTCGGGCCATCCTGGCCCCTAACTGCAGCCAGTCTTCTCTCTCTTTCCCCTCTTTCTTTCTTCTCCTCCCTTCCACAGAACTGATCCAAACATCCTGCATGTTAAACCCCATTCAGTGTGTTTTCCAGGGAACCCAGTCTGTGACATTAGAACAAGATGAGAGTAGGTTCGGCGACAGGCAGTAAGGACCTAGATAAGATGTCATTAGGGGTAGAAAGGTCAGACATAAAGGAGTCAGGGAATGGTTTTGCTGTCATGTAGACACCACTGGGAATTCCAGAAATGGGATTCACCAGGACCAAGTCTATAGTCTATAGTCTATTCAGAGTGTGTGTGACAACATGAGTGAGTGAACAAATTGACTAATAATAACCAATAAACAAGTGAAACAGATGTGGGAGGTCCATCCGTAGTTCCATGAACAGAGTGGGTCAAGGAGGGCGGATCTGGTGGTTTGTCAGGCCACAGAAGTGAGCCTTTGTCACCACATCCGATTCTGCTGTGCTGACAGATACTCAGACTGTGATGAGGAAAGCAGCACGGAGCGTTTTCAGTGAAATACTTACTGTGCCTCAGTCACAAATTCTCTGAATGCTAATCAGAGATTCAAGATACCCTGAACAGGTGTGTCTTACCGCTGTTCTTCCCACATGCCAACTGGGAAACCTGAAATGGCCCTCTGTTTCCTGGTTAGGGTCCCTGCAGTACCCTCTCACAGGGCACGCTGAAACTTCACCTGCCTACACCCCAGGACCCATGCTTGCAGAGCAGCCGGAGTCTTTTTATAATCAGTACCTTCATGATCTAGTAAAAATAAAACAAGATGGTAAACAGAATCCACAGTCAATGAGTTTGTTCTGTTATCGTGTGCCTCCTTCTGCAAAAGATAGCAAATAAAACCTGGATAATTTTAAATATTGCTAATTGGGGGCTGGCTAATTGGCTTTTTATCCTATTAAGGAAGGATAGTTCAGAGAATGGCCTAGTTTCTACACTGATCTAGGGAGGCGGCTTTTTGTCTGGAGCATCTCTGTAACTCAGTCATCACAGTCCTTAGACACTAAAATACACTTCATCCCCAAGGAAAACTCATCTTTGCTCAACGTGCTGTCATTAAAAAGGGCGTCATAATAGTGGCACAAATGTTTCCTGAGCACTAAACGTGTGTCAAAAGCCAGGCTAAGCAGGAGCAGGTATGGTTATGAGGGCGTAAAATCAACCCAGGCGGAGAGAGGAGGATGTCAGGAAATAAGGAGGGGGGAGTGTCCAAAAGGAAGAAATTCTTGAGAGTATCAGTGTTCCCAAGGGTTCAGATACCATGAGAACCAAAAAGCATCCATTAGATTAGTATCTGGCATATTAAAGCAGCTTTTGAGAAGCAGTTTCTGCAGGGTAGAGGCCAGAATGTGGTGGTTTCAGATTAAGGAAGGAGGTGGACATGGAAGGTTCCGAGTGGCTTTCTGGGAGCTTGATGTAAAGCAAAGGAAAAACACAGGGGTGCCTTCAGAACAGAAAGCAAAGTGGAGGAAAATGTTTTGAGTAGTTTTTTCTTTTTCAGATGTGAGAGAATTGGTCCTAGATGCTGAGAGAAAAGAACCAGTAGAGAGGAAAATGCAGGGGAGAGATGAGCTAAATTGATGTGAGGCCCCCCGGAGGCTGTCTGGGACAGGACCGAGGACAGGTGTTGGGATCAGGTCTGGGCAACAACATAATATGAGCAACGATGATAATTACTGATCACAATGTGCCACACCGGCATCACTATTTAACTGTTATTTGATCTTCCCTCCAAAGCATTATTACATGTATATAATTATTACTCCATTTTTATAGCTGAGGAGAATAGGACACACAGACAAGTTTTCAGGTGGGGAAAGAAATCAAGGTTCTGATTCTGTGGGGACCTCAGTTTGGCCCTAGAAAGCAGGAGGAGAATGCTGCAGAGAATGAGGAGGAAGTTGATCCTGAAAAGCCTGGAGACGGGTTTTGAAGTTTGGGAACAGGGTAAGGATTTGAGAGTGGGCTCTACCTAGAAATCTCAACAGGTTTCCTGACCAGCCCCGAGGAACCAGCTGAGGTTCAAGACTGGATTTTCACGAGTTCACAAGCCAGCTGTGCAGCCCTGGCTCCTAAGAGCAGAGGAGGTGAGAGCCAGGCTGTGGGTATAGGAGTATTCTAGTACGTCCCATCACCCCTTTCTTTGGCCTTGTTTCCACTTCCTGCTTCCTCACAGCTGGGTGAACCAGACAGAATCCCAGTGTTACAAAGAAACTTCATAACATAAAATTCAAAATTCATGTGAATATTTTAGTCTGACAATTATTTTCCAGCTCTAGAACATCCTCAGTGCACATGCATCCATAGCATATCTCAGGATAGGAGACGACCATCTGGATGAGTGAGTGAATTCCTCTAGTTATGTAGCATTCCATATCTTCAATATACTCATGGAGTCTCGGACACATTTTCCTCTTAAAAGCTCTCCCCTCACTTATCAGCTTTCTTCTATTAGCTTGAATTCACTTTGAATTCACTTACATGGTTAATTATATTAATAATTGAAAAATAATTGAAAAATCTAGCATGCAATATCATAACCATTTATCATCAATAGTCTGAAAAAGGAAAAATTAGAATAATTGATGGTCTTTATTTTGTAAAGGTTTGGCTATAGTTGAGTATGTTTCTCAGAAAGAAGACATCTAATTAAGGTTAATCTATTTTGGCACTAGAATCACACCTTACATGTGGTCATAGAAATGATTTAGATGGGATAGATGCTTCATCAGTCAGCATCCAACTGGGAAAAGAGAAATCACTTTAGCCCTTTCCAATAGAATAAATTTAATGTAAGAAATTTGTTATATAGAAATAGAAATGATGAAAAGCCAGTAGGATGTGTTGAAGCAATCTAGGCATTGGAACAGCAGAAACAGAAAAAAATGGTGGCAGAGCCGTGGTGAAGATATTGCTGCCAGACACCACAAGAAGCAGAGAGGGAAAGGGAATCGAGAGATCATGACCTAAGCGAAAGTCGGACGCTTAACCGACTAAGCCACCCAGGCGCCCCTATCATTTTCAATTAAAAGGTTATTTACAGAAATATTTTTATGCAACTGCTTGATAATTTATCGTAAAGTTCAACTTTATTTCTCAGTGAATTTCCTCAGACGCCTGTGTGTGACGGAAATCTGGGTATCTCACAGGGCAGATGATGAAGCAGAAACATCGACACGTTTCTCCCCTCCCGGCAAAGCGGGGGTGGCGCGGTTCAAGGATTTCTTAAGTTTCTGTGGGTCCACTTTCCCGTCTATCTCGCCTGCCCACTGGCTCCTCTGGGGCAGGACGCCTAAGGTACGTGCCGGAGCCCAGGCCCCAGCACAGCGCTGGCGACGCTGAGGGTCCAGGGCATGGTTGCCGCTTTGGTGTCATCACCAAGGGCTGAGCAGCCTTGCCAACAGGGCCACCACAGGGTGCCGCTCCTGCCTCTTCTGTGCCTCTGACCACCTACCCGCGTGTGACTCGAGGGAAGGCTTCTGACGCAGATCCTGCGTCCCCGGTGCGCTCTGGCCTGTGTGCAGAACTTCGCACACCGCTTTTAGTCACAAGAGTTGGCCTCTCTGAACCGCGGCTTTCACACTTCTAAAGCGAGCCCTGCAGTTGCATTCAGAGCGCTGTGAAGGCCGAAGACCCCTGCGCAGCCGCGAGCGGACGGCAGTGCGCGCGCAGCGGCTTCCGCGGGGCACCGCCGCCGAGCCCCCTGCGCCCGGGCTCCGCCGGCGCTCCGTGCGCCTTCACGGGGGGCCGCCTTGCTCGCGCGGTGTGGGGGTCTCCCGGAGTGTTAGCTTCACCAGTTGGCTCGGCGCGTTTCAGCTGCGCAGCCAGTCATGCCACCGCTGCACGTCTTCAAGGAGTCCTTCCTGTCCCGCCTTTCCCGCCGCACACAGCCCCTCCGGCGTCCCCGCAAGCGTACGGCGCACCCCCCGCTCCGCGTCCTCCCGCCGCCACGCGGCGTCACGCATTCGTTCGTGTGCCTCTTCAGTGCGTGTTTCTGTTCTTCAGGTTCCGCACGTGCCTGCCAGATTAGTCCCCCAGAACCGTTCACCTGCAACCTTACTTTGGTCACAATTATGGTTACAAACTTCGGGATTTCAGAGAGAGTTTCCATGTAGCCTTAAAAAACAAATAAAACGAAAGCTAGAAACTATTTTTACTTTTAAACATTTTTATGCAATGATTTTGAGAAAAGCAGGATAGACATCTTTCAGAATATAGGCTATTACATCAGTTTGATACTTGTACATAAAATTCATTATTTTTCTCTTCTAACTGGGATCATTAAAACTTTTACCATAGGTCAGTATTCAGAAATACTAAAATATACCAGTCCTTTAATGGGTGTTCAGAACTAAGGCCAGCCTCCAAAACCAAGGCTCAGTGAGTAGTTGGGGAAAATGGAGGGGGTTTGAGAGGGCGAGTGGGGGGATTGGGTGAAGGATAAACTCTGCTGAACTAAACTCTGGTCTCCTCCTCCCTCCACATCCCCTTAAACTAATGAAATGTCCCTTGTGTCATTCACCCACTACTAGGAAGGTTTTCTTCCTTTAATATCTCTGATCGCATACCCCTGGCCGGCCCATCACGTGGACTGGGGGAGAGAAATATGGAAAGGCCACATAACCCAGATCATGGGCTTTGGACTCGCACAGATCCATCAGAAACCTCACGTCTACTGCTTAGCTGACTGACAGGCATGTTTCTTAAACTATCAGAGTAAAAATGTCTAGTACACGTAGTTCCTGACGTGTCACAATGGCTCAATAGTTGGTAGCTCCTATAACTTTTTCTTAGGACGTGAGAACAGGAATGAAAAAAGGTTGAAGTATTGTTTCGAAGTTGTAGGTGGTTGGTCATGATCAAAATAGAATTAAAGATTCTGAGTCACCTTCTTTCTCTCCTTTCTCTCCTGTCACTACTTACTTTGTCTACAGCTCGACGGGGCAGAAGCTGTTGGCCCTCTCACCAATATGCAGAGAATGAGCCCCTGATTTTTTCTAACATCTATGTTGGTTGTCACTATACCTCTGACTTGGTACATGGTACAGGTCACATCCTTTCAGAGAAACAAAAATTAATCTAGAGTCTCCCCTTAACTATTAGGTTCATGTATTTGAAAGGGAAAACCAAGGCAGACGGGAGCAGGTAAATCCAGGAAATACGGATCCTAGGATTAATGGGGGAATGTCCATAAATCTTCCAAGGGAGGCTCAAAAGAGTTGGTTCTGCTTACGTGGGATGGGAAAGGTCACCCTTGCTTATTTTTGCTGCTTCAGGGAGAGAAGCAGCAGACTTAAATATGTTTAAGGGCTTAAAACAGAATGAAGTTGAGACTGTCTGGGTTATCTGACTGCTAGACTTTTTCAGTTACACTGGATTCTAAACAGAGTCCATCTGGGTGAAGTGTTCACAAGACACAGAGCTGTAAAGACTCCACAGAAAACAAACCAAATTTGTTATGTAAATATCACCTGTAAATGTCATAAAACAAAGCACATCCTGAGCCCAGCCACTTCTGAAAGTTAAACTGTCTTCCTGAAAAATCTGTAAATATGTGTCCTTTTGACACAAAAGCTAAGAAAGTGAATTTTCTTACACTGAAACATAGCACAGAATTTCTATCTTAAATCCATATTTTAGAATGACGCAGCTTTATCTAATATAACTGGTCGAGTGTTCTGATTTGTCTAATGTCTAATCTGAGAATCACAGAACGGTATCATTCTTTAGACAAATGTGTGTGTCCTGTATATTATCAAAGTGCCTGGTGGTGAAGATTGGACGGTGAGGGACATCTTGGTGGCTCGCTTTCTCACCAGCAGGAAAGCTGCCAAGTAAGAAAATCAAGTCCAAGGAGAAGGAGCCGGAGCAAAGGCCAAGAGTGGCGATCACTTAGATCAGATGGAGAGCAGGCTGAGAGGGTTCATGCCAAGCCCGTCACGCTCCTGGAGCTCTGGGTCCTTTGGGTGAACAACAGGATCCTGGGTCACACCAAGAGCATGGAAGTGAGCGACCACCAGTGGGGTAACGCAGAGCGTGCGTGGCTTACAGCACTGCACCTGAAGCGAGGGAGGGAGAAGCCCCCTCCCCCTCCGGAGGCCTGAAGCCGAGGGTGATGCAGGAAGCAGGATGGGACCGGGAAACATTGGTGATGTGCTCAGAGCTGCCCTGGGAGGCTCCCCCTGGTGGCCCGAGGGCACCACTGCGGCTTCTCTGGCACCTGTGATCTGTCGCTGGTAGGAGTGACCTCAACAGCCATCCCTGTGAGCCAGTCGGGGACACCCTGAAATCTTTTCCATCTTGAGTCAGAGCGTGGATCATCATGACAACATCTAGTTGTGAAGAGAATACATAAGAAAAACCTAAGCTAGAAGAGTACAAAATAGAAATGTAACAAAGTTTCTGAGAGTTCTACATTCGGCATGTGGAAACTTGAAGTGCCCATGTACTAAGAAGTAAAGTTTTTAAAAATACTTTCAAAAGCACTGGTTTTATGATCAATTTCATCTTGCTCAAAGGGGTTTACTGTGAAGGGTAGGAATGAGCTCTGGAAAACATTGTTAGCTTAGATCATGCTGCTTTAGAATTAAGGGGTCTGAGAAATGAAATAATCCAACATTTTCATTAAGTTGTGGAGAGAAAGAAGCCCCAGGAAGATGAAAGGGACCTAGTCAAACACAGAACTCATTCATTTATTCCTAAGTATTATCACAGTCTTCAACGTGCCAGGTGTGTGAGCCGATGGCGACAAAGCCAGGACAAGGACTCAGGTCTCCACTGCCCTAACCCAGTGGCCCTGCTGCTAAACTTACTGAGTGGACCATGAATGCCCAAATCCTTCTGGTTACACCATCTCTTTCAGAGGAACAATGGTACCAAGTAGTTCTTCTATCCATAAAAAATCAAGCAATTGAAATCTGTCTCCCTGGCTACTGGACCAAGTCAAAGGAAATCTACACCACGTTGCCATAATACAATAAATCTCCCCTCACTATCAACTTTGTTCTTTGCTAGGAATAAAGCCTAGGAAAAAGTAGCTGGGTCACTCAAACTTTGTTGCTCAGTTTGGAGAGCGCCAGGCCCATAACGACTCTCTGACAGATGGGCAATTCCCCGAGCTACTGTGTCCCTGTTCCCTGCAATAAATCCAAGGTGAGAGAGACAGTGCTCTGCATCAGGGATTGGGGACCATGAAAGATCTGCATAGCTGTGTCCAGTAGGAAAGTCTGCAAAGCGAAGGGAGGGTTTACAAAGTGAGGCTGGAGGAGTAAAAGGAAGTTAGAGGAGGTAATGTGAGGTTTTGAGCCACAGTAAGGATTTGGATTTTATTTTCCCAAAGACTAACAAGACCAATGTGTGGTTTACAAAGATCTCTCAATAAAACCTAATGCAATATATAACTGAAAACTCAGCAGTGCATTACTATTATAAGTTAAGCAATTGTTACTGACTGTAGGTAGAAAAGATGGAATTTCATTAAGTTCAATTTTTTTAATGTTTTTGTTTATTTCTGAGAAAGAGACAGCATGAGCAAGGGAGGGTCAGAGAGAGAGGGAGACACAGAATCCGAAGCAGGCTCCAGGCTTTGAGCTACCTGCCAGCACAGAGCCCGACACGGGGCTCGAAAGCCGCGAACCTGAGATCATGACCTGAGCCGAAGTCGGACACTTAACCACTGAGCCACCCAGGCGCCCCAGGAATTTCATTAAGTTCAAAAAGCAAAAATGTATTTCAAGTGACCGGATGTTAGAGAGGCAAAGAGAGAGATTTTGGTAAGAGTAATGACCTCCAGCCTAACAGGTTCCTTTGGGATCCAGCCTCAGATCTGCTTAATAATATATACAAGGATTCATCAGTGTAGCAGTGAGAATTTAGAAGAAAAATTTTCAGAGGAAAGTAATAAAGCTGTGGCTTAAGTTCAAGTATTATCAAAGAAGCTTAATTTATGACAAGTAATATTTATCTTCCGTCTACAGCAGTCAGTGGAGCCCCACTTAGCAAGACAGAAGGTCAGAGAAGGTGGAGAACAGAGAAGTTCGCACGACCTTTTGTAGTCAAAACTTGGATGATCATTTTCTGAGGCTCCACTTAAGTTCCTTCTAATGGAAAAGGCCTAGAGTTAATAACTTGTGAGATTTCTGTCCTTATTATAATGATGTGAAAACAGACGGGTGGTCAGAGACCTAACCATCTCACAGTATTTGGGTTTTACTTCACTTATACGTGAAACTTCAGGCAGACCTGACCTTCCAGAGAAGTTTACTGGTTCCGTTAAAGTAACATGGGAGGAAAAATTGGGAGAAAGGAAATTTATTATTCCTGAGTAGATTTTATTAGTGTTTTTATATACTGGGCATTTTTACTTTTCAGTAGCATTACTGGTCAATCAGTGATCTTTCACATCAGAACAGCACTGAGTGAATACAAAGATGTGGGCAGGCACTAGCGCACCCACATGCACCAAGTGGTTTCTAACTGATGAAGAGATCATATCCTGAGTGCGTGGAGTGAATTGGTGCTGGCTTGGAAGACGCTATCCACTGGCATATCAAAAACCAGCATTATTTCAAATGATTGAATCAGAATACATGAATCATGAATCTACCCTCAAACCAGAGCACACTCTATACACTGTATGTTAGCCAACTTGACAATAAGTTATATTTAAAAAAATAATAAAAGGTCACATTTCCAGCTAAAAAAAAAAAGAGAATAAATGAGTCAGTATTCCTATCCGTTGTCATGTGTTCAGGCTTTGTTTCCTTCTGGTCCATTTTCTGTATTCATACCAGAGTACTACTCTCAATATAAGTTTTTTATGTTTATTTATTTTCAGAGAGAGAGAGTGAGTGCGTGCGAGCCGGGGAGGGGCAGAGAGAGAGAGAGAAGGAGAGAGAGAGAGAGAGAGAGAGAGAGAGAGAGAGAGAGAAATCTCAAGCAGGCTGCATGCCGTTAGGGCAAATCCTCATGCAGGGCTTGAACTCACAAACCGTGAGATCCTGACCTGTGCCAAAATCAAGAGTTGGATGCTCATCTGACTGAGCCACCCAGGTGCCCACCAGAGAGCTATTTCTAAAACCTAATTCTGTCACTTGTCTGCTTAAAAATTTCCAAAGACTGGGGCGCCTGGGTGGCTTAGTCGGTTAAGCGTCCGACTTTCGCTTAGGTCGTGATCTCGCGGTTCGTGGGTTCGAGCCCCGCGTCGGGCTCTGTGCTGACTGCCAGCACAGAGCCTGGAGCCTGTTTCGGTCTGTGACTCCCTCTCTCTCTGACCCTCCCCTGCTCACGCTGTCTCTCTCTCTCTCTCTCTCCTGGAAATAAATAAAACATTAAAAAAAAATGTTTAAAAAAAAAATAAAAAATAAAAATTTCCAAAGACTTACCATCCACTTGAGGATAATGACTCAGCTTCTGAGCATGATTTGATCCTGCATATGACTGCAGCCGTATCTTTCCTGTCCCTGCCGTCTTTTAGATCTTAGCGTTATTGGCCTAGCTCCCTGACAATAACACTGTCTGAAACACCCCCCATCTACTCTTCATCTAACCAGCTAATTCCAAATCACTCTTTAAAATTCAACTCAGATAATTCTTCATTAAGGTTCATCTCTGAACTTGTCTTGCACTAGTAGAGTTAAGATTAAAGAGGGTTAAGATTTCTTAGTAATTACATAACTTCTAATAAGAGCCTTTATTAAATATATTGATTTTTTTTTCCTCATTCGGCATAACATAGTGCCTGGTACCTAGATGGAAGTTTCTAAATGTTTATTGAGTACAAAGAGATAAATATAAACAAAATTCAAATATTCAAACCCTCTGAGACAGCCATTTTTCAAATTTTTGGAAAAGTTCTAGCTTCCAAATAAACAGTACAAAATTAATGGAACGATAAGACAGTCTTCTTAAAAATCTTGAGACAGCCATATAATGGAATACTATTCAGCCATTATATATGCTATTCTAAAACAATATTTAAATCACATGTGGGGATAGTTACCACTTGTGGTTAGGTGAAAAAAGGACACAAACACTATCTATAGACTATGCCATTTTTGTAAAAGAAAAGTATAAATGGAAAGGTAAATTTTTGGAAGAATATACATCTAATGTCAACAACCTTTGGGGTGGTAGATTATGATTTTAATTTTAGTGTTTTTATCTGCTTGTATTTTCTAACACATATATTTGGTCTATGATATAAAAGAAAGAATAGTATAGGAAACAGAATGAGCTTCCTGAGAAGACTCTCAGGTGGAAGGTTCCAGGGAGGCACTTGCACGCGGCTGACCCCTTGGCTTGTGAACCAGCGTAGAAGTGAATGTATGTCAGGACTGTTTCGTCCTCACACGGCATGGAACATCCAGCTTAACAAGGGATCGAGATGTGGCGTGTGTGTATTTTGTGGGAAGGGGCCACGGTAGTTTTTAACTTGTATGCTTCATAATCTTTATGGCTCATGAGAAAAACACAACAGAACTTAAGGCTATCCAGGCCACATCTCGATCCCTTGTTAAGCTGGATGTTCCATGCCGTGTGAGGACGAAACAGTCCTGACATACATTCACTTCTACGCTGGTTCACAAGCCAAGGGGTCAGCCGCGTGCAAGTGCCTCCCTGGAACCTTCCACCTGAGAGTCTTCTCAGGAAGCTCATTCTGTTTCCTATACTATTCTTTCTTTTATATCATAGACCAAATATTTGTGTTAGAAAATATAAGCAGATACCTTTCAGCCTTGAGAATGTGTTCTTTCTTCTTGTTTGTCTCCGTGATGAATTCCTCCTTCACATTTACAGAGTGTGATTCCCAACCTCAATCACAGCAGGTGCTTGACTGTGGACCTACCCACTCCTCAGGCAGAAACTCTGTAAAATCATGTGGGGGACACAGCCACTTGGAGGGGGTTGTCCTACATTACGGAACCATTCTATGCAAATATCAGCAGAATAGTTTAGGAATGCAGGGTAGCTTCCTCTCACGTCTGATTATCTTACAAGTGTCCTTGACAAACACAGATAAACACATGGAAATGTTTCCTCCTTTGCTTCTGGCGATCTTGAGAATACAAGTCAATATTTTGTAGAAAACTCATTTTCCTAGTTCCTGAAAGACTACTAACTTTTCAGTAAAAGAAAATAAGTGGATTCAGACTTCATTGAAGGAGGGTATGAGGAAGAAGGTTAGCAGGAGAGGCTTTGAGTTTAGACAATATTCAAAGAGACTGGAATTTTCAGGAAGATACTTTTCCCTGGGAAGTTAGATTTCCCTGGAAGTCGGGCAGTCTCTTCTTTCTCCACTTCCTGCTTCGAATCTGTGCTGCAATCAGACCGAGCTCTCCAGGGTCCCTGGACCTCTAATAGGTTATTCCTTTCTCCAGGGACACCCCGCCACCTGTCCTAACTCCTAGTGTCCAGTCTCCCTATGCTACCATGTCTCCGCTGATGTTAGAGAAAGAGTCAGTCCTGCCCCAGGCATGCCCAGGCCGTTCTGTTTACCCATCACATTGCATTTGTTTTTCCAGGAAGACAAAAAGCAGCCTGAGCTTCTTAGCACTGGTACCATATATATGGTTCAGCTCTGTGTCTCAGTGTCTCTGACAGTGCCAGACACCAAGTGGAACTCAAAATGTTTTCTAAAAATGGGCTTTATCTTATAGAACACTTTTAGGTACACAGCAAAATTGGTAGGAGTTGACAAAGATTTCCCATAAGCCCATAAACCCATAATCTTACATAGGCAGCTTCCCCCACCAGAGTGATACATTTGTTATAATCAATGAACCTACGTTGACAAATTATTTTCACCCAGAATCCATAGTGTACATGGAAGTTCATTCTTGGTGCATGTTCTCTGGGTTTGGATAAAGGCATAGTGACAGGTATCCACTATTATCGTGTTGTTCAGAATAGTTTCATTGCCCAAAAAATCCTGTTCTGCCTGCATGTCCCTACCTCCACCCTAACCACTGGCAACCACTGATCTTTTAATTGTCTGCATAGTTTGTCTTTTCCAGAGCACCATATAGGTCGAAAGCACGCAGTCTGTAGCATTTTCAGATTGGCTTCTTTCACTTAGGGATGTGCATTTAAGTTTCCTCTGTGTCTTTTCATGGCTTGATAACTCATTTCTTTCTAGCTCTGAATAATATTCTATTGTCTGGATTTATTTATTCATTCACCTATCGAAGGACGTCTTGGTGGCTTCTACATTTCAGCAAGTGTGAATAAAGCTACTATAAACATGCATGTGCAGATTTTTGTGTGGAAGTAGGTATCTGGTTTCTTAGGGTAAATTACAAGGAGAATATTGGATCGTTTGATAAGCGCATGTTTAGTTTTGTAAAAAACCACAACTGCCTTCAAAGCAACTACCATTTTGCTTTTTACTCAGCTGTGAAGGAGAGGTCGCGTGTTGTTCTGTTTTGTCACTGTTCTTTCTCTCTTCTGGCCATTGCAGTGCCGTGGCGGTGGCGTGTACTGGTACTTCTTAGTTTTTTTAATCTCCATTTCCTCGATCACACGATGTGGAGCATCTTTTCAGGTGCTTATTTTCCATCCCTATGTCTTCTAGGGCACGGTGTCTATTAAGGTCTCAACTTATTTTTTAAATGGGCTGTTTATTTTCTTATTGGTGAGTTTTAAGACTTCATTGTGTGTTTTCTCAGATATGTCTTTTACAACTGTTTTCTCCCAGACTGTGGCTTCTCATTCTCTTGACAGTGTCTTTTGCAGGGCTGAAAATTTTAATTTTCATTCAGTCCAGCTTATCAATTCTTTCTCTGATGGATTGTGACTTCTGTGTTATAACCTACAAAGTCACCACTAACTCCTGGGCCTTCTGATTTTTCCCTATGTGACTCTTTCTAAGTTTTATAATTTGCATTTTACATGTAGGTCTGTGATCCATTTTGAGTTAATTTTCATGAAGAGTGAAAGATCTGTGTATAAATTCTTCTGTCGTTGTTGATTTTTGGTATGTGAGTGTCCAGTTGTTCCAGCACCATCCATTGAGAAGATTCTCTGTTCTCATGTGTATGTCTTTGCCCCTTTGTCAAAGGTCAGTTAACTGCAATTGTACGGGTCTATTTCGAGGCTCTCTATTCTGTTTATTTTAACATAATAAAAAATTGTGGCATTAAGTATATTGCTTAACCTTCAAGTATCTGGGGATTTTCTAGCTGTCAATAGCTGTCCTGCTATTGATTTCTAGTTGAATTACACTGTGGTCTGTGAGCAGACGTAATTTTAGGGCAGCTAAGGTGTTTTGCGGCCCGGCCTGTCGTCTCTCCTGGCGCGCGTTCCGTGTGAACCTGAGAGGATGTGTGTTCGGTTTCGTTTCTTCTCCCTGGTTTGTCTTCCATTGTTTTTTGTCTTTTGTGGTGGTTGAGCAATTTATATGATTCTATTTTCTCCCCTCACTTAGCATATCAATTATATTTCTTAAATTTTAATTTTGTTTCATTTTGGAAGAACACTTAATATGCGACCTATTCTCTTCATAAATTGTTAATTGCACAACACATTATTGCTGAGTTATACTTATTTTGTACCCTTTTTTTAGTGGTGTGCTAGAGCTTATAACACATTTATAAGTAATAAAAGTCCACTTTCAAATTACACACCACCACTTCATGGGCAGTTGTGAGTACTTGATGGTAACAAAATAATCCCAATTTCTCCATTTTGTCCCTGTATCATTGCTATCACTCATTTTGCTCATGTGTATGTATATAAGCATGTATCGACACATGAGTGTACATAATCAAATACACTGTTGCTGTTATTATTTTAAACAAATTGTTATCTGTTAGATCAATTAAGAAAACCTTTTTTATTTTACCTTCACTTATTCTCTCTGTAATGATCTTTCTCTCTCTCCGTATATCTGAATTTCTGACTATCATTTTCTATCTCCCTAAAAAACTTCTCTTAACATGTTTTTGCAAGGCAAGTCTACTGGCAACAGATTCACTCCATTCTCAGTTTCTGTTTGAGAAATTCTTTAATCTCCTTTACTTTTGAAGGGTAATTTCACAGGGTACAAAATTCTAGGTTGGTGGTTTTCTTCTTTCGTCACTTAAGTTTTCACTGCACTCTTCTCACTGGCAGGATATTGGGGGAGCTGCGTGTGGCTCTTACCTTTGCGTCTCCACAGCTAAGGTGTTTTCCCCAGTCTGGCTCCTTTCAGTGTTTTTTACCTTGAATTTTCTGTAATTTGAAAATTAGGTGCTTGGGTGTAGTGCTGGAGGCATTTATCTTGCTTGGTATTCTCTGAGATTTCTGGATCTGTGGTTTGGTATCTGACATTAATGTGGGGGAAACTATGTCATTAATTTTTAAATCTTTTCTTTTTCCTTTGTCTCTTTCTTCTTTTGGTATTCTCATTACACAGAACTGTAGGATAAATCTCAGATATTCTGTTCTGATTTTTCCAGTTTGATTTTTTGTTTTGGAGGCTTCTGTTGAGGTTTTCTCAAGCAGAGAGCCCTTCCCCAGCTGCTCCCAGGTTAATAATAAGCCCATCAAAGCCAATCTTTATTTTTGTTATAGTGATTTTGATCTCTAGAATTTCTTTTAGATCCTTTCGTAGAATTTTCATCTCTCTTTTTACACTGCCATATGTTTTTGTATTCTGTCTATCCATTAGTGCCCTTAGTATATTAATCATGGCTTTTAAATTCCTGGTCTGATAATTCCCAAATCGCTGCCATGTCTGAGCCGCATTCTGATGCTTGCTCCCTTTCTTCGAACTTTAGTTTTGTTCTGTTTTTTGTCTTTCAATATATCTTGCAATTTTTTAAACTGTTAGCTGGACATCTCCTAGGTGAATAGAACTGTTACAAATAGGCTTTCAGTAATGTGGGAGGTGGGGAGGGAGAAGTGTTTTATAGTCCTGTGATTAGATCTTTCAGTGAGCCTTCACCTCTGGGCTGTGAACCTCACCCAGCTTCTCAGTCTCCCCCTGGTCCCCTAAGGTGGGACGGGCAGCTGGAGCTGGAGCTGGGCATTTGCCTTCTGCCTGGTCACTTACGATCTGGAAAAACACTAGCAGGTCAACTCTAGCTAATTAGTTTCTCCTGAGGGCGACCTTATTAAGAACAGACTGCTCTGTGTATTTTAAAATGGTCCTTTTTTCCCTCCCGCTTCAGAAAGCGCTGGGGTCTTTTCCTCTGATATTCACTGTGAGAATCTGGTAGAGTTTCGGGAGGTAAAATTCACAAATGAGTGGGCCCCCCAGTAATGGAGTGCCCTGGAGTTTTTATTCCCCAGACTTATCCCCACTGTGTCTCCAGCAATGTACTAATCACAGGTCCTGTTTTTCCATCTCAGTGCTGGATCCCAGGGAGGTTTCTGCCCCATCCAGTTGTGATTCTCTGGGGTTTGCCCTATGACCTCACTGCTCTTAGGAAACTAAGAAGAACAGTTGATGTTTCGGTTTTCGCAGTTTTTACTTGTGAGGCTGAAGCGATAACTTCCAAGACCCTTATGTGTTGCACCAGAAATTGAGAGTCTCAAAACATTAAAAAAAAAAAAAAAAAAAAAAGAGAGAGAGAGAGAACTGTCTGGACTTGGAAATGATGGGATAATTGGAGATATACAGACAAATAGAATTAAAAAGAATTTTTCCCAAGCTGAAAAAAGAACGCACATTTTTTTTTGGTCTAACTTAAAATGTTTAATTAACTCCTTGAGTTGATTTCCCTATCTGTTTCCACTGCCTATAGCAAAAAGAGAGGGCCCACTGCAGGAAATGTGTCCTAAAAATAAACTTTTCACCTTTTTATTTTCTCTGTGACTGACAGAAACTAAATTATCTTTGGACTGTAAAGCCTTTTCTAATGTATTTCAGGAATATCTTGGTATCATTCAGCTGGGAAAAAACAAATTTTCTCTCTCCATAGTTCCCTCCAATTCCCAGGGGCCTTCTAGGGCAGAATCACAGACTAAAAATAGATGAGACTAATTTAGGCTCACTTAGGCAGGCTATTTACCCTGTTGTACATAGTTTTGTTCTCCTCTTCAAACATCTAGTCATTCCATTAGGGCTATGAAAACATCCACGTGGTCCGAACAGGCCTGCTGCACTGAGTCACTTCCTTGAAAGTAATTCTCAGAATTCAGCTTTTCTTGAGCATCTATTATTTGTGTCTCCAACTGTATTTTAATGCACACCGTTATTATGTTATAACCATGAATCCTTTATCATCTGCCTACTTACTACACAACATATTCACTTACGCAAATACATTCTTAACATCTCAATATTTTGTTTCTAACGAAAGAAAATTAAATAATTTTACATATTTTCCTTTCTTTAACTTCTGGGTTTCATAGATCTCTCTATCTTGTGCATTTGAGCCCAGATGTTTCTGTGTTTTTTCTCTCACAAATATACATTTTGTTGGAGTGAAGATGTCTCCTTCATTTTCTTTCTGGCACACTGTGATATGATGATCATTCATCAATTCTTCATCCATGCTTAGATTTCTTCCTCATTGTATTTTTTGCGTTGTTCCTTCAAATTCTCCAAAACATATCTATTCTTTCTAATTCTTCATATAGCTTTTTATGAACATACAGTTTGTGATCCTCTTGGTGTGTTTGGGGAGGGGGGATAGCTGGAAACATTGATGGCAATATGTACTCTCCATGGTTACGTACTTCCTGATTAAATACTCTTAATCACATTTTTAGTAACTATTCTGTCTTCTACAAGCTTCTGACTCCCATCTTACTTCATCAGACTCATCCCAACATGTATTCGGTTCTGGTGCATTATATTTTGCTAAATTAATAAATATTCACGTAGTTAAATCCATAATATTCAAGGCATACTTTTGAGGTGGCACATAGCCCTTGAACACTAACCATATGCCAGGCACTATTCGGGGTGCTTAAGTTTCAGTAGTAAGATAGAAAAAGTCCCTGCACTCATGGATCCCATAATCCAGTCAGGGAGACAACCAATTCTGTGCTGTAAAGAAAACTGGGAAAATAGGTTAGAGGGGGATGTCTTGAATTTCTCTTCCAAAGAGACCCTATTTTAACTATTCAGGGAATGCTTCTCTAATGAAGTAACACTCGAGCAGAAATGAGAATGAAGGCAAGAAGTGGGCTGTGCAGATATCTACAGATAGATAGAGGATCTTTCCAGGGGGAGGGAGCAGGAAGGACAAAGGCCTTGGGGCAGAAGCAGGTATGTTTGGGGAAGCGAGGAGAGAAAGTGGAAAGCAGCACCACGTCTGAGGGAGTCACCCCTGCTAATACCTGGGCTAAAGGAAATCTTCCAGTCAACCTTAGGGTCAAAAGGTGAGGAAGTCAACCCCACCTCCTCAGTGGGAGGCACTGCGAAGCAGGCAAACACAGATAGAGAAGCAGGTGAAAAATTAGGACAATCTTAGAAAATCTTTACCCACATCCTGAATTATTTACTTAGAATAAAAACCAAAAAAAGGAAATAAAGAGACAAGTGATCTTTTGAGTTTTCTTCTTTAAATTATTAATGCAGTAAACAACTTGTTTAATTTTTAAATATTAAATCCCCCTTTTATTCATAGGATAAAGTCAGTTTGCTCACAATGTACATGATTCTTAGCTTTTGTGTTTTTGGCTCGCTCACCTGTGTCTGGGCTTCTGGGTGGACGTCTGGGGATCCATGAGTGCACAGCAATGAAGGAGATGGACCTGGAGTTTTCCGTCTTACATCATCCAGGACCACACCTCCCTGCATCCCCAGACCAGCAGTGGTATCTCCATTTGCAATTCTGGAAATTGCTTTCTTTTGCCTTTTCTCTTCTTTTTAAGTCTTATGTTAGGTTTACCAATTTCATTACTTTAGAAAAACTGGATATTTAATTGTATATTTTTCATAACTGAATTTTATTCATATGTTTTCTCTTGTTACTATTTCTTTTCTTCTGCATTCTTTGGGTTTACTTTGCATTTGTTTTTATTACATCTTGAGATGGATGCCTTAGGTCCTAATTTTCACCCCTCCGCTTGTTATAACTTATGGATTTAGAGATAAGTTCTGTAATTTCCATTTTAGCTTCATCCCTCAAACTGCAGGATGTATTTGTGTTTATACAGTAGGATGAGCTATTAATCTGGTATCAGTGGCTCAGCACAGTAAAGAGCCCCAAAGGGGAAGTAAGGCCCACTGGCCCTTTCCTCCAGGTGGGCACTTATGGATCCAGGCTCCTCCCATGTTGCAGTGACACCAGGCATCATGGACAGAGTTACTGTGGAAGAGACTTAACAGTAGGCGGGATTTGCGGCTAGGTCTACAAGTGGCATATACAGTTCCCACCTCTGTTCCATTGGTTACTATGGCTGTGTAACTAAGCACCCCAAAACTTAGCACAAGATAACCATTTTATTCCATTTACTTGTTCTGTGGATCTGGTATTCAGTAAGACCCGATGGCTGTGAGTCATGTCAAGACTAAGGGCTGGAATCAGGAGTGTCTCCACACATATCTGGGACTTCTGTCAGAATACCTCCAGGGAGCCTTTCTCCGTGGTCCATTCCTCACAGCATGGAGGCCACAAGGTATATGGACTTCTTACAGACTCACTCCAAATACAGGTGACCCGAGAGAACTAAATGGAATAGTGAGGCCTCTTCCATCTTGCTTTGGAGCTTTTATGTCATTCTAACGGCCGTAAGTGAGTCATTAAAGTTGATCCCAATTCAAGGCCAGCGGACATAGATCTCATCTATCAGTTGGAAGAGTGCCAGTTCATGTGCAAAAATGTTCAGAAGCCCTCGTAGCCAGTTACATGGCCCCAACATAACTGCAGAAGAATCCGACAAATGTTGTGTTCTCACATGCTCAGGAAGAGGAAAATGAATCTGGGTTTGGTGAACACAAGTAGATGCGGCAGCATTTTTTTTTTTAATTAAAAACCCTGTCCTAATTTCCATTTTTTAATTTATTTGAGAAAGAGAGAGAGAAATAGCAGGGGAGTGGCAGGGGGTGGGGTGGAGAGAATCCCAAGCAGGCTCCATGCTGTCAGTGCAGAGCCCCATGAGGGGCTTGAGCTCACAAACTATGAGATCATGACTTGAGCCAAAATCAAGAGTCAGATGTGCAACTGACGGAGCCAGCCAGGTGCCCTACTAATTTTCATTATGAGTTTCTCTTTGATATTTTAATATCCCACCTGCGCTTATAAGGAGCTATCCTGTAGTTTGTCCAGCGCAAACTTTTCCTATGAATAACCAAATAACACATATTCTAGACTTTGTGGGCCATATCTGGTCTTTGTAGCACATTTGTCCCTAATTTTATTTTTTCCACAACTCTTTTAAGATGTGAAAGCCATTCTTACATCACATTTCATTCACAAACAGGCCACGAGCACAGACCGGCCTAGTTTGCTTGTCCATCTACAATGTGTTGTTGCATATGATTCCTAGGTCAAGTTGGCTAATTCTGTTTATATCTTCTATATATTTCAAGCAAAAAAGATCTCCCATATCACATATGAAAAGAGACATGTTAAAATCTCTGAGATGGTAGATTTCTGTCTGTAGATCTACTACTTTTTGTTTTCTGCATTTTGAGGCCTTATTATTGACAAGCAATTTCTGCTTAACATGAATAATATGTCCAGGGAAAAATGACACTATAGCAAAAACACTAATCAGGACCCTATGTATCATATGCTAAGTGGAAAAAACCCTACAATGCATTCATGTTAGTGCCAAACCCTCAACCAATTTCCTAAACTGTTACTAAAACACGGTAAAGAACTTATTCATAACTATTTGTAGCTTTTATAAACTAACATGTTAGGATGCAAAATGTTTGAAACGTAGCTTCCTAATCACCAAACACCAAATTCATTTGTTAATCAATATCTGCTTTGTATAAAGTAACATAATTTCTTTTAGCACCAAAAATATCTTACCTAAACATCCCCTTTATTGATGCTGAATGCTTTTCAAAACATCTACTTTTATAGCACAAAAAGAATGTCATAGATCAGTATCTCTTGTGAACATTGGTGCAAAAAAATCCTAACTAAAATACTAGTGAGCAAAATCAAGCACCATATTTAGAAAGTAATATATAATGATCAACTGGGATTTACTCTGGTACTGCAAAAATGGTCCAGTAGTAAGCTATCCATTCACATAATGGACCGTATTAATAAATCTAAGAAGAAAAATCGTATAATTATCTCCATAGTTGTTTAGAAAGCCTCTTTTTAAAAAAATTGAAAAACCTCCAGAAAATAGGTATTGATGGATATTTTCTTACACACACACACACACATTTTTAAAATGTGTTTTATTTATTTTTGAGAGACAAAGAGAAAGAGAGAGCAAGAGAGGGACAGAAAGAGTGCATGCATGTGGGGGAGAGACAGAGAGAGAAGGAGACACAGAATCTGAAGCAGCTCCAGGCTCTGAGCTGTCAGCACAGAGCCTGACGCGGGGCTGAAACCCATGAACCATGAGATCATGATCTGAGCTGAAGTCGGACACTTAACCGACTGAGCCACCCAGGCGCTCCCCCCCCCACACTTGTATGTAGTTATATACCTGCATATATTTAATCTACTATTTTAAAGTGCACTGGTGGCATTAACCAATGGGATTAGGCAACAGGAAACAGCTAGAGTCATAGGAATTTGAAAAAAAAAAAAAAAAAGGAAAAGCTATCTCTAGTCAAATGCTACAATAGCATTCTTAGAAAACTCTAAATATATGTAAACTAAAACAATAAAAGAATTCAGTAAGGTATCCAGATGTTAAAATAAACACAGAAATTAGTGGATTTCTTGTCAACAAAATAACTATTTAGATAATTTATTTAGATAATTTAATGGAACATTAACCATATCTAAAATAGGGGGATAAAAATTTTTAAACTTAGGAATATCCTTAGCAAGAAAGAAGATAACTTTAAAACAATTCTGCAATTCACAAATAGATCTGAGCAAATAAAAAAGATGTCCTTTGTATTTGGATATGATAACTCTGAGTCACAAATATTTAAGGTTTGCTTTATTTATAAATTTAATGTGAACTAAGTAAAAATGCCAGCAAGTGGTTTTTTTTTTGTTTTTTCTTATTTTTTTTTAATTTAGAAAAGCTGATACCGAAGTTCATATGGAAAAATAAGCATACAGGAATAGCTAGGAAAATACAGAAAGGGAAAGCTAAGAAAAGGGACTGTTAAGATATATTGTAAATTCTCTATGATTAAAACAGTGTGGAACTCACATATGAGGAAACACATATATTAATGGAAAAGAACAGCAAGTCTGGAAACAGGCTCAACTATACATGAAAAGTTAACGTATGATGAAGGTGATCTCTCAAAACCCTGGGACAGGAGCGAAGTTTTTAATAAATGTTGCTGGGTAAGTGGAGGGCCGAGAGGAGGAAGAGAGAAGTGAGCCCACCTATCACCCCTTGGGCCAACAAGCTCCAAACAGACCAGAGGCACAGATGTAAAGATAAAATCATACACTTCCTAAGAAGGGCCACCTTTCCCTGTGCCCACGCAATCTAACTACGACTCAGAATTCAGGTTTGTTAAGATTTTTAACAGCGGCCCCACTGTCTTCTGGCCCTCGAGGGAGGAATTGCAGGTTAATTGAACTGCTGTTTCCCTATGAATAATGTGTCATTTTCCACTGGCTTCCTTCAGGATGATCTCTTTGTCTTCGGTTGTTAGCAGTTCAGCTATGATGTGCCTACTTCTATATCACAAATTAAATTTCTGTCAGCCTCAGAGTGCCTGGATGGCTCAATCAGTTGCGTGTCTGACTTCGGCTCGGGTATGATCTTGTGGTCCCTGAGTTCGAGCCCCGCGTCGGGCTCTGTGCTGACAGCTCAGAGCCTGGAGCTGCTTCGGATTCTGTGTCTCCCTCTCTCTCTGTCCCTCCCCCACTCACACTCTGTCTCTCTCTGTCTCTGAAAAATGAATAAACCTTAAAAAGGTTTTAAAAAATTCTGTAAGCCTTGGGGCGCCTGGGTGGCTTAGTCGGTTAAGCGTCCGACTTTCGCTTAGGTCATGATCTCGCGGTTCGTGGGTTCGAGCCCCGCGTCGGGCTCTGTGCTGACTGCCAGCTCAGAGCCTGAAGCCTATTTCAGTCTGTGACTCCCTCTCTCTCTGACCCTCCCCTGCACGCTGTCTCTCTCTCTCTCTCTCTCTCCCAGAAATAAATAAAACATTAAAAAAAAAATTCTGTAAGCCTCAAACTTTCCATCTGTAACAACTATTACCTCTGGACAAGATAGAAAACACACACAAGGGCACTGAGAGTGAATGAATAATTTAGTCAGGATTTCTTGAGAAAAAAGTTTGAAGAAGAAGCCCACATGGAGTAAGTTTTTCCCTTTTATAGCTTTTACTTGAGAACAGGCCAAAGCAGCCACCAAGAATGGTGGGTAAGCCCCGGAATCCCACAGTGCTCACAGCCTGTGCAACACAGCACAGAATTCAGGGCAGTTTCAGCCACTGCAAGTCAAGGGAGATTCCTGAACAGAGAGCCAGGGTGGGGTGACTCAAATTCTGTGAGTAAACTCTGACAAAGTCTTTGGTGACCCTGTGCTGTGCACATAGGGACCAGACACAAATGGTCTGAACAAACGTCAAAGAACTGAAGTGAGATTTGAACTGTCAAACGGGAGAAATAGCCTGGAATTTAATTTCAGTCAAATAAATTGCTTTTGAGGCAAAGAATATCAGACTTTTCCAGAGTCTGCAAAACATAATATTCCAGAGTTTTCCCAGGATACAATCCAAAATTAATTAACAATAAAGAACCAAGAAAATGTCACCCACTTTTAAGGGAAAGATAATACGCAGCAGTCATGGTCCAGAATTGGAGTGAGCAAACCAGGGCCTCCATGGGGGGAGGGGGGCTCCAGGTCCACACGGAGACGTGGAGGGAGACAGTGATAGACATGCGCTGGGGGTGATAGAGCATCAGAAATTTGAGAGTCATCGCGTGGCTTTCACAGGGGAATTCAGATGACACCCCTGTATTTATTTATTTTTAAATTTACTTATTTATTTTTAAGAGACAGAGAGAGAGAGAAAGAGAGAGTGCACAGGCAGGGGAGGGTCAGAGAGAGAGGGAGACACAGAATCTGAAACAGGCTCCAGGCTCTGAGCTGTCAGCACAGAACCCAACACCGGGCTTGAACCCATGAGCTGTGAGATCATGACCTGAGCCAAAGTCGGACGCTTAACCCACTGAGCCACCCGGGTGTCCCCGGAGTAATGATTTTAAACAGACCCATGCAAAAGTGCCAAATTTACGACCAGTTGAACATTAAAATAAATAATGACAGCAATGGATAATAACACTGAATAAAATACATATCTGTGAGTTTGTGGAAGATGAGTGAGTCAATGGAAGGGAAAGAAGAGCTCTTTTTCAGAGCAGAACACCAACAAATGAATACAGAAGGAACGACGCCATTAGAAATATCACATTTTGTAACCGTTATAGCAGTTAGTATCCATAGATGCTAACACTGGTGGATGTAAGTTTGGTTAGGAACAAAGTATTTATTTACAGACTCAAAGTAATACCCTGTGAATTACTTATTAATCGCAAAGGGAAAATAATAACTTCGCAGTGGAAACCAGGAGTATACCACCTTAGCCAAGTGATCAAGGTTAGTATTGCCAATAATGGACACAATTACATCATCGGCTTCCTGACCTGGTAGTCTGAAGAGGGCAGAGTATCATTTTTGTGGTATTCCTAGCTGACAGGCATCACTTCAACCTAATGATGAAGAAATATCAGACAAACCCAGACAAACCCAAACTGAGGGACATTCCACAGAAATAAAATGACCTATGCTTTTGAAAGGCTGGTGCCTTGGTGAAAACAAACTGAGAAACTGTTCCAGATCAAAGGAGACTAAACAGACGTGACACATAAATGCAATGTGTGTGCCTGCCCTGGATCCTGGACCAAACAAAAGTGCCAAAAAGGACATTCTCGGAATAATTTGCAAAATCAGATTAAGATCAGAAGATTGAAAGGGAAGGGGAAAAACAGTTACAAACAGAGAGGGAGGGAGGCAAACCACAAGAGGCTCTTAAATACAGAGAACAAACTGAGGGTAAATGGGGGGGGTGGGGGAGAGGGGAAAATGAGTGGATGGGCATGGAGGAGCGCACTTGTTGGGATGAGCACTGGGTGTTGTATGGAAGCCAATTTGACAATAAATTATATATATATATAAAGATCAAAAGATTGATAAGGTACTTATATAATATTAAAATTTCTGGTTTTGAGAGCTGTATCTGAATATTCTTGTTCTTAGGAAATTCACATTGAGATATTTGGGGGTGAAGGGGTATGAAATCTTCAGCTTCCTATACAGTGGATAAGAAAAAAGGTAATGATATTGTGGAGATATGATGAGGTACCAAATATGGAATATAAATAAAAACTTAACAATTGGTGAATTTGGGTGAAAGATAGTTGTTAGTTCTTTCCACCTTTTAAAAAATGTTTTATTTATTTCTGAGAGAGAGAGAGACAGCGTGAACAGGGGAGGGTCAGAGAGAGAGGGAGACACAGAATCCGAAATAGGCTCCAGCCTCTGAACTAGCTGTCAGCACAGAGCCTGTCGCGGGTCTTGAACCCAAGAACTGTGAGATCATGACCTGAGCCAAAGTCAGACGCTTAATCGACTGAGCCGCCCAGGCGACCCAAGTCCTTTCCACCTTTTAGACACTTTTCTATACCTTTTTATTTGAAATTATTTAAAAATTAAAATTGTAAAAGAGATAAGAAATCAAGCCATACCTATCACAGCAAAACCAAATTCTGTCACAATAAACTTCCCTACTTCTAAAAAAAAAAATCTACTTGTGAGTTCTGGACAATGCCCCATCAATTGCGTTTGAAATTGTATCTGTATACATAACACACAATTTTGTTAAAAACCGAGGTGTTCACGGTAAAGAGGGCTTACACGTACAAGTGTCCCTACAAGTGCTGGCTGCCACTGGCTGTGCCCCAGTCTCACAGGGGAAGGCTGAGCTGTGAAGACAAGGAGAGTCTGCAGGTGAGACTAAGGACCACAGTCCTCAGGTTTAGAGATTCCTCGGCAGTGAAGAGGCTGCACCCTCGTTCCCAAACACGTAACCGTGACATTGACATTACTGAAGCCACAGAGATGTAGAACTGGGCCTTACACAATCACAGGTCAAGTTCCGGGTGTGTAAATCCCTGATGGATTTAGGGGGTCAGGAGATGCGTCAGGAGCCCCCTCACTGAAGCCAGACGGCTGTGGGGCTCTGCTCTCGGGAGGAGACCAAGGAAGGAAGGGGCAGGAGAGAATGGAATGAAATGTGGCTCAGATCAGAAATGTAAGAAACAGGTGTGTGGTTCCCGGCCCCTGAAGCTGATCGGAATCAAAGCGGAAGACATTTTCTGAATCTTGAGACGTGAGTTCTGCCAAAGGAACTATGAGCCCCCAAAGCTGGAACTTTCAACCCCGTCCTCTTTGCACGTCCTCCTGGGACACAGTGGCCTTAGCACAACTCTCAAAGGTTTTATGTATATATAACATTTAATACACCCCAATGTAAGGTTTTGCTTTTATTACTCCATTCTGTAGGTCTTTTTCCTTAGGTCTTTTATTGTTTTGTCATTATCCACCTGAAGATTACACATGCAAAAAAAGCTCACCTGAATCTTTCCCTAGAGGTTTTATGATTTTTAAAATTAAATGTATCCCATTATTTATTTACTTTTTATATTCTTTTTTTAAAAGTCTATTTCCTTAGAGGGAGAGAGGGAGCACAGCAGGGAGGGGCAGAGAGAGAGAGAGGGAGAGAGAGAGAATCCCAAGCAGGCTCTGCGCTGTCAGCACAGAGCCTGATGCAGGGCTTGAACTCATGAACTGCAGATCATGACCTGAGCCAAGATCAAAACTTGGACGCTCCACAACTGAGCCACCCAGGCACCTCTGGATCCCATTTATTTTACAGCAAAGATGGAGATAGAAATTCCTTTAATTCAATATGGAATCATTTCCCCCAATGAGTTAAGAGAGGTTCTTTATCATACTATAAAATCTTTTATATCCTGAAGTCTTTCTATTCTTTGAATGTTTCTATTTTGTGAATATCAGTCTATTTTTTGTGGTTTTACTAAATCATTTAATGTCTTATAGAGCAAGTTCCTTTCACTGCTTTTTAAAAATCAGTTTACTTGCTTTTGTCACATTTATTCTTAGAAAAAATAAATGAGAGAAAACCTGTCCATGGCGGGGGGAAGAGTATTGAAAATACTACATCCTACATAAAGTAATCTATAAACTTAATATCAGTCTCATCAAAGTATCAGTAAAATGTATTGTATAATTTATGTAGACTTTGGCTCATTTTTTAAAAGCTTTATAATTTTTTTACATGGGTTTTATAA
The DNA here is from genome assembly GCF_008692635.1 of Crocuta crocuta. Classification (NCBI taxonomy): domain Eukaryota; kingdom Metazoa; phylum Chordata; class Mammalia; order Carnivora; family Hyaenidae; genus Crocuta; species Crocuta crocuta. The sequence goes on from NW_027527559.1 coordinate 3,588,219, forward strand.
TTCTTGGTTAAATTTACTTCTATTTATTTTATTTTTTTTTAGCCTTTACTCTATTTTGACTGGCTATTGCTAGGATATAGGAAAACCACTGAATTTTCTATGTTTACCTTTATACTCTAACATTGTTCCAAACACATTTCTTACTTCTCAGTTTAATAGTTTTCAGTTAAAAATCTTATTTTTTAATAGTAGACAATTATATCATCTGTCAACTAATAGGTTTATATTCTATTCCAAACTTTTTCTCTTATTTATTTATCACATTATCTTACTGTAGAATTTCCTACTTAATGAGTAACAGTGATGTATAGTAACATCTTTATGTTGATCTGAAATATGTATTCTTTTTTTTTTAATGTTTTTTTATTTTTTCTAGGAGGGAGAGAGAGAGAGAGAGAGAGCGTGAGCAGGGGAGGGTCACAGAGAGAGGGAGTCACAGACTGAAATAGGCTCCAGGCTCTGAGCTGGCAGTCAGCACAGAGCCCAACGCGGGGCTCGAACCCATGAACCGCGAGATCATGACCTAAGCGAAAGTCAGACGCTTAACCGACTAAGCCACCCAGGCGCCCCTGAAATACGTATTCTTCACCATGGCAATGATGTGTCTGTTATTCTTAGTGTACAAAGTTGTTTTTTTTTTTTAACATACATTAGGAATAAGTATTAGAATTTTATCAGCTGTGAGTTTTGGATCCATGAAGATAATTAATTTTGTACTTTTTTAACAATTAATTTTGTACTTTTTCTTAAAGGATCTTGGTGTTTATTTAATTTACCACAGTTAGCATTCATTCACTTTAGAGCATATGTAGAAAATTGAGGTTCAGGCGTTTGAATATTGAATATTGAATATTCAGGTGTTTGAATATTTCCAGCGATAGGAAAACAACTACCTGTAAAGGAGCTCCTTGCATTTCTGATACATCTTCATGTCCGGAAACTGGGTGACACTGATCTATAAATCAGCGCTCTTGTCAACAGTCGCCTCACCGTTTATGAACCACTCCTCTGTTACCGGCTCATATTTTTAAATTTGGTGCCAAATAAATTACATGATACCCTTATTCAATAGTTGACTGAAAGCATTCCAAAATTTCCAACAAAAGAAAAGTTAATCAAGTCCAACATGATTTGTTCTAAGTGAAACAAGGGTCACCACAAGTGCTTACAAAACACCCATAGAGGGCGCCTGCGGGCTCAGTCGGTTCAGTGTCCAACTTCAGCTCAGGTCATGATCTCACGGTTTGTGAGTTCGAGCCCCACAGTGGACGTGCTGCTGTCAATGTGGAGCCTGCTCCGATCCTCTGTCCCCCCTCTCTGCCCCTCCCTCCTCTCTCTCTCTCTCTCTCAAAAATAAATAAACATTTAAAAATGCCCATATAATAATGTTAGGATTCTGGACATCGATGTTAAGTTCAAATTAAAGAAGAAAAAAAAAGAAAAAAGAAAAGAAAAAAGGTTGCTAATGTTTCATATGTTTCTAATGTTTATAATAAAGTTTTAACTGCAGCACAGATATTAAAGGTAGTTACTACAATCCTGTTACTGTAAAAATTAAGATACAGAGGTTCAGAGATGTAGCACCTGTAACAATTTCCCTCAAACGTTAACTTACAAAAGGCCTTCACTGATAGAAGATCAGGCCTTTTGAAGCTCGTATGGTTTCCTCTGTGGTTTCTACATCAGTTAGGAGTCAGAACTCAGAGTTTCCATACCATAAATTATCCCAGATGAATTGCTGACTTCACTATTATTTGTAGCTGTTGGCCAACTGACCCCAAACTGCATTTTCCAGAAAAGTTCTGTGTCCGGGGCTTCTCAGCACCAGCGCCTCGTAATCTGCAGCCGCCCCAAGTCTTCCATGTGAGCCCTTCTTAGCTTCTTCTCAAGTCCTTAGGCATCTCATAATGTTTTCTCAGCCTTTTTCCCTGATGCCAGAGGCAATTTTGTTTTCTTTCCCTTTGGCTCTTAGCCTGAGACCTTTTAGAGGGCAGCCTTTTTCTTATTCATTTTGCCCCCAGTGACTTTTCAAACTACTGTTATAATAATTACGCCAGCTTTTTTAAAAACAAAATTAATAATCAGTCAAACAGTGCAGATGTATGTAATGGGTTGAAAGTCCTCCCAGGCATCCCTCCTGCCCCCATAGAGGTACAAAGCCCACCTTCATTCCCGTATCTTGGAGTCACAACTGAATGTTCTGTTTTATCTCAACGCCGTCAACATACTACACAAACACACGAAATTACATGATACTTTTTAACTCTGTGAGAACTATAACTTCTTCACTCATCCCACAGTTTTTCACTTTGAGAACTCTCATTTTTTCGTTCACCCACTTTCTTCACTGGTGCAGATCTACTCAGCACTGCTGTACTTGATGAAACCATGTTAATTGGCTGAGAAGTTATCTTGTCTTCTTGTTCCACCATGTTTTTGTAAATGTAATTGAAGAGCTAAAACTTCATAGGTAAGCATACAACACAGAAGGAGATAGATGAGCCTTCAGTAATTATAGACCCATTGCTAATAAATCAATGAAGCAGAAGGAGATTAAGCGTCTTCTCTGAGATCACAAACTTTCAGTTAGGAGAATGGTTAAAACAAGAGCCCACACTTGCAGACTACGAATCTAAACTTCTTTCCCGTCCATCATGAAGTCCTTCAGAATCTCTGAACCCTGTGTGCACTGCCTTTCTCCAGCTGCGGATACGGGGGTTTACTGGTCTGCTAGTAACTGTATGTCAGATAATTGGGAAAAGCACGTCTGTGCTGCAAAATGATAAATTGATGTCACATCATAAGTTTAGTGTAATAAATTTTTCAGTGTGAAGGTCACTACCTGAGAATGAAAAACAGTGTGATGAGAAGAGACACAAACAGCTCGACTAACTGTAACAACAAAGTAATTCTGCCTCAATTTTTGTTTTTTAAGTTAAAGGCTAACACTTCAACTAACACCATAAGTCTTCTCCAACTTTGCTTCAGCTCCCAGATTCTGAGTCAGGCTGAAAACATGTGAATATTACTTCCCCCACTAAATTGTTTCCCACCCTTGATGTTTCTAACAGACTAACTTGGCACTATTTAAATTAAACATTTATTAACTAATTCATTCAAGCATCAAAGCTGTTGAATTCTTACAGATAGTATTTGCCATAACAAACACATTTCAAGCAGAGTATCTTATTGCTATGTATAATTACCAGAAAACAATAAAGATTTTAAATCATGGCTCCAGATGTTGAGAGATCAAACAGGAGATTCTTTTTTTTCCCTTAAATAGTTTATTGTCAAGTTGGTTTCCATATAACACCCGGTGCTCATCCCCACAAGTGCCTCTCTCCGTGCCCATGCCCACCCCACCCCCCACATCCATCAGTCCTCAGTTTGTTCTCAGCATTCAAGAGTCTCTCATGGTTTGCCTCTCTCCCCCTCCCCCACCATTTCCCCCCTTCTTCTCCCCCTTGTTCCTCCGTCAAGTTCCTCCTAATCCTCCTATATGTGCAAACATATGGTATCTGTCCTTCTCTGCCTGACTTATCTCACTCAGCATAACACCCTCAAGGTCCATCCATGTGGCTACACGTGGCCAGATTTCATTCTTTCTCATTGCCGTGTAGTATTCCATGGTATAGATAAACCACATCTTCTTGATCCATTCGTCCGTTGATGGACACTTAGGCTCTTTCCATGTTCTGGCTATTGTGGAGAGTGCTGCTATGAACATTGGGGTCCATGTGCCCCTGTGCATCAGCACTCCTGTGTCCCTTGGGTAAATTCCTAGCAGCGCTATTGCTGGGTCCTAGGCGAGTTCTATTGTTAATTTTTTGAGGCACCTCCACACTGTTTTCCAGAGGGGCTGTACCAGTTTACATTCCCACCAACAGTGTAGGAGGGTGCCCGTTTCTCCACATCCTCACCAGCATCTAGAGTCAAAACAGGAGATTCTTAAATCAGGAACAACACATTTCAGAATGACTGAGGTTAATTTTTCTGGGTAAACGTCCTTTTAGTGGTCAAGAACGTTTTCTTAATTTTCTGGTCTACACTTCGTCCATCCATCCACCCATCCCACATACCTGCACCAACCACAGGCTAAGGCCCTCAGGAGACACTGGTTCCCAGCCTCTCGGAGCCTTAGTTCCTAGTGTGCTGGCAAAGTCAAATACTCTGAATTTGTAATCTCTGTCCCCCTCGATCAAGTTGATTGTTTTTGCTCACATTTCCAATAGCCAATGCATTGCTCACCTGTCCATGGGAAGCAAAGGTACCTTTACTTCAGAATTTCAGACAGCCTGGCTTTCTCCAATCCATTTGTAATGGGCTTCGGGTCTTTCCACGTTTGGCCCCTCGCCATGTCTCTTCACCTAACTAGCACCTCCTTGGAGAGGAGGTTTTAACCACCTAACCTGAAATAGTCCCCAGCTACTATCACATCAGCCTCTCTTATTTTCATTGCAGCCTTTGTCTGATACTTTTCATTTGCTTGTTTAATCTTTGAAGGCAGATAAGGCCCTTATCAGGCAAATTTATTTCTGAATCCTAAAATAGTGCTTGATACACAGTTGGCATTGATTAAATATTCGTTGAATGAATGAGTCAGTGGATTCCTAATTGACTACTGCTTGAACTACTACAGATATTGATTCATCCTTGCTGAGAAATTTTAAATTCTCACATCTGTGAAGATTAAATCAGAATTTAAAACTAAGTCTTAAAATCAAAAACAGTTCTGAAATGTGGGAAACATCTGGCAGAGAAATAATTTCAGCCTTTGCAGTGATGGAAGAAAAGGTTTTCTCTGAAGTAAGCAGGTCGTCGGCCTCTTCATCACATCATCAGATAACGTCTGCCGATTTGTGTTGGTTTGCTCAAGCACTGGGCACATCTGGTGTCCGAAACCTAAAACGTTGTTCATTCTAAAGTACAGGGTTACAGTAACTTCAGGGGCTGGGAACGGGAGAGAGAATGCCCTAGGGAGATGAAGGCGATCTGGGGAAAGAAGAGACTTTTGTACTTAAAAAAAANTAAAGGAACTTCCTAGAAAGTGCCAATATGTATGATTTCTAGATAAGCAGACTCTTGGGGGGAGGGGGGAAGGAAGGAAAGAATCAAAAAAGAAAGCAAGAAACAAGGAAAGAAAGAACAAATTAAGGAAAGAATTGGAGAAGGAAAGAAGGAGGGAAGGGAGGAACGAATGAAGNTGCGCGGGGCGAGCTGGGTCCTCAGGCTGCCAGACGCGCAGAAGTTGGAGGCGTCCCTGCAGGGGTGGGCTCGCCCGGGAAGTCCTGCGTCCGGCTCCCGGGCCCCGAGGCGCGCGGCAAACTCCCTTCGACCCCCCGCTGCACGGGGTTCCCACGGTGGGCGCGCGGGGGCGCGGGGGTACCGGGTCC
>NW_027527559.1:3593626-3648842 GCF_008692635.1 Crocuta crocuta
GCGGCTTCCAGGCCTGGTGCCCTTCATTCCCCTTCTCAGGAAGAGGTGCGCCCCGGGAAACGGTGCATCTAATTTTTTCCCAAGATAAAAGGAAAAGAAAAAAAAAAAAAGGAACTGGTCCCATTCATCTATGTGCTGTGCAATTTGAAAGCATTTACTATTTTCTCTCTTGTCCAAAAATTGGGATATAGTTCGCATACCGTAGCATTCGCTCATTTACATTTGTACGGGTCAGTGGTTAATATGTACACAACGCTGTGAAGAAACACCAGGAACTCCATGACGTTAGAAGTCTTGTACTTGACATTAAATTAGGAAATATTTCTAGGTCTGATAGCCCAGGGCCTCTCACTCTTTCAGACACATGAATTACCTGGGAATCTTGTTAAAATGCAGATTGCGCTTCCGCAGGGCCTGGTGCAGCCCAATAACCTGCATCTAACAGTCTCTGAGATGATAGGAGGCTGCTGGTCCGCGGCCCCCACCGGGAGCCGCAGGGAGACATATGCCAAGAAAAACATAGGAAAAGCAGATCGATCCTGGATATTCTGAATGCAGCTGTTTTCAAGCTTGCTTTTAGGGTATATGTTTAAAACATAAGTGATTTCTTTTTATGGGCTTAGACTTGTTGATCTGCTAAGCCTGAGGGTTATACTTTGGTAATGTTGACCGAGGCTAAATTAAGCAACTTAAAAAAGCTACATTGCTTAAATTAGACTGTCCTGTAGACAAAATTAAATTTTTTTTCCACCTAATTATTCTATAATCACTTGTTACTGTGTGAGGAAAATAATTTTGATTTTAAACACTTGTTGTAAATTAGTAGTGAGAGACACTAATTTCAAGTTGGCTTGTAAACTTTGTCCGATGCTTTATTCGAATGTCATCCACTGCCTTTTTGATTTATCTACTTCTTAACGTCACCTCTTCTCTAGAAAATAAGTACTTTTCTCTCTTAGTTCAGGAATCCCAGACCACTAAATGCATAGACCAGGGCAGCAGACAGATGACACATATTTTAATTGCTTCAGTTCATAATGAACATGCCGTGTATCATGTTGAAGATACTATAATAAATTTAAGAGAGAACCATATTCTGGAGTAAGATATAGGTTTTGTCTAAATCTATTATTCCCAATGATTCTTTATATTATATACAAGTAACTATATTATATAATTATATTGGATTAAGCTTACTTACTTCGTCACTATTTACTCTGGTAAGGTTTTTTATTTTTTCCAGTTGAATAATCTAGTAAGTAAAAATTTTAAACCAATCAACACCAGTATTTCCCACCCCTGATGTATGAGATGGAATTAGAGACGACTTCCTCTGGTAGAGAATACAAATAAGCCCTTGCTTCTGCTTTTGACTTTGATTTTGACAATTTCATAGATTGTCCTAGAGTGGGGGTGTATTTTTGTGAAAGTGGCACTGTTGATATGGGCATCACCATTTTCTCAAATCATAGAGGTTTTTCCCTTATAATTATCACAAATTATTGCAAGTTGTCATTTCTGTGGGAAACATTCTGTTTCGTAGTTTATATATATAGAAAGATTTTTATGTTACATTTTTTTTTATATCACGAGGCTTCTATTCCTGAGAATTATGGCAAATCATCGTTTGAGAGCAGTTATGTATTTTCAGGGCTTCATGGTAGAAGTGGTAACATTCAAAATAATGTTTAGAACAAAAAGATTCAGTTTCTGTTTTTTCCCCCTAATTTTAGTCAGAAATCAGTTGACACACTCTCTTTTGATCGGTTTGTAATGCTGATTAGGAAGAAATGGTCCGTGCCCTTCCAGGGTCCTAGGAGGTAGTTCAGAGACTTAACTTCCTTTAGAACTTAAAAATATGCCTCTCTAGTCCATTACTTCTAAACACGGGGCAGAATCCTGAACGTAAAAAATAATGCGAAGGGTTTCTAACCACTCAAGCTCTGAAATACAGTCCCACTAAGCTGCTGCTTCGGAAGGACGAATTGTTTAAATGATTATGAATAATGGAACAGCAAAGTGTTCCTAAATGGAAGCTGTAGCAATGCACTAGACTGAGATCATCTAAAAACCTCATGATTACAAACACTTAGTAATACTGGATAAAATATTTGACATTTTAAAACAGTAACTAACTTTGCAGTCAGTCAGTCAAGGAGAAAGGATTATTACCATGTGCCTGAAGCAAAGCAGTGAAAGTCAGAGGGTGGCCTGTGCGTGAGATGCCGGGGCTGCCCCAGGGGCCCTGCGTGACCGCGGAGACTGGAGTCTGATGTCTGCATCTGACCGAGATGAAGTGAAGGCGTAGGTCCCAGACGAGGTGGAGCAGAGCCGGCCCTGACACATGCCTGCCCCCTGCACAAAACCAGGACCTTTACTGTAATGAAAACTTAGGCTGGAAAAATGCCATCGGCACACAGTGAGAACCAGAAACTTTATTAGAGGAAAAGAAACCTTCCCCAAGAATTGTATTCTTCTAGCTTGCAGGTCATGTGAGCTTTTGTTTTTGCTTTTGTTTTGCATACCACCTGCTGACCTCGAAATCTTCAAGTAGAAAAACAGTCCTGGGGCTCCTCAAAGAGTAAAACACAAAAGCATCCTGAATGTATGGAGCCAACCACCTAAACTGCCACAGGCTTTCAAGAAAACAGCAAACCCTGCTGCGGAAATGCTCACTGAAATACATGACCAAACACACAGGGACACAACCAACCAAGAATGAGTGTGAGCAGATGATGCAGTCCCTGAGGCAGTCAGCGTAAGACATGGCAGCAGTGTTTAAACTTATAAACTTGATATAGTATAACAATGCGAAAGAGATGTAAAACGGGTGTGTGTAAAATGTTGACAACACATAAGAAGAAATCACACCCTTAGAAAATAAAAGACTTATTTAAAAAAAAAAAACAAATAGAAAGTCTATAACTAAAAAAATATAGTTTTGAAATAAAAAAAACTCAATGGAAGGGTTAGAATGCAGAATAACCGTAGCCTAATTGATGATAATACCCAGGGTCCAGAGACAGAAGTAAATGATAACTGTAAACATTGTTGAATTATGGAGGAAGAAGGTAGGAGTCTCAGGAGGAGAGACTACAGACAACAAGGGAGAGGCAGCATTTGACTAGATAAGGGTCACCCCTTAATTTTCCAGAAATGAGGAATTCATGTTTATGATTTACAACAATGTTAGTGCAATACACAAAACTAAACCCATTTAAACGTACCATGTTGAGATTGCAGAACGTTAAAGAGGAAATATTTAAAGTGAACCAAGAACAAGATACTTGAACGCATAAGTTTTGATTAAAATAGAAATACACACAATGCAAATGCTCTCCTCATGCACCTTGATCCCTGTTACATCATGTGTAGCTTGCAAGAACTATGATTTTTCTTTTACTTCAAGGCATTGTTTATTCTCTATTAATGTAACGTATATACAAATTTGGTGTTTCATTGCTGGTAGAATCTCTTTACATATGGATATGCTTTAAAACGTATGTAGTGGTTTAGACGTCAGAGAGAATCCTAGTATCTGTTTTGACTTTTCAGAAAACAGTGTCTGTAACCATAAAGCAAGACCTGGACTTTGGGTAGGGGTTTCAGTTTGGAAGCGGCTAGCGGGGGAAAAGCAAATGTAAAAATCACCTTCGGATTTGCGTCCCCTGCATTAGGAATGGCCATCCGCCCTGCCCTCTTGGATTTATGGTGGGTCTTTCTCGCAGACGACTTTGGAGATCTGTTTTGCAAGACAGAAACTACCCATTTTGTTTCCAAACGTCCTCTGGCTTGAAGTAATCAACATCCGCTGATAACAAATTATTGTCATGAACATTTTTTGGGGGGGTCAACTTTGTAGGTTGTGGAGCTATTGCCAGATGTGCTGAAAGGCCCACATTTATTCTGTAACAGGATATTTACCTCTAGGAAGACATTGCATAATTTTTTTTTCTAGACAGTTTTGTTCCTTGTGTTGTAAGAAGTAACTTCATAAGGCAATTCATCTTCGCCTCCTAGAGAGTAAATCATAAAAGGAAAACATTTTCTTGAGTCCGTTCTTGTTTTTCTCCCTCCTTTGTAAAATATGCTAAGTATCACTGGATCCAGTTGGATAAAATTACAACTTGTGATTGCTCTTTGTTTAGGAATCTTCTGCTGCTTTCAGTACAGGGAGAAGTGCTCATCCAAATGCCAAATTCCGGGGGCACCTGAGTGGCTCAGTTGGCTAAGCTTCTGACTTCGGCTCAGGTCATGACCTTGTGGTTCGTGGGTTTGAGCCCCGCTTTGGGCTCCGTGCTGACAGCCTAGAGCCTGGAGCCCGCTTCAGAATCTGTGTCTGCCCCTCCCCTGCTCATGCTCTGTCTCTTAAAAATGAATAAATGTTAAAAAAAAAAAAAAGCCAAATTCCAGTTAATGTTTGGCGTCTACAGTTGGTATGCTGTTCAAGACTCTTGAACCACTGGGACTGACTGACTCATGATTCGTATAGAATGTCTGTCAGCAGCAAGCTTGTAAACTGAGTGTTACAGAGACCCCGCGTATACATGCTTGCGCTGTTCTCTACCTGATTTGGGAAACTCAGCCAGGACAAAGGGGAGAAATGATGTTAACTAGAGTTATTTACGTTCAGTGCAAGTGCTGCTTCTGTGGAAGACAAATCGAAAATATTTACATGTCTTTGGGGGGAACTAACTGTTTAGAATACGTACCTTGTAGCAGGCCCTCTTCTGGCTGTTACGCAGATGTACTTTGCTCTTCAGAGTGGCCACCTGGCTGTTTTTTTAATGTCCCCTTTATAAAAGACAGAGCTGAAACTTAGACATGTCAAGCAATGTTCAGGCAGTTACATGGCCGGGAAGTTGCTGTCAGTTGGACACACAGCAGCCCGTCTCCGGGAGCGCGGGCTGGCCCGGGTGGGAAGAAGGCTGTCAGGCTGCCCAGCGTCCCGCGCAGCCGGGCACGTGGCGGCGTGTACTCCCGCACGGCACGCATCGTTTCTTCTTCTCCGTCTTCTCATGGGGACTTGAGAGAGCACAGGCGGGCTCTGATCCACTGAAGCAAGACTGCTGTCCTGTGCTCATTCCACCAGGTTCCACCCTGGGTGAGGGGAGGAGGCGCCGGGGAAGGCTGTGGCGGGATCACCTCCGCCTTGTCTTTCTACTGAAATCATCATCTTTGAAGATCTTTATATTCCACTTCTTCCACTGATTTATTAACCTGTTTATTCATTTATCTGTTCATGAATGATTATGTGCATAAAATTAATAAAAATAATAAAAAAATTTATGAGGCCCTCTTCTAAGTGCTTCACACATTTTATGTTACTCAATACTTTTCAACAAGCCCATGACGTATGCACTGGTATAGTCCCCATGTTACTGATAAGGAAGGAGAAAGCACCACAGCAGAGAGGCTAAGTGACTTGCTAAAGATTACACACTGAGTAGCTGACAGAAAGAGGAAGGAAGAAAGGAAGGAGTAGAAGACTCCATTTTATCACTTTTGCAGATAAACAGGGAAATTAGGTTTTAAAACATAGGCAGTCTTTGTCACCAAAGAAAAATTACGAATGTACAAAAACTCCATAATCTTTAGATTACTTACTAATTTTACCAGATGGTCCACAAACTGATGACGGTTCTTCTAAGATTATAAGGGAGGAAGGTTTCTTTTCATCTTAATTTCTGTCTGCCATGTGGGTGAAGTTGCTTTTGTGCGGTAATGCAGGCTGTATTGGAAAAACTGACCTCCATTGTGAGGTGTGAAAGTGAGGATTTCAGTGCATGATCTGCATGATTTTTAAAAGCATTTTCCATGAGGTTCGTGTGAAACTGTATATTACCGGAAGTCAGTGACAGGGTGGGTAGCCACGTTCAGACTGATCGCCTATTCAAGGCAGATTTCATCTTCAAATTCCAGTACCTCTGGTTTGCAGCACAAAACCTTCATACAAAACTGGGAAGAGTTTTCTTTGGGGGAATTACCAACAAAATCATGTTGAGATTTTAATAAGAATTGGAAATTACATGATTTATAAAGCCTAAAATTCTTTTAGGTAGTTAAACTGTTACAGATAAAACTAGCATTTGTTATTACTGTGTTGACTTCTTTGAAGAAGAATTTTGCGTTGAAAGGTTGAAGAGCGGCTGGCCGTGGTGACTGGGAAGCTCCTCCCCGAGCGCAGTGAGAATCCCCACTTCTGTCCAGGACAACGTATTCTGCACAGCATCTTTTCTTGGAGGGCATTCAGGGCCAGACACTGCATTGCATTTTGCAGAATGCAGTGATTTCTTTCAATAAATATTTGTTTAAGCTCCTCTGATATGCCAGGCACCATATTTTGTTGAATCCAAGGTTCTTTGAATTGTGAAGTCTGTCCTGATATTTTATATACGTTCAAAACACAAGCAAGAAATGCTATCAGTTAATCTATACTTTAGGTTTTTGTTTTGTGTCTATCGAAATAGCTCTTTATACTTAATTCCATACAGAATTGGGCTATATGTAACTCTCAGGCACATATGAAAAAAGGAAATCCAAAGAAAATAAATGTGGTTAGAGTATTCCCACAGCTCCTTTACATCCAGAAATGGGCTTCCTGAGTCACTTTGCAACTCCGAGTCTTCGGTGCCCGCGGAAGACGGCGGCGTCCTCTGTGTCAGAAAGAACAGCGGATGCAGCCTTGTCTTAAAGAACTTGCGGATCCCGTGATCGGCCACGCGCTGTTGGTGCCGGGCGGTTGACAGGACTCCGCGGTCACGTGCAGCCGGCCCGTTTAGACGGCGGCTCCCGGTGTTCGCTGTGCTACGCGCTGGGGCGAAGGGTACCCGTGCTGGTGTTCCTGCACCTGGCGCCTTGAACTCCGTTCTCCTGCTGACTTTAAAACACAGATACGACTATGGCAGTCTTTGCTTTCTGTACGTTAGCTCCTTTGATGCTCACGGCAAACCTGCGTGGAAGGTTCTATGATTTCCATCTGTAAATGAGGAAGCAGAGTTTCAAAAGCGTAAGGTGCCTTCTCATTTATGGCGGTCAGGCGTCTGAACCAGAACTCGAGCTCATATTGGACAGTTTATCTGGACTCACGTTTGCTTGTTTGCTTTCTGCCTCTCGCTGTCTATACCTCTTCCCCTCCCGGAGAGGGGCGTCTCCGCGAGGACAGGGATCTAGTCTGTGAACAGTGACTAAGGATTATTCACCATTAAATGTTTGGTGAATGAGTGAAACGGTGTTCGCTGTATACAAACTGATGTCAGTGAGTTGGCCTTATCTCTGAGATGCTTTTCTTTCTGGGCCTCATATGGTATTGCTAGGCTTTGCCTTTAAGGTACCACGTTTTCGTCTTGGCTTTTTCAGAAACACCACATTGTCTGAGTATTCTGTTCTTGCAGCTCAGGTCATCTGATGAATTCCAAGAGCATGTGGTGTGTGCTCAAGCCCTGAAATGGTGCTTGTTTAGTATCTGTAATAATCCTACAAACAAGAAATATTAATAAAAGCTCTCTCTTTTTTTATATTGTGTTGATAAAACACCCATGGGAATTTATCTTTTCTGTTTTTACTAAAATGGTCAGAGGAAAGGTTTTCAGATTTTCATGTAAGTTCAATGGAAATAGTTTTATAAAAGCTGAACTTCCAAAGACCAAACCTTATTATAACTAGGAAAGTCTTAAATACTTAAATGACATAATCCAACTGAAAATGGAGAAAATGAGAAGGGAATGGTTAATTGGAAATGGCCTGAAAGTTGCATATTATTGATAATAGAACCTTGATTTAGATCATGTTGTGCCTGGGCAAACCTTACAGTCAAAGTCATTTAATTACTTTTCATTATAATCTGTCTCCTAAAAGTCAGATCAGTTATTTTCAAATTGTATTATAATCCCCCTTCTGCCCAGAGACGCTTAACAGTTATCTTCACCCCCTTCTTACATGCGAGAATCTGAGATCTACTCACTGGGAAATTACAGTGAGAGATATTTACTAAAGGAACAGTGTTGCACATTATGTGATGTAAACATGTGATGTAAACACGAAGTATATACTAGCAGCTTCTTGTCTAAACACATCTACCAGAGGGTGAGGATGTGGTTTGCAAATCTGGCTATTGACTCACCTGGATTATTACACATTCCCTAAGAATTATGAGAGTCCAACTAAATCAGAATTACCAGGGGTATTGCTTGGGAATAACATTTAAAAATAAGCCCAATGTAGGGGCACCTGGGGTGTCTCAGTCAGTTAACTGTCCGACTTTTGATTTCAGCTCAGGTCACGATCTCATGGTTCATGAGATGAAGCCCCGCATCAGGCTCTGCACTGTCAGTGCAGAACGTGCTTGGAATTCTGTCTCCCTGCTGCTCCCTGCGAGCTCTCTCTCAAGAATAAATAAATATTTTTAAAAAATTTAATTCCACCGGTATGTTGGAATTCGATTGTTTCAGCTGCTTTAGATTCACTATGAAAACTGGAGTTAGGAATTAAACCTAATTTAGATCAAGAAAACCATTACTGTGTATTCATCCAAGAATAAAGCTGTGAGATTAAAACATTCAGTTTTCTACCTAGGATTCAATGATCAGATAGTATCAGATAAATTGGGACATATTGTCTTTTTATTCAGCAAATTCTCATCAAATGTTATTGTATACCAGGTGCTACTGATATATTTTAGGAGAATAAATGATGTGTCTGTATCTTACACTTGATACAATGTCAGAAAAGTAATGTATTTTATGAGAAAGTTTGAGAAAAATGACCTTTCATATTTGTTTCTTAAATAAAAAAATAGATGCAGTAATTTTATATTTAAACTAGAGGACAAAGAAAGTTTATTTTTATCTTCATATTGTCCTCCTTCCTGATTTGGATTATCTGTACTTTTCAGAGAATATGGCGTAAGTTTGTTCTTATTCAGATCACCCAATTTTATGGGGTAAAATTACCCAAGGGGTGAAAATTTTCTCATTAAATAAGCTCGTTATCACTTAGCTGGCTTTCTTTTTCTAAACATAAGGTTTTGAAAAACTTTTTGAAGTTCTACCTCCAGTGATGTAGTAGAGTAGATGATCTTGGCATTCATCTGACTGTTACAAAACAGCTAGATTTTGCATAAAACAGTTATTTTTCTGGGCTTTCAGGAAGTAAGGGAAGTAACCAACCTAGCCCCTGTCTGTGTATGTAAAACACACACATGCAAAGGCATAGGCTAGCAGAGCAGTATTGCACAGTGAGTTCTCTTGAAAGGAAGAATTCCTGAAATCAGGTTCAGGAGAGGACCTTGGACCCGAGGCTCCTCAGTTAACCCTCGTCCCCTAGCTTCTGTACAGATTGGTGATCCTTGATTTGAGTGTGTATTTATTTAATTCACTCAACACAAGAAAACAGCCATCATGAGTAGGAGTCAGCAGAAACCACATACAAGGTATAAACCATCGAAGGAATTCTTATAAGGATTAACAATAAAAGTATAAAATGATTTTGTATAAATTGTGTAAAGAAATAAAGATGAAATCCCAAAAGTGAACAAGCATAAGAAAATTGTTCAAAATGAGCAAGCATACTGAAAAAAACCCAACAAAACAATAATACAACTCTCATAAATAAAAAAAGTTATCGTTCAGTTAAAAAAATCAATAGACCAGAATTAGCTCTGGATGACTGCATATAGCCTGAAACTGAATCGCATGTAAGGGAAGAGAAATTAGCTGTAATCTGGAAGATAGACACTGAGAAGTTTCTCAAAATGCAGAAAGTAAGAAATGTAATCCTTATCACCAGCTGAACCCATCATCTTGAAACTTTTCCCCCTCTGGTGACCATTAGTGTGTTCTCTATAGTTAAGAGTCTGTTTCTTGGTTTGCCTCTCTTTTTTTTTTTTTCTTTTTCCCATTTGATCGCTTATTTTGTTCTTAAATTCCACAAAGGAGTGAAATCATATGGTATTTGTGTTTCTCTGACTGACTTATTTCTCTTAGCATAATACTATCTAGTTCAATCCACAAAGTTGCAAATGGCAGGGCATTATTTTTGATTGCTGAGTAATACTCCATTGTATGTATATGTACCACATATTCTTTATCCATTCATCTGTCGATGGACATTTGGGATCTTTCCATACTTTGGCTATTGTCGATTAGTGCTGCTGTAAGCATTGGTGTGCATGTGCCCCTTTGGATCAGCATTTTTGTATCCTTTGGATAAATACTTAATAGTGCAATTGCTGGGTCATCGTATAGTCCTATTTTTAATTTTTTGAGGAACCTCCATACTGTTCTCCAGAGTGGCTGCACTAGTTTGCATTTCCACCAGCAGTGCAAAAGGTTCCTCTTTATCTACGTCCTTGCCAACATCTGCTCTTTCCTCAGTTGTGAATTGTTGCCATTCTGATAGGTGTGAGGTGGTATCTCATTGTGGTTTTGATTTGTATTTCCCTGATGATGAGTGATGTTGAGCATCTCTTCACGTGTCTGTTAGCCATCTGGATGTCTTCTTTGGAGAAGTGTCTATTCATGTCTTTTGCCCATTTTTTTTTAAAGTTTATTTTTATTTATTTTGAAAAAGAGAGAGTGAGAATAGGGGAGGGGCAGAGAGATTGGGAGAGAGACCATTGCAAGCAGTCTCAGCACTCTCAGTGCAAAGCCTGATGCAGGTCTTGAACTCATGAATTGTGAGTTCATGACCTGAGCCAAAATCAAGAGTTGGAGGCTTAACCAACTGAGCCACCCAGGCACCCCTCTTCTGCACATTTCTTAACTGAATTATTTATTTTTTAGATGTTGAGGTTGATAAATTCTTTACAAATTTTGGAAACAAGCTCATTCTCCAATATGTCATTTGCAGATCTCTTCCCGCTTTCTCTATGTTGCCTTTTAGTTTTGTTGATTGTTTCCTTTCCTGTGCAGAAACTTTTTATCTTGATGAAGTCCCAGTAGTTCATTTATACTTTTCTTTCCCTTGTATCTGGCAATGCATCTAGTAAGAAGTTGCTTCTGCTGAGGTCAAACAATTTGCTGCCTTTGCTATCCTCTAGGATTTTGATGGTTTCCTGTCTCACATTTAGGTGTTTCATCCATTTGAATTACTTTTTGTGTATCATATAAGAAAGTGGTCCAGTTTCATTCTTCTGCATGTTGTTGTCCAGTTTTCTCAACACAATTTGTTGAAAAACTGTCTTTTGTCCATTGGATATTCTTTCCTCCTTTGTTGAAAATTAGTTGACTTTATTATTGTGGGTGTATTACGGCTTTAAAATTTTTCTTTATGACTGTATTTTGCCAGTTTAATTACAATATGTCATAATGTGGCTCTGTTTTTGCTTATTTTGAGAGGAGTTCTCTGTGCCTCCTGCATTTGGATATCCGTTTCCTTTTTCAGTTTAGGGAAGTTTTAGCTATTATACCTTCAAATAAGTTTTCTGTCCCCTTTTCTCTATTCTTCTTCTGGAACTCCAGTAATAATGTTACTACATTTGATGGAGTCACTGAGTTCCCTAAGCCTCTTCTCATTTTGTTTCATTCTTTTTTTTCTCTTTTGTTCCACTTGGATTATTTTCAGTTAGACTGCTTTTTAGGTTATTAATTCATTCCTCTGCTTCTTCCATCCTGTTGTTCATTCTATCAAGGGTGTTTCTCATTTCATTTTTTGAGCCCTTTATCTCTGATATGTTAGTCCTTATCTCTGTGCTATGGGCATCACTCATGCTGTCCACTCTATTCTCAATTCCAGTGAGTATTCTTATGATCATTACTTTAAATTCTTTATCAGGTGTAGTGTTCATATCTGTTTTGCTCAAATTTCTGCTCATGACCTTCTCTGTTGCTTCTCTGTAAACTTCTCTGTTTCCTCATTTTGTCTGCCTCTCTGTGTGTTAGGAAAGTGAGCTGTATCTTCTGCACTTGAGGGTAATAACCTTCTGAAGACGAGGTCCTGTAGTGCCCTGCTGTGTAGTGTCCCTTGTTCCCCAAGGTCCGGCACTTCTGGGAGCATCTCCAGTGTGTGCTGCATGTGCTCTGCTGTTGTGTTCTGGCCACTTTATCCTTCAGGCCAGTCGTCTACAGAGGCTCTCTTTGCCTGCTGTGGGCAGTGTTTGGTCCCTGGCTTGAATGCGGTGAGTTTTAACTAGGTGTGTTGTTGGCCTGCTTGTGAAATAGGACCTGTCACCACCTCCACTGGAATTAAGGCTCCACAAAATTCCTGTGTCAGGAGACGTGGTGAAAGCAAGTATATGGGCCTGGCTTCTCTGGGATGGGTGAGCGGTGCTGGGAGACAAGCGTGACTGGGAAGGGCATTTTTACTATAGTGTGTGGGGGCCAATGAGTCTTGGTAGAAGGGAGTTATGTGATGAGTATTGGCACTGTGCTTGTTCATGCAGGTGGCCCTGTGCTTACACCAAGGGACAAGGGAGGGAAATGGTGCCAGTTAGTTCCTTTGTTGCCAGAGGGGCTACTCTGTGAACGCTGCATCTCTGGGATATGCTCTGAGATGAGCAAGTAGCCTGCCCTGTGTGCCCAGGTGTTCCTCATGGAACTGTTTCCATGCTGTCCGCCTCCAGGCTGTTTGCCTGCCTTCTCCCCAGCAGTTAGGGCAGTGTCCTCTGGGTCCATCCCAGCCACGCCCTCTGACCTTTAAAACCCCAGGCTTTAGGCCCCCCTGGTGGCAAGAACTCTGGAAATTTGGCTCCTCTCACTTCCCAGGTCAATTGCTATGAGGTCATTTTCCCCATGTGCTCCCTTGTGTGCTAGTCTGTCCTTCGCCATGACTGTGGCTTTCTCTGCACTGTGGAGTCCACAATCTGTTTTTCCCCCAAACTGCATCTCCATACTTCCTGCCTTCTTTTATGGGGCCATTTCTCTCTCTTCAGTTGTAGAGTGTGTTCTGTCAGTCTTCAGGTCGATATCTGGAATATTTAGGATGATCTGACAGTTACCTGGTTGTGATTGTAGAAGGAGGCGAGCATAGGGTCCCCCTGTTCCACTGCCATCTTCCAATCAATAACAAATTGCTTTTTTTTTTTAATGTTTATTTATTTATTTTGAAATAGAGAGCGAACACACAAGCGTGTGAGCAGGAGAGGAGCAGAGAGAGAGAGGAAAAGAGAGAATACCAATCAGGCTCCTTGCTGTCAGCACAGAACCTGATGTGGGGCCTGATCTCACGAACTCTGAGATCATGACCTGAGCAAAATCAAGAGTCAGACGCTTAACCAGCTGAGCCACCCAGGTTCCTCCAACAACAAATTTCTCCCTTTCTCTCTGCCCCACCCCCACTTTCTCTCTCTCAGAAGTAAACATTAAAAAAAGATCATTTCCATCTCACCCAAACTCTTACAATGGAACCATTGTAACCATCATACATATTCCAAAATAATATAAAGAAAGAATGCTATAAGAAAATTTTATTTATCAACATAAATGCAAAATTTTCCAAACAAAATATTGGTAAACCAAACTGGCATTTAAAGTAAATAAGCTATGTAATTCACCACATCAGTAAATTAAAATAGAAAATATATATGATCATCTCTATAGAGACAGAAGAAGCATTTGATGAATTTCAACATTAATTCATGATAAAACTCAGCAAAATAGGAATCTCCCCTAATCTGTAGGAAGATACTCTTAATATTGAAATTTTGAATACATTCCTTTTTAAATTCAAGAGCAGAATGATGCCCACATCACTGCTCCTGTAAGCATGTACTGGAGCCTTAATAAGCATAGAAGAAAAGAGAAAGAGATAAAAATGGTAAGTTTATAAAGAAAAAAGTAAAACTCTGTCTTTATTATATAAGTATTACAGCATTAATCACAATATCCAAGATATGGAAACAACTTAAGTACCTATGAATGGGTGAATGAATAAAAATGTGATATATATCCAATGAAAAAGAAGGAAATCCTGTAGTATGCAACAACATGAACAGACCTGGAGGGCATTATGTTAAGTGAAAAAAACCAGACAGAGAAAGACAAATTCTGCATGGCATCGTTTATAAGTGGACTCAAAAACAAACACATGGGTGCCAGGTGGCTCAGTCAGGTGAGGGTCCGACTTCGGCTCAGGTCATGATTTCAAGGTTCAGGAGTTCGAGCCCCACATCGGGCTCTGGGCTGACAGCTCAGAGCCTGGAGCTGCTTTAGGTTCTGTGTCTCCCTCTCTCTGCCCCTCCCCTACTCCCACCCTCTCTCTCAAAAATAAACATTAAGAAAAAAATTAAAACAAACACACAACTCACTAAAATAGTAGAAAAGTGGTTGTCAGGAGCTGGGGGGGGGTAGGAATAGGAAGAGGTTAGTAAAAGTGTACAAACTTTCAGCTGTAAAATGAGTACAGTCTGGGTATCTAGTGTAAACCATCGTGTCTGTAGTTGATAACACTATTGTGGAATTGAAATTTCCTAAGAGAGTAGATCTGACATATTCCCACCAAAAAAAAAAAAAAAAAAAAAAAGTAAACTTGTGACATGATGGATATGTCAACTAGATGGGGATAATCCTTTTACAATGTATATGTATTTTAAATAGTCACCATATTTTCATTAAATATCTTACAGTTTTATGTATCAATTATACCTGAATAAAGCTGAAATGACAAAAAAAATCTGCCATTATTAGCATAAGGTTGTCCACTGAGTAAAACCCCCAAATTCCATAAACAAATTGTTTGGAATAAAAGTTTAATTAATGGAATAAAAGTTTAGTATAGTGTTATATACAAGATCAATATGTGAGGTCAATTACATTCACTTATATCAGCAATGAACTGTTAGAAATCACAATAAACAATTACTATTCACAGAAAAAACAAAGCTTATGGTCATTAGGAATAATCTAGCAATAAAAAGTGCATAACTTTAATGTAATAAATTAAAATTGTATTGAAAGACATTAAAGATTGTTCATAGAAATGCAAGCATATACAGTCTTCACAGATATTCAAACTTGATTATTTTAAAGATAATAGCCTTTTCCCCAAATTGATCTACAGATTCACCACAATTTCAATAAAAATTTCAAGACCTTTTCTTTCTGAAGATGGGCAAGTTGATTCTAAGATTTATTAGC
This sequence comes from Crocuta crocuta, assembly GCF_008692635.1. Classification (NCBI taxonomy): domain Eukaryota; kingdom Metazoa; phylum Chordata; class Mammalia; order Carnivora; family Hyaenidae; genus Crocuta; species Crocuta crocuta. The sequence goes on from NW_027527559.1 coordinate 3,608,698, forward strand.
ACCACATTCTCACCAGCTGAGCTCATTGGCCAACCTTGACTCTGGGATTTGCACAGAACCAAATTGTACCCGGTGCTCTCCAGAAGAAGAACCATTTGGAAGGACTTGTCTTACCAAATTTCAGAATACATCATAAGGTTATAATAGTTAAGCCAGTGGATGTTGCTATAATAGACTAATTGAGTCAAATTTATATGAAAGAGGTATCTAGGCTAATCATTGAGGAACAAAAACATATTTTGTTAAATGATGCTAAGGAAATTATATGGCCTTATGGGTAAAAAAAATACAAACATTGGATCTCTACCTCACATCTTACACAGAAATCCATTCTAGATGAATTTTAAGGGACAAAGCATGTTCTGTAGCATGTTTGGAGTTGTTTTGAATTTTTAATGGGTGCAGTCAAACTTTTGGCTCTTGATTTTGACTCAGGTTGTGATCTCATGGTCATGAGATTGAGCCCTGCATCAGGTTCTACTCTGACAGTGCAGAGCCTGCTTGGGATTCTCTCTCCCTCTCTCTGCTCTCTCTCTCTGTCTCTGTCTGTCTGTCTCTCTCTCTCAAAATAAATAAATAAACTTAAAAAATTTTAATGACTTTGGAATAGGAAAGGATTCTTATAATGCGTACACAAAATTCCAAAGCATAAATTATAAAATTGATGAATTTAATACATAAAAATTAAGAAACTCTGTTTATCAATAAGTATCATAACTAGAAAGGAAATACGACACTGCAGACCGGAAAAAGATACCACTTATAAAATACTGAAAATTTAGTAATCACTAAAAAATGGGCAAAGATATGTAGCTTTCTCACGGCAGCTGAAACACAAATGAGCAATAATCATCCTCAGTCTTACTAGTAATCCTAAAAATGCCAAAACAATCACAAAAAAAAAAAAACATTTGACATCCACTAAATAGGCCAAAATAAATAAATAAATGAGCTTGATGATATCAAGTATCTATGATGTCAGTTAATGAAACCCTATAACCAGGTGGTGGGACTATATACCAAAGGGATACAGCCTTGTTAGAAAAAATTGCATAAAACTTAGTAAAGGTGAAGGTGAGAATATCTTAAAACCCAACAGTTTTACTCTTGGCAGTGGTATTGGTAATAATCAGGTTGGTTATTCTAAAAGAATGTTAAAAATATATACCACTGCACCTTTGTTGCCATCTAAAAATTTTCATCATCAGGTCAAATAGTTGCAAAGGATGTAATTGCCAATATACTGTGAAAATTAACATTTGGAAATAAAATGTATCCATCACTTCTAAAATTGTATGTGATCAAATCTAAATGCTAGCGATATGATATTCATCACCATTAATTTAAAAATACACCAGCTGTTTAACATTTGCTTTCATCCTTTAACTCGAAATCACGTTTTTATTTCTTTTAATTTATTTTTTCTTTTTTTTTAATGTTTTTATTTATTTCTAGGAGAGAGAGAGAGACAGCATGAGCAGGGGAGGGTCAGAGAGAGAGGGAGACACAGAATCTGAAACAGGCTCCAGGCTCTGAGCTGGCAGTCAGCACAGAGCCCGACGCGGGGCTCGAACCCACGAACCGCGAGATCATGACCTAAGCGAAAGTCGGACGCTTAACCGACTAAGCCACCCAGGTGCCCCTATTTTTTTCTTTTTAAAAATGTTTTAATGTTTTATTTATTTCTGAGAGAGAGAAAGAGACAGCATGAGCAGGGGAGGGTCAGAGAGAGAGGGAGACACAGAATCTGAAACAGGCTCCAGGCTCTGAGCTGGCAGTCAGCACAGAGCCCGACGCGGGGCTCGAACCCACGAACCGCGAGATCATGACCTGAGCCGAAGTTGGACGCTTAACTGACTGAGCCACCCAGGTGCCCCCGAAATCATGTTTTTAAATAACTGTCACATTACACATATTTTTTCTTGAAAGTTTTTTAGTGATAAAAAGGTTTTATTTTATTGTAAAACTTTCTGAAGTTTTCTGAAGCGAAATAAAACCTATATAAAATTTTAAAATTAAAAACTTCTTCTGAATTATTATTACAGTTAATAACTAAAACAATAATAATAGCTAATCCATAGAGCATTTCCTATCTGCTGAGTACAAATCTAATTACTTTATGTATATTAACTCATTTACTGCTCACAGTAGTCTTTAAAGGAACTTATTCTTGTTTGCATTTTATAGTTGGGGAATTTGAGACATAGGGAGATTAAGTGACTTTCTCAAGATTTCACAACTAGGAAGTAGTGGGTTCAGGATTGGATCTTGGACATCTTAGACTTTATTTTGTTTACTAATGACCAAAAATGTATCTTTTAAAAAGGTGAATGGGGAAACTTTGGGTGCCATAATTACAGGAGGCTTAGCTTGAATCTTGGGACATTTCTGTAATATTAAAGAGCCTTTACCCATCAGGGCAATGCTAGGAATATACAGGGCTATGCTACCCTTTGTAAAGAGAGGAGTGTGTGAAATGGAGGAGGGAGAGTCGGCATGGCTGACAGATTGCACAAGTGTTCTGAGGAAAATCTAGGTGAAATTTTAGGAAAGAGTACATGTGGATATGGAGAATTGGGAAATAGATCTTAGGAAAACTATTCCTGTCTTGTACCTGTTCCAAGTTTTCGTGTGCTCCGATGGTATGGGTTCTTCAGGGTAGGACATCGGCCCCAGAGCAAGGCTTCTCAGAGAATGTGTCCAGTATCGCTTGGGACCTTCATAGACATCCCAGTCACCAGGCTGCTGCAGCAGAGGCTCTGAGGGTGGAGTCCAGCCACATGCGTGTGTGTAAACGTACAGCCTGACTTTGGACCACCGTTGTCATGCCCTAAGTTCTACACGGTTCTCAGAGGGTGGTGCTACTTTGCGTGTCCTTGCTGTATTTCATCCAGGTGAAGGCATTAACATTGTAAGATAAAATCCAATTTTATTCATTCATTCATTCATTCATTCGAGTATGAGCAGAGGAGATGGGCAGAGGGGGAGAGAGAAAGAGAGGCTCTTAAGCAGGTTCCACACTCAGCCTCAGCGCAGAGCCTCACACGTCGCTCTATCCCAGGATATACACAGAGGAGTGTTCAAATTGTTCCTAATATCAAGTAATTATGCAACAATCCTAAGAAGATATTGTAGGCTACCTGTAGGTCTGCCCAGGTCAGAAAACAAATTAACAGCAGAGGATACGAGCATAGGCTGAACCGCTCAATTTCCCTCACATTTTTATGCGGGGTGAGGAGCAAGCTCTTTGGATTCTTACAATATGTGCATGCTTGGATAGTGTCCATTTCTGTGGCTTCATGCAGCAAACACATAACCCTATTTTCTCCTGGGCCATCCTTTCCTCGTTATAAATGTGCAAGTATAAAATGGAGCAAAGAGGGAAAATACTTAATATTAAATAAGTTGGACCATTCTTGGCAAAAAGGATGAAAAGGCAGATCTGTGCTGACCTTTGCTCTGTCCTCTCCACACTCACCTCCTTACACTGTGCTCTGCTCACCCAAGTTGCCAGAACCGTCAGTCTCTCCCCACATCCTGCCTTCGCTTTCCTTTTCCCTGGAGCCTTTCCCCAGTCATGTTTGACTTTGCAAATCTGTTCCTTCAGCAAATGTATGGTGAGCACTTCTTATGCAGCAAACTGTGTACAAGGAGCAGGAAATAAAAATGGTGAGCAATACAGGGTCTTGGTTTATAGAGTCTAGATTTTAGTCAGGGAGGCAGACAATAAATAGCTTTAAAGTTCTGTGATGTTTTCCTACCTAAAATCAACTCACCCTTCAAGTCCTTAAAATTCACTTTCCTGATCCACTGGCCTCAACTCACCCTTGTAGGCACATGGGACAAACAGATACCTACACAAACACAGTCTTCTCAGCAGCAAAACTCTGACTCGACACATTCTTGTCCTCATTCCATTCCCTCAGGTCTCTGTTGTTTTTGCCATCATCACCACCAAGATCACCACCATCACCATGACAGCCACCACCACCACCACCACCATCACCACTACCATTACCACCACCACCACCACCATCTATCAGTTTCTAAATAGTACTGTGCAATAGAACTTTCTGCATATTGAGCACTTGAAGTGTGGCTGGTGCAACTGAATTATTAGCTTTATTTAATTGTAGTTAATTTGAATTAAAAGTGAAATTGCTATTTGTGGCTATAGGCTACCAAATTGGTCAGTGCTGTTCTCACTCTTTGCACAGGTTAGTTTTCCAGATTCCTGGCAGAGGCAACATGTGCCAGGCATTTTGCACATATTAACTCCTTGAAACCTCACCATAATCCTGAGGTGGGGTTTAACAGAGGAGACAGAGGGAATCTCAGGCAGTCTCCATGCTGTCAGCACAGAGCCCAACACAGGACTCAGTCTCACAAGCTGTTGAGATCATGACCTGAACTGAAATCAAGATCCTGACCTGAACTGACTGAGCCACGCCCGTGCCCCAAGATGATACTTTTAAAATGAAATTCTGTCCTGATGTTGACTTAGGTCCTGCCGGTTGATGGAAGAATCAGTGGAACGTATACAATCTAATTTGGAATTGACGTTCTCTACTTAAATTTTTTCCTGTTTATTTTAAAATTTTGTTTCACTGGAAAGGAAAGATGATACTCCCTTTTACACATTAAAAGGATACAGGTTGCTTCATTATAATAAAACTAAGTGTGTACACAAATTTTTCTTAAGTTTTTATATGTGTGATCTTTTCACAGCGACCCAAAGGGAGTATTCTGGGCCTTTTATCATAAAGACCCCCACGTCACAGCTGATTTTTGTTTTTGTTATTTTTTCCTCTGAGCTGCCCAGTGCTCAGTGCATCCCAGCCCATCCTCTCTCTGCCCATGATGGACCTACACCTGACCCCCCCCCCCAGGAATTTCTGGGACACAACCTCAACCACTTAACCTAAAACTTCAGGCTGTACAGAAGGAAGCATTTTCATGTAATGAAAGGAGTAGAAAGGAAAGAGAATAGAGAAGGGATTTTAAAGTGTGATTTGCAAAGGGATTTACTCAGGCAACATTCTGGGACTCAGGGTGAAGTCATAAGCTTCTTGAATTTGGGGACTGCCCCAAATCAGTAGGTACTAAATATATAACTGCTTATTCAAATCCTTGCCAAGTCCCATTGAAATAGGGTGATTTCCTCTAGTTTCTATTCTCCCTCTTCACACTTCTTTCTTTAGTTACAGTCTTTATTTTTAATCCCTTATCTTTCTTTCTCTTCCCTTCTAGGACCTGTCCTACCTGTTTTCAGGAGAATTAGTGAAGGAAGAATTAGGAAGCACTCATGGTCAGAGTGGGTTTGGGGTTTTAGCATCTCAAGATATTTATTTTACCACAGGCTCACATCGCTCATCCCATCAATTTGAAACCATTCTTTTGTGATGTTGCAGTGTGTTTTATGCATTTGTGAGGAATGTACCTGGCAATTCATCATTAAGCATTAAAGGACCAAAGGCTTTTGTTTTGTTGAAATTAAATTGTAGGGCGTTTCAGGTAATGCCTGGACTCCAGATCCTGACACACTTTGTCACAGGTTTTGTTGAGTGAGAGGGGGCGCTGGTGTAGAGCCAGCCTGTACCATCTGCCTCCAGCCTGAGGGAGCTCCTCTCCCTCGTGACGTGCAGGGCAGATGCAGAGCAGACAGGCACGAAGGAGGAGGCCACGCTGCCCTCCAACACACTCAGGTGTCTGCACCGAAGTTAAAAAAAAAACAACTTTCGATTAAAACTTGGGCGAGGGATGGGCTTCTGAGTAAATAAAAGAGTTGGCGTGAAGCTAATTGATGAAAACTCACTGTGTGTATTTCTATGGGTTTGATGCTCCCATTTAGCTTATCAGAAACAACAAATAGGAGGAGGAGACAGTACTTTAGAATTGCTTACCTTTATATCAACTGCTGTCAGTGTGCGTAACAGTTTTATGTATATGTAAAGAGAAGATGAGTTGCGCAAGTAGAGTATGATCAGTGTAGGAGGAAAATTCCATAACCCTCAAACCCGCCTACAGCACTGATATTTTATTGGCAGCCCGGGGTAACGATTGACGTTGATGATGGCACCCTGGAGTGATCAGAACACAAATCGACCGTTCTGAACCTAACCCTGAAAAGGAGAGGGGTATGCAGTGCGTCCTAGATTCCCAGTGCAGTGTAGATGACCAAGATGAGCATGCTATGAGACGTGGTGACTGTCAGGCCCCTCACGTGGAGCCGTCAGAGCTAAGCGGAGGCGCTCTGTGGGCCAGACAGGCGGCAGGCACCCGCTCTGACCCCTTTCTTGTCCAGCGTCTCGCTGATGCGAGAGCAGCCTTTGCCGGTCCTCACGCTTCTCCTTCCCGCCCCTCTGCCTGGGCTCCGCTTGCCTCCTTCTCCGCCAGGGAGAGCAGCCCTCCTGCGCCCCAGGCGGGACGTGCTTCTTAGCGCTCTCCCCGCTCCGGACGCGGGGTCATTGCTCCCCCCACACGTCTGCTGCGTGAGGCCGGGGGCTGCTCAGGGGCAGGGCCGGGGCTCAGCGAGGCCGGTGGGGCTGCGGAGCGAGGCACCATACGCCCTGTCTGAAAAGTCCTGCCTGGGATACGTGGTCCGGTCTTGCCAACTCTCATTCCTAGGCCCGCAATGAACACACGTAAAGCCAGTCTCACGTAAACTGGGGACAGATCACAATGACAGCCTCGCCTTTGCCCTGTCGCTCGTCACCATGAGGCACTAGGGGCCTCGTTCTGAATCCTCTGATCTTTTTGAAAGAAGCCAGAAGTAAGATTTTATATGTGAAACCATTGGTTTATAAAACTCAAAGAATTCCAAAAGGACTCTAGACCAAATCGAACTCCCAGGCTGATTGATGGATTTTAAGGATTTAGAATGAATTCAAAGTCAGCCTCCAAGAAACCCTAATTAGAGATTGAACACGTTTTGCCAGATAACATGGCACCGCAATGAAACCTCCTCCTCCATTCACCTCCCCTCTCAAAAAAAAAAAAAAAAAAAGAATTTTATCATGTTGGTGTCATAAGAGTTTTAATTTTTATTTCTCGACTCGATCTGACAGATACTACTTTTCCACAACATGTCCAGCTGTTGCTTTAAAAAAAAACTGTAAAAAAAGACAGCTTGAATTGAGAGTAGATACTTTCAAGCATACGGAAACATAAATTCTGAAAAAAACACTGCAATGAAAATTCTACCAAATTACCAAGAAATTCTGTTAGCTCCCAACCAACCAACCAGTTCACGTTCAGTTAGAGGTCTCTCCGTGATGCGTCATGGTTATCAAGGTTTAAAGTATTAACTCTTGAAATCTATAGAGATAACTCCGTGGAGAAACATCCCCAGGGAATAACTGACATAGTGCTCCCCAGGGTTTTATAAATAAAATTTTTTTAATGTTTTTTATTTATTTCTAGGAGAGAGAGACACAGCGTGAGCAGGGGAGGGTCAGAGAGAGAGGGAGTCACAGACTGAAACAGGCTCCAGGCTCTGAGCTGGCAGTCAGCACAGAGCCCGACGCGGGGCTCGAACCCACGAACCGCGAGATCATGACCTAAGCGAAAGTCGGACGCTTAACCGACTGAGCCACCCAGGCGCCCCAATATAAATAAAATTTTATTTTCACAAAGTTGTCAACATTTTATATCCCTGACCACAGAAAAAACGACTGGTTCTCCTCAAAACTGGTATAGCCTACCGTAAACTCAAATAGTCTTTGACATGTGTTTTACATTAGACATGGATTGCCTCCTGCTCCATACTGTTCCACATTCATCTGAAAATAAAATCACTGTTCTGTCACCACTTCTTCCAGAAGATGTAATATGTTTATCCATAGCTTTGTATGCCCTGGGGTCTCGCCATATGCCCAGAGGTGCTCATAGTGGGAGGGGAGACCAGTGATTCACAGCAAGAATTATGATGGGAAAATGCCCACTCCGTCTCTTCCCAGGCTCCCAGACTGTGAGCAGATAAACTGGGCCCACAGGGCCCTTCCTAGACAGGAGAAGATAGGGGAGCCAAGAAGATGCCTTTCGAGAATGATGGGAGGAAAGGAAGGCCCGCGTCAGCCTGGTGAGAGGGCAGGGTGCCATGTGGGAGGTTGACCAGGGAGGCATTTGGAGCGGGAGAAAGAACTGGAACCTCCCATGTGTTCTCTGAGCAGCTGGCCCTGAGCCGCGGACATGCTGCCCCTGAAGACCAGGTGAAGAAGGCTGATTTCTCCAACAGGACAGTGAGGCGTACAGTCACCCAGTGAGCGCACGCTCCACGTCTTCACCACGTGCCAGAGAGCGACTCCGAGCCTGAGCTCTGCTGCTCGCTGCAGGCTGCCCGCGGCCTCCTGGGGGGCTGGCACAGAGTGACTGTCCTGGCGCTGATCGCCACAGACAGGTGATGAGAGGGACTCCAGCCTGGAGCAGCGTGACGCTGTGGGAGGGATCTTGGTGGCCTGCTTGAAGACTCTGAAGTAGAGAGACCAGACCAGCCACCGAAGGAGGACAGCAGGGGAGGGAGGGAGCCGGGAGCTCTGGGCCCCACCCGCGGAGGAGAGAGCAGGGTGGGCAGGTAGGGCTGCGATCCGTCAAGGGAGCGCCCGGCTCTGAATCCGGCACCCTCTGCTGTCTGTCTGAGCCTGATGGTTAGAATAACTTCCTCTCATTTTGAGTTAAAGAGTGAGGTAGGCTGGCTGCGTTTCACCCTCGCTGGTAAAGCAGACAGAGAGATGCGGTGAGACCGAGACTTACCCGTTCTTGTTCCCAGCTGGCCCCAGGCAGCCGCCAGCTGAGACTGGCCGGGTGCTGAGGGTACAGTCCAGGCCAGTGCTTCTCCACGGGGCCGGGGAGTTCGCCACAGTCCCCGTCCCTGTGTATGTTACACTGACGGTCATGAAGGCAAGGCAGACGTGGAGATCCCAGTGTGCTCAGGCTTTGCTTATTCTCCTAATGGTTAATTTTCCACTGTTGCTCACCTTGTGAGTAGGCTTAGTGCTTCGGTAATATACCAAGAATGACATAAATGCAAATAAAAGTTTAAAAATGTGAAATATTTGGGGCGCCTAAGTGGCTCAGTGGCTCAAGCATCCAACTTTGGCACAGGTCATGATCTTGCAGTTCACGAGTTCAAGCACCGTGTTGGGCTCTGTGCTGACAGCTCGGAGCCTGGAGCTGCTTCACATTCTGTGTCTCCTTCTCTCTCTGCCCTCCCCCTCTTCTGCTCTGTTTCTCTCTCTCTGTCTCTCAAAAATAAGTAAATGGTAAAAATTTTTTAAAAAACCCGTGAATTATTTGCAAATCACAACTCCTCTGTCCAGCTTTTCTTAAACTGACTCCTTAAATAAACAAAAAAACCCACTTTCAGTGCTGCTGTTGAAATGATACAGTTTACAATCTCATACACACTTTCCACTGTATACAGTGGTCTGCCCCCCCCCAAGTGTGGATTCTTCCTTCCTCTTATGTAATCTCTTTGCGGCCTATCAGTGCACAGTAAAATAATATATGAATTCAGCAGCAACTGAGGCCAAGTTCAGCGTGTCTGTTTTCATAGTCCATATCCATCATTCATACCTCTAGTGTGGTATTTAGACCAAACACGGGAAGTACTCATGGGAGTGTTTTTCCCACCAAACTATGAACACTTACAATAGTATCTAGTACACAGAAAGTATTTTCAAAAGCTTCTTTTTTTTTTTTTTTGCAACTGCCTTATCTTGCTTTGTATACACCCTGTTGTTATGGGCTTGACATCTGGAACACGATAAATATTAAGTAATTTTTTGTGGACAGAATGATGTACAGGTGCATTTACTCTTCTAGTACTAAGTGTGGAAACCACAACCAATGTGAATATAATAGAGGAGCTTTCTCATACATATTTGGTAAAATATTCTGTAACTTAGTGGACCTGATACAATGTATGTTGAGCTGCTGGGAGGGGAAGAGAGCTGGAAGCTGTTGGGAACATGCTTCAGGTGAGTTCTAAAGTGCTGACCAGCATTCTAGATCATAATGTCCAAAGACTCAGGACTAGCATTGCTCGGTTGAGGCTCCCCACAATCTGATCCGGAGGCGGGTGAGCAAGGCAGCAGGCATTAACTGAGAGCGGGAGATTTGATTCAGCTTGTGGTGTCGTCTTCATTATTTTTTATTTGTCCAGTTTGAAATAAGATATCAACTATCATAAAGATTCAGGGAGAGAGTTACAAAGCCTAGTCAGGGAGAAACAAAAGCAAAAAAGAAAGAAAGGGGAGAGAGAGAGAGAGAAAGAGAGAGAGAGAGAAGCTGCCGTCGGGGTGGGCAGATATGGGAAGGTTATACAGAAGAGCTCAGGGGCGTTACGATTCTGCACGAGACCTGTTTCATTTCTAGAGTCATTGGACAGGGCTAGTTCAGGTTCACGGTTTTGAGCATCAGCTGCTGAGGCAGGTACAGGAAGAAGGGACTGACCGCCTCTTTCTGCTTACCCCTCCCCTGCGGCTCCTATCTTACTTCCCATTAATAACCTACTTCCTGAATTTCTGCAAGCCCAGATTTTAAACTTCTCTTTTCATACTGACCGAATACAACTTAATTTCTTTTCTATTTTTGAAGAAAAAAACAATTTCCTGGTTCTAATATTGTCATTTCATTTCTGGCCCTTGAGACAGAAAGAGACACACTGGATAAAGTATTTATATTGTAACTACCATTCATGTTAACACCACAGCATTTATACATGTCATTCTAGGCACAGCCCAGAACCCAGAATTAGACCTGATCCCTGTCTTCTGGGGAAGACAAATGCTCAGTACTAACAAGAAATGAATAACGTAGGGATTGTAGAGGAAATATGTATACTTTGAGACATTTATAATCTAATTAGATTGATTTTTTTTTTTACTTAGGTAACCTGATAGCTAAGACTGAATTTCTTTTAGAATTTGTTGTTGGAGTCTCAACCATGGCCCTCTTTTTGCTTAGGGCAACAATTAAATGTAAATGGAGAGAAGAAAAATATGTCTTAACAGCAAAACTTAGAAGTTTCTGGTTCACCTGTTTAGTTTCTGTTTCATGCCAGAATGGATTGACCAAAGTTTTATTCTTTGATCCAGATGCTTCCTGGACCGTTTTGATTCTTGATATATAAACTACTGAGACAGAAGGCAGTAAAAATATTTAGAACCAAGTAATCTTGGACGATTAGAACATTCTGCATCATGTGGCTTCATTATTAGTTTTTCAAAAATAGGCCATTGCTTGTGTCAAATACGGTTTGTGTGGATTTGTCTGCATCTTCTATTTCTCGTTTCTCTTGCAGCCAGGGGTGACCTGCTCAGCCAGGGAAACGTGCACCGTGTGGTCCTGGCTTTACTTAAAGGAAAATCATTCCTTCAGAGGTCCTGCACAGATTTTATAAACTATAAGTAAATTATATGATAGTATTGCTGTTCAGAACTGTCTAGATTTGAGATTTTACTTCCCCTGCAACCTTACAAGATAACCCTGTCACAGTTTTGTGGATCCTGGTGGAGAATACAAACGTGGGTTGGAGGTAAAGAATAGTTTATTGTCAGAGCAGGAACGGAAGCCACAGGAAGCGCCCGCGTCCCCAGGGGGACAGGAGGGGAGGTGGGCGGTCCTGCGGGAGCGGGCCTGACCTCGGGGACCCTCAGTCTTTGCAGTGGGCGGTCACCACAGCGGCCCCTGTGCTCTGCACAGAGACGCCAGCTCTGTCTTCCGAAGTGTGTACTGTGCACACATCCTTGAAATAATAGTGTGAAACAGAGGTCTGTCATTGCCTCGAGCACAATTGTGTAGAAATTACAGACTCAGCTGTGAATAATCACTGGATTTTAGGAGTCTTTTTGAGTCAGTAATTGGTAGAGACACCATATTGGGGAAAACTCAACTAAAAATTATTTATAATGGGGCGCCTGGGTGGCTCAGTAGGTTGAGTGTCCGACTTCGGCTCAGGTCATGATCTCAGGGTTCGTGGGTTCGAGCCCCGCGTCGGGCTCTGTGCTGACTGCCAGCTCAGAGCCTGGAGCCTGCTTCAGATTCTGTGTCTCCCTCTCTCTCTGCCCCTCCCCTGCTCTCTCGCTCGCTCTCTCTCTCTCTCTCTCTCTCAGAAGTAAATAAAACATTAAAAAAATTTTTTTAAATTATTTGTAATGACAGGAGTGCCTGGGTGGCTCAGTCGGCAGAGTGTCCAACTCTTGATTTCGGCTCAGGTCATGATCTCATGGTTCTCGAGACTGAACCCTGTGTGGGGCTCTGTGCTGACAGTGTGGAGCCTGCTTGGGGTTCTGTCTCTCTGCCCCTCCTGCTCTAGCACTCTTTCTCTCTCAAAATAAAAAAATTAAATTAAAAATTAAAAAATTAAAATTATTTATAACTACAGAAAAATATTGCAGACTCTATGAGGAAGCAATAAAAGCAATTAACATTAGGTTTGAAAATGATAAATCAGGTATTTCTAAATGTTATTTCTGGGAAGAGTAATTTAAATAACATGACCTTATTTTTGTCTTCCTTTGAACTAACTTTATTTTTATTTTTTTAATTGAACTATAGTTGACATATGGCATTATATTAGTTTCATGCGCACATGATGGTTCAATATTTGGATATGTAGTAAAATAATCACCACAGTGAGTCTGTTAACATCCATCATCATACATAGTTACAAAAATTGTTTTTCTTGTGATGAACAACTTTAATCTATCTTTTAGCAACATTAAAATATGCAATGCAGTATTATTGTAGATATATATTATTATTATATGTTATTTAAAAACAAATATACAATCAACATGCTGTACATGACATTACCACGGCTTCTTTATATTATCTTTAAAAAAATTTTTTTAACGTTTATTTATTTTTGAGAGACAAAGACAGAACACAAGCAGGGAGGGGCAGAGAGAGAGGGAGACACAGACTCTGAAGCAAGCTCTAGCTCTGAGCTGTCAGCACAGAGCCTGACCTGGGGCTCGAACCTGTGAACCATGAGATCATAACCTGAGCCGAAGTTGGACCCTTAACCCAGCAGAGCCACCCAGGAGCCCCATGGCTTCTTTTTCGTATAACTGGAAGTATGTACCTTTGATGCCCTTCACCCACTTTTCACACCCTACTCCCCGCCCCACCACCAATTTGTTCTCTGTATCTATGAGGGTTTTTTTTTTTCTTCGTGTTTTAGATTCCACATATAAGTGAAGTTATGGAGTATTTGTTTCTTGTGTGTCTGATTTATTTTACTTAGCATGATGCCCTCAAGGTCCATCCATGTTGTTGCATAGGCAAGATTTCCTTCCTTTTTATGGATGAGTAATATTGCATTGTCTGTCTATCAATCTATCATCTATCTCTTCCATATTTTATATCCATTTGTCCATCGGTGGGCACTTAGGTTGTTTCTGTATCTTGGCTATTGTAAATAATGTTGCAGTGAACATGAGGATATGTGTATCTTTTTGAGTTAGTGTTTTCATTTTCTTGGAATAAAAACCACACGTGGAATTACTGGATTATATGGTAATTCTATTAATTTTTTAAGGGAACTGCACACTATTTTCTAAAGTGGCTGCAACAATTTACTTTCCCACTGTTGTCCATGAGGGTTCCCTTTTCTCCACATCCTTGCCAGCACTTGCTGTTTCTTGTATTTTTGATAATAGCCATTTTACCAGATAAGAGATAGTATCTCACTGTGGTTTTGATTTGTATTTCCCAGATGAGTAGTGATGTTGAACATCTTGTACCGTTTGGCCATCATATGTCTCTGGACAAATTTCTATTTAGATCTGCCCATTCCTTAATTGTGGGTTTTTTGTTTTGTTTTGTTTTTTGCTATTGAGTTGTATAAGTTCTTCGTATATTTTAGATATTAACCTCTATCAGATACATGATTTGCACATATTTCTCCCATTCAGTAGGTTGTTTTTTAATTTCTTTGAAGATTTCCCTTGCTATTTAGAAGCTCATTAGTTTGATGCATTTACTTATTTTTTAAAAAGGGAGAGGACAAGGGGAAAAATAACTGGGGAGAGGGAGGGAGGCAAACCGTGAGAGACTCTTGAATGCCAAGAACAAACTGAGGACTGATAGGGGTCGGGGAGAGGGGAAGGGGGATGATGGGCAGGGAGGAGGGCACTTGTGGGGATGAGCACTAGGTGTTACATGGAAACCAACTTGACAATAAACTATTTAAGAAAAATAAATAAATAAATAAAAATAAAAAGGGAGATTATGCCAAAAAAGAAAAATAGTTAAAATGGTCAAATCTAATATTTATTGCTTTCTTTTTGACGAACTGTTCATATAAAGATTTTGTTACTAAGATTGTCACCTTAAATTGTCACCATAAAAACAGTTTACTCTTAATGCGTTAAGTATGTTATACTTAATGAGGGTCAACCCATGATATTCATTTGTCCTTTTAATTCAGTCAATAGTTTCCCTGAATGTACTTACTGATTAAATGCTAAATTCTCATTTCCAGGAAGTTTGAAATTGAATTATTTATTTATAGAAGTATGTTGACCTGAAAATATATTTTTTAAATGAAGAAAATATTTTCTTATTTTGAAGTCCAGAAGCATTTTCTCCAGGCACACCAGACTATACATAATGACTGTAGTCATATAACTACTCTTAATGGAAATGATAGTTTTAACTTTGGTTAATGCTGTACCAAAATTGCATGTTTAATTTTAAATCACATGGTTTAATTTATGATAAATATTACAATCCAATAAAATATAGGAATCAACTTTTATCCCAACACTATTAAGTGAATATAATGAACATATAGTAAGTAAATAGTGTTATTTTTAAATAACAACGAAATACAGCACATAGAATATTAGAAAGTATTACATTTAAAAAATTTGTAATGTCTTTTATTTATTTCTGAGAGTGAGAGAGAGAGAGGGAGAGAGAGAGACAGCATGAACAGGGGAGGGTCAGAGGGAGAGGGAGACACAGAATCTGAAACAGGCTCCAGACTCTGAGCTGTCAGCACAGAGCCCGACGTGGGGCTTGAACTCATGAACTGTGAGATCATGACCTGAGCCGAAATTGGAGGCTTAACCAACTAAGCCACCCAGGTGCCCCTAGAAAGTATTAAATTTGATAAAAGCACATTTTTCCAAATGTAGAGAGATTATACCACCTGCTGTTCACATATCATATATTTTTAACTTAATCTGTTTATATTTTATGATGTATCAATATCTAAGATATATTTATAAACAATGACATATTCAACTTCCCTTTGTCCCTATTTATTTGTGCTTATGATAAATATTATAAATTTTGTGATTGAAATTGTTTTTCCTTTTGCTCCTTTAAAACACCATGCTGTGTTTTAGGGTTATGGGAAATATTAATTGCACAAATATTTTCATAAAAGCAACAACAGAAATCAAATTAAAATTGAGGAAAAAATCAATACATCTGCACTTTAGAAAATCAAATTATATTTCTTGTATCCATATATATGCATGATTTTGCAACACAGTATATATCCCTGTATCTTTTTAAATGTAGTATAATATCAGACCTTATTTTTCAGGTATGTGATATATAGGTTTCATAATAATCATGTTAAAAGTCACATAAAATTACATTGAGGAACTTTTTATTGAGGAATCAATTATATGATTAATAATTTTCTTATTGTCAGAATACCTAAGTTGAATATAAATTTTTGTTCTTATATACAGTGTTGCCAAAAAGATCTTACATATACTTTTTATATCCTTTAGATTCTTTTTAGACTAAATTACAAGTAGAATTTCTGAAGCACAAAACCTTAATATAAATATTTTCATGATTCTTTGACCATATTATTAAATTACTTTCCAAAAGGGCTATTCCAGATTCTGTGTAATCAGCAAAGAAGGGCAGATATAAATTTCATGTCAGTATTATACACTTTTGATGATATCATTCTTTATACTACTGCTAATTTAGTGTATGAAAAATAAGTCTTTTATTAGTTTCATTTGCACTTATTTCGTTATTAGTTGATTGAATACTTTCCAATTGTTACTTTACCAATTATATTTTTTTTACTGTGTGGATTATATTTCCATGAACTTTGGCTATTTATCTATAGAGCCTTAATATTTCCTCACAATTTTATATAAGTTCTCTTCAAAATATATACCTAGCCCTTTGCTAATCTTATTTAATGTAGTATTTTTTGCTCAGCCACTCTCTTTTCATTGAAATTATTTTATTATAAATATTTAAAACTTTCATTATGGTCCCTTCTATCGCACGTAAATTTTTTATTATAATACAGATCTGATAAATATTGAATGGCTTTTTTCTCTTGGGTTTGTTTTTATTTAGTTTGCTAAATAAAACATGTGAATATTTTATTCACTTTTGTTTAACTATATGATACAAATTATATAAATAGTTATTTTTCCACATAGTTCACTTATTTTTCTCACATAATTTCTTTTGTAAATATTTAAATTTTTTATTATGGTAAAATACATGTAAAATAAAACTTAATTTTAAACATTTTCAAGTGTACAGCTCAGTGGTATTAAGTACATTGACACTGTTGTGTAACCTCCCCACCATCCACCCCAGAACACTTATCATCTTGCAAAATGATCTCTGTACCCTTTACACAATAACTCCCATGACCCTCTTTACCCGGCCTGGTCACCATGTTTCTGCTTCCTTTTTTTTCTTTTCTTTTCTTTTTTTTTTAAAGCTCCCCTTCCCCCCATACTCCAGCCTCTGGTACACTACCATTCTATTCTCTTTACTATGAGTTCAGGGTGATTTGTGTGTTTTTTAAAATATATTTCATATACAAGTGAGATCATGCGTTTAGTCTTTCTGTGTCTGACTTGTTTCACTCAGCATAGAGCCCGTATGGTCCCAGCATGTTGTCACGAATGGCAGGATTTCCTTCTTTTTTAAGGAAGGAATAAAATCATATATATAAATGTATGATATATATTGATGTATATATTATGTCCATAGACATTTAGATTGTTTGTTTTTTGGCTATTGTGAATAGCGCTGGAATGAACAGGAGACTGCAAGGATCCATTTGACGTACTGATGTTGTTCCCTTTTGCTGTAAACCCAGAAGCAGGTCTACCGAACCTTGTGGTAGTTCTACTGTAATTTTGGGGAACCACCATACTGATTCCATGACAGCGGCACCATTTTTTTTTTTTAAGTGATGTGGTTTTTTTTTTTTTTAATGTTTTATTTATTTTTAGGAGAGAGAGAGACAGTGTGAGCAGGGGAGGGTCAGAGAGAGAGGGAGTCACAGACTGAAACAGGCTCCAGGCTCCGAGCCGGCAGTCAGCACAGAGCCCGACGCGGGGCTCGAACCCCAGAACCGAGAGATCATGACCTAAGCGAAAGTCGGACGCTTAACCGACTAAGCCACCCAGGCGCCCCAGAGCGGCACCATTTTTTATTCCCATCAACAATGTACAAGGGCTCCCTTCTCTTCATATCCTGGAGAATTCTATTAACTTTTGACTTTATAATCATAGCCATTCTGACAGTTATGAGGTAATATCTTTTTATGGTTTTGATTTGCACTTCCCTGGTAATTAACAACACTGAGCATCTTTTCATAGATGTGTTGGCCATTTGTGTGTGTTTTTTGGAAGCATTTTTATTTAAGTGCTTTGCTCATTTTAAAATTAGGTTGTTTCTTTTTTTGTTATTAAATTTTAACAGTTCATTGTATATTTTGGATATTAACACTTTATCAAATACATGATTTACAAATATTTTCTCTCTTTCTATAGGCTACCTTTTCATTTTGTTGATTGTTTCCTTTACTGTGCAGAAAGTTTTACTTTGATGTACTCTCACAGGTGTATTTTTGTTTTTGTTGCCTGTAATTTTGGTGTCAGATCCAAAAAATTATTGCCAAGATCAATGTCCGGGAGATTCCTCCTGTGTTTCCTTCTAGGAACTTTATGTTTTCAGATCTATGTTTAAACCTTTAATCCACTATGATTTGATTTTTGTGTACGGTGTAACGTAAGGACCCACTTTGATTCTTCTGCATGTGTGTATCCAGTTTTCCCATTACCGTTTATCAAAGAGACTGTCCCTCACTGTGTATTCTTGGAACCGCTATAGAAAATTAGATGACCATATATCATGAGTTTATTTTGGGGGCCTCTATTCTGTTACACTGAGCTATGTATCTTTTTTTTTTATTCCAACAGCATACTGTTTCGATTATAAGAAGTATGATGCCTCCAGCTTTGTTCTTGCTCAAGATTGCTTTGGCAATTTGGGGTCATTTGTGGTTCCGTATGAATTTTAGAATTGTTTTTTCTGTTTCTGTGCCATTGGAATTTTGATGGTGATTGCACTGAATCTGTAGATCACTTTGGGGAGTACAGATGTTTTAATAATATTCATTCATCTAATCCAAGAACACAGGATATCTTTTTATTTGTGTCATCTTCCGTCTCTTTCAATAAAGTTTATGGTTTTCAGTTTATAGCTCTTTCACTTCATTGGTTAAATTTATTCTCAAGTATTTTGTTCTTTTTGATGCTATTGTAAATGGGCTTGTTAATTTCTTTTACAGATATATTTTTTGTTATTGTATAGAAACGCAACTAATTTTTGTATATTGATTTTTGTATCCTGAAACTTTACTGAATTTATTCATTCTAGAAGTTTTGGTGTTTTTTTATGTGTATATGTGAATACATACATATATATGTGTGTATGTATATATATAGCTTGATTAAGAAAAAAAGACTCAAATACATAAAATCAAAAATGAAAGAGGGACATTACCACAAAAATACAAAGAATTGCAAGACACTACTATGAATAATTATAAGCCAGTAAATTAGATAAAGATAACCTAGAAGAAATGAATAAATTCCTCAAAATATACAACATACCAAGTCTGAATCATGAAGAAAAAGAAAATATGAACATACCAGCAATAAGTAAGGAGATTGATTCAGTACTTAAAAAATCTCCTAACAAGAAAAAGTCCAAAGCTAGATGGCTTCATCGGTGACTTGTATCAAACATTTACAAAATAATGGGTATCACTCTTTCCCAAATACTTGCAAAAACTTTAAGATGAAGGAACAGTTCCACATTCATATGTTGAGGCTGGAATACCCGGATACCGAAGCCAGACAAGGATAGTACAAGGAAAAAAATATTATAGGCCAAATACTTAATGAACATTGAGGCAGAAATTTTCAGCAAAATATTAACAAATTGTATTCATTACAGCATGAAAAAGACCATATACCATGATTAAGCTGGATTTATCCCTAGAATGCAAAAAATTGTTCAATACATGTAAATCAATAAATGTGATGCACCACATTAACAAAGTGAAGGATAAAAATCATGTGATTGTCTTAATAGATGCAGAAAAATCATGTAACAAAATTCAACATCCATTCATGATAAAAATTTCAACAAATTGGGTATAGAAATAATATACCTCAACATAATACAGGCCACATAAGACAGGCCCACAGTAACATTATACTCCATGGTGAAAAGCGAAAAACTGTTCATATCTTCTGCCCATTTCTTTACTGGGTTGTTTGTTTTTTGGGTGTGGAGTTTGGTGAGTTCCTTATAGATTTTGGATATTAACCCTGTATTGAGGATGAGCACTGGGTGTTATATGGAAACCAACTTGACAATAAACTATTTGTAAAATAAATAAATAAATAACAGAAAAAAAAAACCAAAAAACTTTCCTTTAAGATAAGGAAGAAGACAAGAGTACCCACTCTTTACGCTTCTATTCAACATAGTTCTGAAAGCGCTCACCAGAGCGATCGGGCAAGAAAAAGAAACAAAAGGCACTCCAGTTTGAAAGACAGAAGTAAAATTTCCTCATATAATTTCAATAAATAAGTCCTTTATTTTAAGACACATCCATCAAACTATTGAATAAATCAGGTATATTTCTAGGCTTTGAGTTCTTTTCATCTAACAGTGGTGTTTAATTTTGTATCTTGCTCTGTAGTCACTTCGAATGATTCAACTTTTCCTCTTTATTTTCTTTCCAAATTTTTATTTAAATTCTAGTTAGTTAATATATAGTGTAATATTGGTTTCAAGAGTAGAATTTAGTGATTTATTGCTTACATCTAACACCCAGTGCTCATCATAACAAGTGCCCTTCTTAATACCCATCACCCGTTTAACCCATTCCCCATCCACATCCCTCCATCACCCTCAGTTTGTTCCCTATCATTAAGGGACCCTTAATGATCAATTTTGCTTAGCATAGTATACACCAGCTTCATAAACATTATTGCAAATGGCAAGATTTCTTTTTTTTTTTTTGATGGCTGAGTAATATTCCATTGCATATGTACACCACATCTTCTTTATCCATTTATCAATTGATGGACACGGGCTTTTTCCATACTTTGGCTATTGTTGATTATGCTGCTATAAACATTGAGGTGCATTTACCTATTTAAATATGTATTTTTGTATCCTTTGTGTAAATACCTGGTAGTGTAATTGGTGGGTGCAGGGTAGTTATATTTTTAATTTTTTGAGGAACCTCAGACTGTTCTCCAGAGTGGATGCACCAGTTTGCATTCCCACCAACAATTTAAGAGGGTTTCCTTTCTCTGTATCCTTGCCAACATCTGTATTTCCTGTGTTGCTAATTTTAGCCATTCTGACAGGTGTGAAGTGAAACCTCATTGTGGTTTTGTTTTGTGTTTCCCTGATGATGAGTGATGTTGAGCACCTTTTCATGTGTCTGTTAGCCATCTAGATATGATCTTTGGAAAAATGTGTATTCATGTCTTCTGCCCATTTCTTAACTGGATTATTTGATTTTTGGGTTTTGAGTTTGATAAGTTCTTTATATATTTTAGATAGTAGCCCTTTATCAGATATGTCATTTGCAAATATCTTCTCCTATTCCATGGGTTGTCTTTTAGTTTTATTGATTGTTGGGGAGATTAAATGAAGTGGTCAATTTTTTAAAAAAATATTTTTAATGTTTATTTTTTGAGAGTGAGAGAGAGCATGAGTGGGTGAGGGGCAGAGAGAGAAGGAAACGCAGAATCTGAAGCAGGCTCCAGGCTCTGGGCTGTCAGCATAGAGCCCTATGCGGGGCTGAACCCACGAACCATGAGATCAGGACCTGAGCCAAAGATGGACACTCAACTGACTGAGCCATCCAGGTGCCCCTGAGGTGGTTAATTTTAAATGCCTGGTATTTAGTATAAGAAAGGAAAGAATGAGTGAAGTAAATTCCAGAAAGCCTACATTGTTGGAGTTTACTTGGATTATGGGCAGTTTTATAGAAACCCTATTTAAGTCCCATTACTGAAATAATAGCTTCAATGTATATGGTAAGTCTTCCATGCTCTGAACAGCCAAAGGATTGCATTTCCCAGAGACAGTTTATATATGAGACGTATGTGAATATATTTTGAATGTAGCTTATTTGTTGAATTGGTAGTAGCTTCATTTTTAGTGTTTCTTAGTTTTCTGTGTAATCGTGAATATTGGAAATTCATGAGTAGGAAGAAGAAGACAGACTAGGAGCATATAGTGCCTAATGAGACCAAAAGATATACAGCTGTGTGTGTCTGTGCTCTGATTAGTCTCTGTCTGGCCTTAGCACAGTCTCTTAGGACACGAATCCGAAACTCACAGAAACATTACCACCTGAATACCTTTCAAGATAGTCTATCTTCAGTACAAAGTTTCTGATAACTCTCTGTTTTATAGATTACAGAAATTGACGGTCCCTGGGGGTGTGCTTGGCACAATTGATAGGGCATGTGCTAAACCCGCAGGGGCCATAAATTCTCCTTAGCTTGAACTAAGGAGCTTGTGCATGTTTCTGACTCAGGTGCTAGAATCCTGAAAAATGTCCTTGGCAGCAGAGCTTTTGTTCCATCCTGCTCATTCTGTGCATATTTGGGAGAACTTGAGCTACTTTGCTATTTCATGCTAGTATTTGTGAGCACCTGAGAATCTGAGAGTCCATCTAGCTCCTAAGTATTATGATACTTAGGGAATATCAAGATTGTTGAATAACCAGCCTTTATGGGTCTCTGTCTTTGGTGTCTCTCCACCTGACACCATAGTCTTGAGAATCTCTGTCTTATTTCTCTTGTTTATTCATTCGGTTGTTTATTACTTTTCACTTCCTGCTCAAAACTGTCACCCAGTGTTTAGATTCAACTTCCTGCTCCTGAAGCCTACATTTTCATGGGGGGAACCTAACAAATACATAAGTTAAGGTAATTTTAGAGAGTGACAAGTATTATTTGGGGAAAATAAAATTCTACAGTGAGGCATATGATAAGATGGAAAGCTATGTTAGCCAGGCTGTGTGAGAAAGTGCCAGAGTGCTAAGTGGCAGTACTGAGACAACTATGTGCAGGTCTGGAGGGGAAGCTCATTCCACGTAGAACAGAGAGATCCCAAAACAGAAGCACTCCTGGAATAACCAGGAACAGCAATGACGAGAAAGCCAATGTGTCTGGAGCAGAGTAGATGGGAAGCAGTGTTAACCATATGTAATCACACTTCCAGCTACCTGTTTGATTTTTTCCCCCTGATTGGCGTTGGAAAAGAGTTTGACACTATTTGAGTGGGAAACTATTAATTTGTTGTCTTTTTCTAAAGTATATATGGTCTGATTTTATAATTTGAGAAAATATTTGGACCTTGGTATAGGAGGCAAGAATGGATGGCAGGAGACCACCAATGAGGGAGTTATTTAAGAGACCAGACAAGAGATAATGGAGGGTTAACCAGGATTTTAGAAGCAGACATATTGATAAGTATTGGATTTCAAATATACTTGTAAAGTACAACAACTGAAAAACCTGTTGACATATAGATATTAGAGAGCAATTAAAGGCGACTCCAAGGTTTCTGGCCTAAGGTGGATGGAGAGGCCATTGGCCAAGCTAAGGAAGACTGAAGAAGAGGAGAAAATAGAATACAAGAGTACCATTTTATCATCTTAAATTTTAGATGCCTATTAGTATCACGAAGTAGCATCAATAAGTCTGGAATTCAGATGTGAGGATATTGATTTGACATTTATAGCCAGATGCTGGATGAACTCTTTTAAGAGGTGAGTGGAATTAGGGAAACTATTAGAGTTTATTTACTGTCTTTTTCTAAAGGATATATAGTCTGATTTTATAATTTGAGAAAATATTTGTGATTCTGGCATTTGGAGGTCAGGCAGAGGAGAGGGACGGAAACAGAGATGCCAATAGGAAAGGAGAAGAATGGGGGAATTTGGCATCTTGAGAACTAGAGAAAACAGATTTTCCAAGATGGGGGAAATACTTGTTTTTGTCACTGGTACTGGGACAAGAAGCAAGATGGGAATAGATGAATTGACTGAATTTTCAAGAGAGACGTCAAGAGCAATCATGATAAAAAGTGTCCAGTGGAGTATAAGATAGTGATTGGAGTAAGTTGGGGAGAGTATACGGTTAAGGGGATGGAGGCAGAAGGTCTATACAGGACTTTGGCAAACTCTTTCTATCTGGGGGGAGTTTTCTTAAAAACCACACTTCTGGTGCTCTCCTCTTGGCCACTTTTCCTACATGAACCTGTTGAAAATATAGTAAATGCCCTCTATTCTATCCCTACTGGGACAATTAATTGTTTCTTTGGAAGAATGAATTGAAGCACAGACTTACTAAAAATGCCTTATCCATTGCTGAACACTTTAAGTTAAAATATAAACTAGGATTGATTCACCAATATTTTGATATAGTGTCAAGGTTTTACCTTGAGCATATTTAAGACTTGGAATCACTAATTGGTACCACATGTCTTTCTCCTATCAACCACACTACAGTGCATCATTTTTGGTTTACATATCAGTTTTGTTAACATATAATGAGAAATTAAAAACTCCTCCAAAGAAATTGGAATGTAGGATTCTTCTAGATTTTTGGGACTTTTTTCCTTCTTAAAGTTCCTTTTCCTCAATCTAATGATAGAGCATTTTTTTTTCTTAAAAGACTCACCCTTACAGTTCTTCCCAAAATATCCAAATTACTCTTCATAGAATTGATAGATCTCAATTTACATTCCTATTCTATCAGCAAACATACACAGGTGACATTTATTGGAGCTGCTACACCATGTTCACTGTCCACAAGCATTCAGTGTGCAAAGAGCATCAGTGCATTGTCTTTCCAAATGGAGAACATTGGTAAAATTTGGTATGTAAGAGGGGGTCAGTTAGGAGAGTATCTTGTATGTGGTCATTGGATTGTGCCTTAAAATTGAAGAATTCAGATACATTAAAGAATGTGAGGATTTGAATTTCTACTGAAAATCTCTGTGGTTTAGTGTATGTGTATTTCATGTGTTTATGAACAAAAATCAACAATAATTAAAAAATAACTAATGTCTAAGAGTAATGGTAACTTTATTTTTGCCTTCATTCTTTATTGACGGATATACATCACTCATTCAGAAAAGTAAATAAAATATACATGTACAGTTTAAATTATAATTGTAGAATGAATTCCATCTAACCAATGCCAAGGTCAAGAAACACATGGCCAAACCCCAGAAGACCCCCACAAGGCCTCCTTCCAATCTGAGTCTTGTGATGATCATTTCTTGTTTTTCCTTTATTGTTTCCTACATATTTTTATACTTAAGAAATATATTGTGTTTAAATTTTGTGTAAATGGATTGTGCCATTTATATTCTTTTTTTTTTTTTTGCCTAATTTCATTCACATTATAATTTTGAGGTTCATCAGTTTGACCTGTAGCTCCAGTTCATTCATCTTCATTACTGTATGGTATCTCATTGCATTAATATATGATCATTTATTTATCCATTCTATTATCAGTAAAGATTTGTGTCATTTCTAGGTTTAGACCATTATAATCAATGCTACTAGAAACATTCCTATATGTGTATGTTGGTGCATGTTTATTTGAGTTGCTGGAAGCCTGCACTGCCAACCATGGCAAGCATTGGACAATGACTATTTACGTTTAAATTAATAACATTAAATACAATTAAAACTTCAGTCCCTCAGGGGTGCACACGTGACCGTGACTAGTAGCTTTAGTAATGAACAGCACAAATTACAGAATATTTCTATCACTCCAGAGAGTTCTATGGGACAGCCCTTCTCTAGGGTACATACCTAGGAGTAGAATTGTTAGGACCTTGGAGAGATCAGATCCTCAACGTTACCCAAGTAATTCAAAACTAGTGGTTGTACTAGTTTATATTCCACTCAACAGTGTGAGAACCCTGCTCTTATACTGTGCCTTCCTGAACACACATGACTTAGATATTTCATTAATCAACAAGGGCTGCTGTAACAAAATACCATACGCAGGGTGGCTCAACGAAGGGAATTTATTATCTTGTAACCCTGGAGGCCAGAGTCTGAGGTCATGTTATCAGCACGGTGGGCTCCTCCTGAGGGCTGTGAAAAAGGACCTGTCCCAGACCTCTCTCCTTGACTTGCAGGTGGCCACTTTCTCCCTGTGACCCTGTATTTATCTCTAGGCCCAAATATTCCCTTTCTATCAGGATGCCTGTCATAACAGATTAGAGCCCACCCTAATGACCTCATTTTACCTCGGTTACCTTTGTAAAGACTGTCTCCAAGCAAGGTCACATTCACAGGTCCTGGGATTACAACTTCAGCATAGGGATTTGGTAGGAGGCACGATTCAGCCCACAGCAAATCTTTTAGATGCCTTAATATTTGCAAACCCAGGCAGAAAGAAGTTCGGTGGTATTGCATTGTAAATATTCTTCCTTTGATTACTAAAGAAATTGAGCACCTTTCTCATATATTTATTGCCCATTAGTAATCCTCTTTTTTTAAAGTTTAGTGTGTGTGTGTGTGTGTGTGTGTGTGTGTGTGTGTGTGTATGAGAGAGAGACAGAGAGAGAAAGAGAAAGAATCCCAAGTAAGCTCCATGCTGTTGGCACAGAGCCCGATGCCAGGGCCTGAACTCAGGAACCAAATGATCACCCAAGCCGAAATCAGTCACTTAACCCACTGGGCCACCCAGGCACCCTGATCATCCTCTTTTTTACTAAGTGCCTGGTTAAGATTTTTACTCCTTTTTTCCCTGGTAGCCTATATTTTTCAAATTGCTTTATAGGAGGTTTTTTTGTTGTTGTTTTTTGTTTTTTTGTTTTACTATGCTGCTTTTTTTCGGTTATGTGTGGCAGCTGTATTCTCCTATTCTGTGGTTTGCCTTTTACTTATTTTATTTAATAAAAATAAGTTCTTAAGTTAATATGTATTGTTTAACAAACATTTCCTTTATGGTTGGTACTTGAAGTCCTTCCTTACCCGGAGGGTATGACCATTTTTCTTCTATACTGTCTTTTAAAAGCCTTTCAGGTTTGTTTTTCCTGCTTCGGTCCTGTTACACCTAGGACTGTTTATGTTAGGTAGGAAGAAAGTTCTTTTTTCACTTAAAACATTTTCCCAGCATCGTTACTGAAATTCTACTTTTTCTCCAAAAACTTTCTCTGTATAAAATTTCCATAGGTCTGTTGATACTACTTTATTCTGTTCTTGTGGTCTACTGTTCTACCACTATGCCAATATTATACTTCCTTTATTATAATAAGTCTTACCCGATAGGGAAGTCTTTCCAACTTGTTCTTTTCCTTTAAGAGTTTCTCAGCTACCCTTGGCTCTTTGCATTTCCTGGTTTTTTATAGCCATGTTTTGTCAGAGTAAGTTCCCATCTATTCCTGGTTTGGTAAAAGACTTTTTTTTTTTTTAAAAAAAATCACAAATAGAAGTTGAATTTTATCAGTTTTTCCTGCAGCTGCACTTTACTTTTTTGAAAATTCACTACTTCCGAAATGATGTGCAAGATGCTTTATGTACATCATGTCTAATCTTCAAATCCGTTTTGCAAAGTAAGTGATATTATTGCCATGTTGTAGATGAAAACAAAACAAGGCTCAGAAAGGCTAAGTAGCTTGTACACATTCTTAGGTACTAAGTTGAAAATCTGGGATCAAACTGCAATTTCTCTGGCCACTTTCTTCACTTATTCATTCATTTATACATGTATTTATTCATTAAATTGTCACTGAAGGACCTCAGTGTTCCCTGGAAATCTTCCCATTTGCTGCATTTATCTTCTCAGTGAGCATGAGTATAAAGACTTCTGCAGTGTGTTACCAGACTCATCACTTTTCTCCTTCTTGGATAAATTCAAATAATCCATCTTTCCTTTCTCTTCTTCTGCATTGCCCTATTCATAGCATGGACCAGGTTGATAGTCAGAGGCAAAATAAATAAATGGAGGGCCCACCTGTGTGAAAACCAGATGGCACTAAGCATACTACAGGATGAAGGGTCAGATGTGAAAAATAAAGTCTGTCTCAATAGAATAAGGCAAACAGAGAGAGGTAGTGGTTGTGGGAAGGAAAAAAGTGACCATCATCATCAGCATTGTGTTATGTAATGCTGAAGAGCTTCTAATGTGGTAGCTGAACTGTAAGTAATGTGCTGGTGTAAAGCTAGGTGTGTGCTTTACCCAGCTGTTTGGTTTTCACCAGGAGATTCTGTGATAGTTAACAGAGTATTGGACTAGCATTCAAAAGACCCAAGAAGACTATTTGGTGTGATGTCTCAAGAAAGCTATTTTATGGTGCTCCCACTCCATTCCCTGAAAGTCCAAAAAGTCTCAAGTAATTTGAAGACAGCAGGTAAATATCTGCTTTCTATATTACTTTTTGGCACTGGATATTGATGTGTGGGATCTAGTCAAGCCAATAATTTGATTTCCCTTCAAACATTGCTCATCTTAAGTCTAAACATGTCATTTGTTGAAGACGACCGTGTGTGGTTCATTGGAGAGGTGTTCACTGGCCGCAGAACTTGAACAAATTTAAATTCCCACAGCATTTTAAAGGAGCTCAATGATTCACCTGACATGAAATCTAATTTTTGAAAAAGTTGTATTGAGTTAGAAATTACATACAATAAAACCCACCCTAAGCATATGGTTCAATGAGTTTTGGCAAATGCATGCAGTCATTAAACTACCAGCAAAATCAGGATATAGAACATTTTATCACTTCAGAACTTCCCTCTTTCCTATAATCACTTCCCTCTCTTGATCTCCTGCCCCTATAGTCACTGAGCTATTTTTTTGTCCATGTAAATTTGCCTTTTCTAGGATGTCAAGCAAATAGAAGCACCCACACTTTTCGTTTCCACCCTTTGTAGCTCTGCAAAATGTTTTTGAGTGTTGTCATTGCATGTCTCAGTAGTTCACTTATTTTTATTGATGAGCAACAGTTGATTGGATGAATATACCGTAATGTGTTTATTTATTCACCACTTACTGGACATTTGGGTTGTTTCTTGATTGTGAATAGAGTTGCTATGAACATTTGCACACAGACACTAGTTAAGCATATGTTTTCATTTATCTTGGGGTAGGATTGCTGGCTCACTGCGTAGGTGTATACTCAACTCGATAAGAAACTGCCAAAGTACTTTTCAAAGTGGCTACACAGCATTGCATTCCCAGCAGCAGTATCTAAGTTCCAGGTGCTAAAATACTTTCAACAAGCTTGGTATTGTCGGTCTTTGTAATTATCCTTTTGATGATCAGTTGGGGTTTTTTCTTCATGTGCTTTTTGGCCATTTCTGTATTTACTTTGTTGAAATATCTTCTAAATTTTTTGTCCATTTTTTGGAGAATTTGTGCTACTGAGTTTTAGGAGTTCTTTACATATTCTGGACACAAGGTGTTTGTCACATTTGTGTTTTGTTTTCCCCTGTGTGTGGCTTGTCCACTTCCTGAGTGCCTATAAAAGAAGAGAAGGTTTTAATTTTGATGACGTGCAGTTTTTCAAATTTTTAATGGTTTCGTGCTAAGAAATCTTTGTCTAATTTAAAGTCGCAAATATTTTCTCATTAGTTTTCTTCTAAAGATTTATCTCTTATGTTGAGGACTAATGTCCATAGCATGTTAATCTATTTAGGTTCAGCTTTCATTTCCTTTTTTAATAATTTATAATTATATACATACCATATTCACTAAGCATAATGGTAGCTTATAAAATATAGCTATTGAGACTTGTTAAAAATTTGTCTAGATAATTTATTTACTGGCCTCAAAGCAAACTATTTTTACTTTTTAGTTGACACTGTTCTCACTTCAGTTTTGTTTTATGCTTTTCTGAGTACTGTTACTTTTTAGCACTCGTGATGGGCTTAAATTTTAGATAAGGAAGCACTCACTGAAGGTAAAATCATGCTACAGGTGTCATTTGGTTTCTGAATATCAGCAGGGTGTGACTGCTGGTTTTAGTAGTGACTATCAGCCAGTTGAAATCAGTATTTACACAAGACAAACTTGCAAACTACCCAACAGAGCTAGATGTGTGCCAGCAGGATGTGTTTTTAGACTTTCATTTAAGAGCACTGTGTCGTTCATCATTGGGACTAAACAGAGTGACCAATTTAACTTTTTTTTTTTCAGTCATGAGGAGTTAGTTTATTGTTGGTGCACTGATAACTTATTACCTATTGAAATGAGTGCCTGAGACTGGTGCCCAGAAGACCTTGAGCTTCTTTTTTTTTTTTTTAATCTTTTTTAAAAAAAAATTTTAATGTTTTATTTATTTCTAGGAGAGAGAGAGAGAGAGAGAGAATGTGAGCAGAGGAGGGTCAGAGAGACAGGGAGACACAGACTCTGAAACAGTCTCCAGGCTCTGAGCTGGCAGTCAGCACAGAGCCCGATGCGAGGCTCAAACCCACAAACCGTGAGATCATGATCTAAGCGAAAGTCGGACGCTTAACTGACTAAGCATCCCAGGTGCCCATAGACCCTGCGCTTCTGCTTGACCTTGTGTCCAGCTGATTGTGCCCTTGAATTACAAGGGTCAAGACACCAGAGACCAAGACAGTAGACACTGGAGACAATCAATAAGCTGAATACAATAGTGGTTCTAATTTCAGTTATTTTAAGACTTTTTCTAGAAATCTGTCTTCTCTTTTAATAGAGCATCTACCAGCCACTCTACTGTTAACATTTTAGACTTGACAATTGCTGATCCCAGTCTGAATTGTCCAAAGATTGCCTGATATTTCCAGATACTCCCGACTTTCAGGCACACTAAATTTTTTAAAATAATAGAAAATACAGGGGAGATTCCTGCTTGGAGGAGTTCCGCTTGAGGTCCCTGCTCTGGGCCACGTGAGAACACATCGTCATCAACAACGCTAAACATGCATGTATGTTAACATACACTGACCTCTTAGCTCTTACACTGTGGAGAGTACTAATAGAGTAATGCTGGTTTTCTCCAGCACTGAGTGGCATTTGGAAAAGGCACCCTGCAGCCCAACATCCGCCAAGGTGTTTTGCAGTCCTTGGCAAAAGTAGGCATGGGTGGAGCCTCTAAGCAGAGATGGCGCATGAAGAATTTCCTCACCCTGTATCATGCTTTCCTCCTGCCCCGTCATTTTTAGGTATGACAACACAGATAAACAAGAATGAACTTCAGTATGCTCTGAGCGTGTATGATAAATGTGGACTTTTTTTTTTCCTTTTTTTTTTTTTTTGAGAGAGAGAGAGAGACAGAGCGTGAATGAGGGAGAGGGAGACACAGAATCCGAGCCTGGCTCCAGGCTCCGAGCTGTCAGCACAGAGCCTGACATGGGGCTCGAACCCACAAACTGTGGGATCATGACCTGAGCCAAAGATGGATGCCCAACTGACTGAGCCACGCAGGCGCCCCGATATGGACTTTTAACACTACATAATCTTGGGAAAATACGCATAGGGTAAAAAAAATTTTAATATATGTACTTGAAGTATACCATGTCTTGCCTTTCATGTCTTTAAGAATAATAAAAATTTAAAAGATAACTGCTTTGAGTACCTAATCTACTTAGTTCTCAAATTATTCCTTAGGCCCTGCATTGTTTTCTGTTTCTTCATCTGCTCTGAGTCAGCCGATGCCCTTTCCCACCGCAGCTGGAGAGCAGAGGCCCCACACAGTCTTCCCTGTGCCTGCCCCATGGTGCTGCCTCATTTCCACTGCTGATAATTATTTTGGCATTTCCTCGAAAATCAAAGGTTTTACACATATGCATAGCTCATTGCTAAGAGGGACTAAGAAGTTTTGAATAACTTTTTAATCTCCTTATATAACTCACACAGTTCCTTGCTGTATTTTGACATAACTGGAAGCTTTAAAATGATTTAGTACTTCAAATCTATAATTAGAGAACAAAGATGAACAATCCCACTGCAGCTTCAAAGATCGACCATGAATGGCTGTTGCCTTCACCACCTGCCAGTTTCTCAGGGTCAATGCAGCTCATCAGTAACATACAGGTGCCCTCACATCACAGATACCCCAATTCATAAAATGGATATCCTACGGCAAAATTAAATATATTTTAAGTAAATGTCCTTACAAAGAAATGTATTACTAAATTTCTTTAAAGAGGAGCTGCCACTTGGTGATTGAAATGAGGCCTAATTTTTTTAATTAGCAAAAAATTTTAATAGATATTTCCCAAAAAAACACATAAGAACGAGCAATAAACACATGGGTAAGTGTGCGATATCAGTAGTCATCATGAGGGGCGCCTGGGTGGCTCAGTCGGTTAAGCATCCGACTTTGGCTCAGGTCATGACCTCACGGTTCATGGGTTCAGGCCCCGTGTCGGGCTCTGTGCTGACCACAGAGCCTGGAGCTGCTTCAGATTCTGTGTCTCCCTCTCTCTCTGCCCCTCCCCTGCTCACGCCGTCTCTCTCTCTCTGTCTCTCTCTCAGAAATAAATAAAACATTAAAAATTAAAAAAAATAGTCATCATAAAAAGCAGACTAGAAAGAACTACAATGAGAAACCACTGCATATAAACTAAAATATGACCTGATTTTGGAGAATAGTTTTACCAACAGTTTTTCAAAAGTATGTTTAGGTTAGGACCAGGATTCTAGGAGGATGGTAACAAGAGAAGATGCAAAGTTTTCAATGTCTTCCAAGTCCCACAGATAAACAAGGCAATGATTTAGCAAAACCAAAAACTGATAAAGCACACTGGCAATAAACTGGTGACAGAGTGTCCCCACAGACCGCAAAAACGCGGGCTGATGAGAAAACCGGCAGCCGCCCCCAGGCCTGCTTGCTATCAGGGTCTTGCAGAAAGCAGAGGGACACCCGGCGTGGCCTCCGAGGAGCAGGGCGGGCCAGTTTGCGGCCGCCAGTGGCCGGTGCGGGAACGGGTGTGCTCGGCGCAGGAGCAGGACGCGGGGCCCACGGAAACCCCCAGACGTGGGAGCAGTCTAGAGCCTGTGAAGTCTCAAACCTGAGCCTTCAGAACTTCTTTCTGGGACGAGACCGCACAATGAGGGGTGGAGTTAAAATTGAACATGGCAAAGATGACCGAGAGAAGCAGAAGGTTCGAACGGAAGTGGATGAGCCGTGGAAAAACTTACATGCGCATTACTAGGTCAGAGAAGCTAATCTGAAAAGACTTTAGCTGCACAGTTCCAAGTCTGTGACGTTTTGGAAAAGAGAAGACTACAGAGACTCTGGAGCCGTGGTTGCCAGAGGCAGGGAGGGATGGACAGGCACAGGACAGATGGCGTTTGGACAGTGAAACCGTCCTGGGTGACACTAACATGTCATTGTACATTTGTCTAAAGTCATAGGATGCCCCACACCAGGAGAACCCCAATGGAAACTGGGTCTTTAGGTGACAATGGTGTGTCCACGTAGGGTCATCTAGTCTGAGAAGGGTGCCACTCTGGTGGAGGGTGCTGATGGTAGAAGAGGCTATTAACAGGTGGGGCAGGGAATATACCTTCTGTTCAACATCTCTGTGAGCACAAAACTGCTCTAAATAATAAACTCCACTAACAACATATATCGTCTCACAGATCTGTACTTCAGAATTCTGGGTGGTCTCCAGTGGTTCTCTGTTCTGAGTCTGAAACCGAGGTATCAGCTATCTGAGCTATTTCCAGAAGATTCTAGAACAAATCTACTTCCACACCCATTCAGGTCAATGGCAGAGCTCAGTGGTTGAGGGTCCGGTGTCCTGGCCATCAGTTCCAAGGCTCGTTCTTTAGGTCTGGAGCCTGCAAACATTTCTGCCGTGCAGCCCTCCTCATCTTCTTATCTCCCCCTCACATGTCACATCGCTCTCATCTCTGGTTCTATCTGATCCCCCCCTCCAGCTAGAGAAAGTCCTGTGCTGTTAGGGCTCATGTGATTAGGTTGGGTTTACATGGATAATTGCTGGCTCTCTCCCTTGTTTTATTTTATGGTCAATCAGTGTTCTTACACCTGCAGACCCCGTTTTGCTATGTAACTTACATATTCACAGGCCCCGGGAATTAGGACGGAGGCAGCTTTGGGGGACCATTCAGCCTCGCCTCGCCTGGGAGGGGCACGGAGCCCGGCAATCTCCGGAAGCACGTGCTGCTGTTCAAAAGCAACAGAAGAGGGAGCTCTGTGACATTAGCAGTTTCCCTGAACTGGGCCTCCTTCTGAAAGTTCAGAGACTCTAACAGGCAACAGAAAAGTATAGACAGCCTTTTTTCAAAAACAAACTAAAAGGCAAAAATGTGCAGAATGCGAAAGGACAATGTTCAACAGAATGAGAACATTTCAGAAAGGTCATAAAACTGAGGTTTTAGAAATTTAAAAAATGTAGCACAAGGAATAATACAACAGAGCATGCTTTAAGAGAAACAAAAGGTGGAAATGGACAATGCATTGAATTAAAAGAGAGACGAAGGAAATCTAAAGAAGGATTAGAGAGAAAGTCACATGGAGAATAGGCAATTCAACACAAGGATTCAACATAAAGATAATAGAGGTCTCTGGAAAAATTAAAAATGGAGCCGAGGAACAGAAAAAAGCCACTCACAACAGTAACTCAGGAAAACTCTTTGAGTGTATTTGACATTATATGTGGAAAACACAATGAGTATCTAAAAATATCAACCCAGAGTGACCAGCATCTAGCTACATTCTTGTAAAATTACTGCACTATAAAGAAAATGTTGATTGGGCATCGAGGCAAAACTGGCAAGTGATATATAAGGGACAGAAAAATCAGATTATTATCAGGCCTTTTTTGACAGCAGTATTTTACGCTAGCAGAAAGGGAGGGAACACATTTAAGATGCTGCAGGAAAGAAATGCTAGCCAGGGGTTTTATATCCAGCAAACTGACCTTTAGATATAAGAGGTACAGACAAACTGAACAACATATGGGAACTCAGGGAAATAGTTCCCAAGATACGTTTCTGAGGAAGGTTTCAGAGTCAGTCGTGTGCTCCTGACTCCCCAGATGACTAGAGAAACATCAGAATGACGCCTTGCGGTGGCATTAAATGTATAGTTACTTTTGGGACCACAGGACATGAAGGGAACAGAGTGTATGATGGCTATGTGCTCACATGGAGTGTAGACCAAATACCAGAAAACGTGTTCCCAGGGGTTTCATACGTGACAGTAGTGCTAATATTGTTATTTTGAGACTGTTATGTATATAATGGGGGAAAGTAAATGAATATATCTAGAGATACATTTGCAATTATATATAGGTATTAAAAGATAAAATTATCTTAAAAGATTTTCCAAAGGGAAGTGCCTGGGTGGCTTGGTCGGTTGAGCCTCGACTCATGATTTTGACTCACAGGGTTGAGCCGGCATGGGTCTCTGCACTGAGCATAGAGCCTGCTTGAGATTTGAGATTCTCTTTCTCCTCTTCCCTGTGTGTGCTTTCCCCCACCTCTCTCTCTAAAAAAGTTAAAAAAAAAAAATCCTAAAGAAAGTGACCTTCTACACTGCATGATTTTACCCTGAAGTCCTACTTCTAAAACTTTTTTTTGAGAGACAGAGTGTGAGCAGAGGAGGAGCAGAAAAAGAAGGAGACACAGAATCTGAAGCAGCTCCAGGCTCTGAGCTGTCAGCACAGAGCCCGACACAGGGTTCAAACTCACGAACTGCAAGACCATGACCTGAGCCGAAGTCTGACGCTTAACTGACTGAGCCCCCCAGGAGCCCCTGAAGTCTTACTTCTAGGTGATGGCTCCACTCAAACCCCGGACAGTCAGTCCATACACCTGGTGAGCAGTTTAAACCCTTCAGTCCTTAATTCCTCACTCACAGCCAGTCAGTCTGCAAAGCCCACCAATTCTGCCTTGCGAGTGTCCCTCACACCTGTCTGCTCCTCGCCATCCCCATGGGGAGGCCGTTTCACATGGGGAGCACGGTGAAAGTCTCCTAAATGGTCTTGCCCCTGCCCCTTCCACCCTCCACCTGGTCTCCCTACTGCAAAATGAGCTCTATAAAACAATATCATGGCACCACTCCATGGTGTAAACCCATCGCTGGCTCCCTAGAATCCTAGGAATGGCCACAGTGGCTTGAAGGATGCGGCTCTGGCTGACACTTGAGCCCTAAGGGTCAGCTTCCCCCACCAGATTTCTGGTTGTCCAGCCCTACTGGCTGTGTTTTGCTCCTCAAACCTGCCAGCGCCTTAAGAGCCATCACAGTAATAGTTTTCTCTTTCTAGAATGCATTCTCTTCCTGCTGCGATATCTTATTATTCCTCCGAGTTGCAGATTTCAACTGAAGTATCGCTTTCTCCAGGAAGATTTTTCAGATCCTTACCCTAGATGGGATTACAGCCTGAGTGTGTAGCACCCTGAACTTCTCAGGAACACTCTGAGCATTGGGACTTACATTTTTGATGCCAGTTTTCCCACTGACCTGGAAATTTCATGAAAAGAGAACCTGTCTACCTATTTCCCACATTAACCCCATTTCCCAACACATAGCTGATATTGATTAAACATTTATTGAATGGATAAGGGAATGACTGTCTAAATACATGGAACTGGGGCATAAAAAAGTCTGCCACTTTCCTTGTTCTAATGTTTGCATTTATTGAAACCAAGTGCGATGTCATCTATTTTATATTTATGGGAATATTATTTCTAGAATATTCTCACATTGATAGTCATTAATCTGCCTGTCAAATATCTCAATTAAAACTTTTCCAGGCAGGTCATTTAATTAGCCATCCTAACTTCTTTCCTCCCTCCCTTCTTTCCTTCCTTCCTTCCTTCCTTCCTTCCTTCCTTCCTTCCTTCCTTCCTTCCTTCTTTCCTTCCTTCCTTTTATATTCAGCAAACTGACCTTTAGATATAAGAGGTACAGACAAACTGGATAACATACAGTTGTTTATTTTTTGAGAGAGAGCTCACACAAGTCAGGGAGAGGCAGAGAGAGAGGGAGAGAGCATCTCAAGCAGGCTCTGCACTGTCAGCACAGAATCTGATGTGGGGCTCAGTCTCACAAACCGTGAGATCCTGACCTGAGCCAAAGTTAGAGTCAGTCACTTAACTGACTGAGCCACCCAGATGCCCCTCCATCCTAACTTCTAACCCAATAAAAGCTGGTTAACTAGTACCCTCGGTTAGTAATGCTTTTATGCTCTGTTGTCAACAGACTGGGCAAATCATAATGGGGGAAAAGTCTATTATCATTGATTTTACTAAAATGTAAACAAAACTAAGTCATACCCAAAGTCAGCCCAGTTTCTGCATTTCCTATATTTGAGGCTGTTCTGAATAATGACCCTATAGTCCTCTGCAGTCCCAAGTTGTAGAAAAAATGGATTGAATTTTCATGGCACAAAAGTTGATAAACTCTTGTATGAAGACTTTCAAGAACAGAGATTTTTCGGGGCGCCTGGGTGGCTTAGTCGGTTAAGCGTCCGACTTTTGCTCAGGTCATGATCTCGCGGTTCGTGGGTTCGGGCCCCGCGTCGGGCTCTGTGCTGACTGCCAGCTCAGAGCCTGGAGCCTGTTTCAGTCTGTGACTCCCTCTCTCTCTGACCCTCCCCTGCTCACGCTGTCTCTCTCTCTCTCCTAGAAATAAATAAAAAACATTTAAAAAAAAAAAAGAACAGAGATTTTTCTAAAGCAAAAACCAGAATGCATGAATCCTTTGCCTAGTAACTAAGGTAACCACAAAAGTAAATTAACCAGAACGTCTTCCTCAGAGCATTCTGGAAACTTTTGAACTCCTCTTTTACATTATTCTGCTTTTCTTAATTGCCATGGCATCCCAAACGATGTGAATGTGTCTATTTTCTCACATAAATGTTATAGCTCTGTGTGAACTACACATGGTTTCTGCTGTGCGAATCAGGATTTCCTAAGAAACCATTTTTTTCACTTCTGAAACATCATGTTGGATTAAAACATCACTTGGCTGTGAAGTGGGTGTGTTAAAGGGGTGTGAGCCATCTCCTGCTAAATGAACCATTATTCCTAACTGTTTTTATTGAACCTTCAACTAGATCAAGAGTATGGGGCTATTCATCTTTTGCCGGTCATAGTATTCAGTTACTATTATTATTATTATTATTTCCATTCCTTGACATTATCAAAATGTAACCGTAGATGGACTTGTCTGTTTTAGGATTCCGTGGGTTACATAACTTCACAGCAGTTTCCGTGGTTGTGTCTTGCGGTGATACGGAGCGTGGGCAGCAGCATGGGTTACGCTAGAAGTGAAAGGGAGCTGAGCAAGAGCAGCACCAGATGCTGGGGCGGGGTTGGGGGGTGGGGGGGGTGCAGGGTCTGAGGAAACGTCCTGACTGCAGGGACCTACCCTGGGAGAGCAGCCTCCAGCACTAGATGGAGTGGAAAGTTCCAGATTGGCAGTAGCATCTAGCACCGAGGAACCTAGCAAGCAAAGAGGAAGGGAGAAGATCTGCCTCCGACTCAGGTTAGCCTCCGTAGTTTGTAGAACAAAGTGACGGTTCCTCAGAGGTGCTGGGAGGCAGTGTGGGACACAAGAGATCATTTTGTCTGATTTCTACTTTCCAAGTAGCTGAACCGAATGCCACTTGAAGGTGTGATTAAAACCATAGCTTTAACCATGAGCAGATCTAGGCTTTGTAGGGCCTGACGCTTATATAATTGTAAGGACTCTGTTTAAACAAAAGACAAAATTATGAGTACCAGCTGCCGGAGCCCCTCCCCACGCCTTGGAAGGGACCTTCCAGGAGAGGCTCTAGAGGTTGAGCTGCCAGGGAATGTGCCATGGGTTCAACTGTATGGTGGCTGCTGGGCCTGACCTTTGCCCTTGCTTTAGCTTTAGCATCCCGAGTGGTCAGTCTGATTTTAGTCCTGCGCTGTGCGATGACCCTGGGTTTCAGCGTCCTTGCCTCGCCGCTGACCCGCGGAGCCGGCGCCTGCGCTCCATCTCCGCTGAACAGGACAGTGGTGGAAACAGGCCGAGACGGTGCTCGGCAGCCACGCGGGTGAGCAGCGCGAGGACTTCAGCGGAGCAGGGGCACCAGGGAGGGAGGGCGCTTGACTGGTTACGGGGGGTGCAAGGGGAAAGTGGGACGCGTAACACGAACACCGAGGACGGGGCGTGGGGGTGAGTGAGGAGCAGGCTTTGATGTGGGCCCGTGTGTTCACATTGGTTGAAAACACAGCAGGCGATGAAATTGTGTTAAATACAAAAAGCCTCAGATTATGTCCGCCTCATCATCATATTCATGGGATTCAAGAAAAGCAATTGGCAAATAAGCTTCCTGCGCCAGCAACCAAAGAAATGTTCTTAGAGTCAAAACTGTGAATCAAAATATGTGTCAGAACAGACACCCCGTTGGGGCGCCTGGGGGGCTCAATCGGTTAAGTGTCTGGCTTCGGCTCAGGTCATGATCTCACGGTTCGTGGGTTCGAGCCCCGCGTCGGGCTCTGTGCTGACAGCTCAGGACCTGGAACCTGCTTCGGATTCTGTGTCTCCCTCTCTCTCTGACCCTCCGCCGCTCACGTTGTGTGTGTCTCTCTCAGAAATAAATTTTAAAAACATTAAAAAAAAAAGAACAGACACCCCGGGTGCCGGCCGTCGCAGCCTTTCTCCCCTAGAGCACAGCTGACAGTGTGCCCGGGTGAGGAGGTGAGGGGTGCAGACGCCGGGCCAGACGTCCTGGGCTCCGTCCCTGCCCTGCCACACAGGCGCTGGGCACCCAAGGGCAACTCACTTGTGCGGCGTCCCGTAGTGTCCCCCTGTGTGCAGAGGAGACACCGACAGGAGGTACCACGTAGGATTCCAGTGAGGTCCGACCCGAGTGCCGTCTAGAGGTGCGCCCGGCGCGCACACGGTAGGTGGTGTCGAAGTATTTCTTCTTCCTGGTCCCGAGATCGTCCGGTTCTGTACAACGGTCGGTTCTGCCCAGTCTTCGGCATTGATTTACTTTGCCTCTAGATGATTCTGCGTTAAAACAATTTTAAGAACACCACGTGTATCAGAGGACCTACTCAAAGGACGAAGGAAAGCTCGGTGCGCGCTCGTGCTTTCGCCCGCACCATTTAATCGTCCTTAACGAAGCAGCAGGTGCTGGATCCCCCCGGCGAGCGCCGCAGAAGCGGGGGCTCCCGCGGGTGCGGCTCGTACCTGTGTGGGTCTCCCTTCCCCCCACGGCCCAGCTGGGGCGCGTCCGCGCGCTCCGCCGGGCAGTGTGTGCCCTCTCTCAATCCTTCTGACCTTGCTGAGCTGTTCCCGAAGTTTGAAGCTTTTCTTGCCTTTGATCTTTAAGCCTCTGTGTCACAAAGTGAAGCCCTGTGAGGGGCGCCTGGGGGGCCCAGTCGGTTGAGCGTCCGACTTCGGCTCAGGTCACGATCTCACGGTTCGTGGATTCGAGCCCCACGTCGGGCTCTGTGCTGACAGCTCAGAGCCTGGAGCCTGTTTCGGATTCTATGTCTCCCTCTCTCTCTCTGCCCCTCCCTCACTCATGCTCTCTCTCTCTCTGTCTCAAAAAGAAAGTATAAAAAAAAGATAAAAAAACCAAAGTGAAGTCCTGTGGATTCACAAGTCTAGTGTGTAAAGAACATGGGAATTCCTGAAGAGGTGTGCCTTTTTACTGCTTAGTTGCAGCTGCAATTCAGTTTGTTGGTAGTTGAAAGAAGGAAAATGGTGACTGTCTGTGGTTCATGTCTCCAGGACGTGTAGCTTTGGAGGAATCACTACTGTTTTCACTATTCCAGATGCCAGTCGGCCTGTGGTGTTAGTTTATAAATTATTCCTTCGTATGTACTCTTAGGTCAACTTAAACTTCT
>NW_027527559.1:3648854-3708766 GCF_008692635.1 Crocuta crocuta
ATTTATTTATTTATTTATTTAAATTTACATCCACATTAGCATATGGTGCAATAATGATGTCAGAAATAGATTCCTTAATGCCCTTTACCCATTTACACCCCCATATGCCCCCTAATTGCCTTCTGTTTAGTCTCCATATTTTAAAGTCTCCCTCTTATGTTTTGTCCCCATTCCCTGTTTTATATTATTTTTGCTTCCCTTCCCGTGTGTTCATCTGTGTCTTAAAGTTCTCACATGAGTGAAGTCATATGATATTTTCTTTCTCTGACTGACTAATTCCATTTAGCACAATACCCGCTAGTTCCATCCACGTAGGTGCAAATGGAAAGACCTCATTCTTTTTGATGGCTGAGTAATACTCCGGTGTGTGTGTGTGTGTGTGTGTGTGTGTGTGTGTACACATATACACACCACATCTTCTTTATCCATTCATCCATCAGTGGACATTTGGACACTTTCCATACTTTGGCTGTTGTCGATAGTGCTGCTATCAACATTAGGGTGCATGTGCCCCTTAGAAACAGCACACCTGTATCCCTTAGATAAATACCTAGTAGTGCAATTGCTGGGTCATAGGTAGTTCTGTTTTTAATTTTTTGAGGAATCTCCATACTGTTTTCCAGAGCGGCTGCACCAGTTTGCATTCCCACCAGCAGTGCAAAAGAGATTATCTTTCTCTGCATCCTCACCAACATCTGTTGTTGCCTGAGTTGTTGATGTCAGCCATTCTGACAGGTGTGAGGTGGTGTCTCATGGTGGTTTTGATTTGTATTTCTCTGAGGATGAGTGATGTTGAGCATCATTTCACATGTTGGTTGGCCATCTGGGTGTCTTCTTTGGAAAAGTATCTCTTCATATCTTTGGCCCATTTCTTCACTGGGTTATTTGCTTTTGGGTGTTGATTTGGTAAGTTCTTTATAGATTTTAGATACTAACCCTTTATCTGATATGTCGTTTGCAAATATCTTCTCTCATTCTGTTAGCTGTCTTTTAGCTTTGCTGATTGTTTCCCTCACTGTGCAGAAGCTTTTTATCTTGATGAGGCCCCAAGAGTTCATTTTTGCTTTCCTTTCCCTTGCCTCCGGAGACATGTTGAGTAAGTTGCTGCAGCCAAGGTCAAAGAGGTTTTTGCCTGCTTTTTCCTCAAGGATTTTGACAGCTTCCCATCTTATATTTAGGTCTTTCATCCATTTTGACTTTATTTTTGTGTAGGGTGTAAAAAGTGGTCCAGGTTTATTTTTCTGC
This sequence comes from Crocuta crocuta, assembly GCF_008692635.1. NCBI lineage: Eukaryota > Metazoa > Chordata > Mammalia > Carnivora > Hyaenidae > Crocuta > Crocuta crocuta. The sequence goes on from NW_027527559.1 coordinate 3,650,100, forward strand.
ATGTTGCTGTCCAGTTTTCCCAGCACCACTTGCTGAAGATACTGTCTTTATTCCATTGGATATTCTTTCCTGCTTTGTCAAAGATGAGTTGGCCATATGTTTGTGGATCCATTTCTGGGTTCTCTATTCTGTTCCATTGATCTGAGTGTCTGTTTTTGTGCCAGGACCATACCGTCTTGATGATTACAGCTTTGTAATACAGCTTGAAGTCCAGGATTCTGATGCTTCCAGCTTTGGTTTTTTTTTTCAAGATTGCTTTTGCTATTTGGGGCCTTTTCTGGTGCCATACACATTTTAGGATTGTTTGTTCTAGCTCTGTGAAGAAAGATGGTTTTATTTTCATAGGAATTGCATTGAATATGTATTGCTTTGGGTAGTATGGACATTTTAACAATATTTGATCTTCCTATCCAGGAGCATGGAATATTTTTCCTTTGTGTGTGTGTGTGTGTGTGTGTCTTCTTCAACTTCTTTCATAAGTTTTCTATAGTTTTCAGTGTATAGATTTTTTACTTCTTTGGTTAGATTTATTCCTAGGTAGTTTATGGGTTTTGGTGCAATTGTAAATGGCATCGATTCCTTAATTTATCTTTCTGTTGCTTCATTGTTGGTGTATAGGAATGCAACCGATTTCTGTGCATTGATTTTATATTCTGCAACTTCGCTGAATTCATGAATCAGTTCTAGTAGTTTCTTTGGTAGAATCTTTTGGGTTTTCCATATAGAAGATCATGTCATCTGCAAAGAGTGAAAGTTTGACCTCATCCTGGCCAGTTTGGATGCCTTTTATTTCTTTGTGTTGTCTGACTGCTGAAGCTAAGACTTTCAATACTATGTTGAATAAAACAGTGATGAGAGTGGATATTCCTGTCTTGTTCTTGACCTTAGGGGGAAAGCTCAGGTTTTTCCCCACTGAGGATGATATTCACGTAGAGTCTTTCATATATGTCTTTTATGATCTTGAGGTATGATCCTTCTATCCCTACTTTCTTGAGGGTTTTTATCAAGAAAGCATACTGTATTTTGTCAAATGCTTTCTCTGTATCTATTGAGAGGATCATGTGGTTCTTGTCCTTTCTTTTATTGATGGGATGAATCACACTGATTGTATTGTGGATATTAAACCAGCCCTGTATCCCAGATATAAATCCCATTTGGTTGTGGTGAATAAATTTTTTACTGTACTGTTGGATCCAGTTGACTAATATCTTGAGGATTTTTGGAACCATGTTTATCAGGAAAATTGGTCTATAATTCTCCTTTTTAGTGGGTCTTTGTCTCGTTTTAGAATCAAGTTAATGCTGGCTTCATAGAAAGAGTTTGGAAGTGTTCCTTCCATTTCTATTTTCTGGAACATCTTCAAGAGAATAAGTGTTAACTCTTCCTTAAATATTTGGTAGAATTCCTGGAAAGCCATCTGTCCCTGGACTCTTGTTTTTTGGGAGATTTTTAATTACTAATTCAGTGTCTTTACTGGCTATGGATCTGTTCAGATTTTCTATTTCTTCCTGTTTCAGTTTTGGTAGTTTATATGTTTCTAGGAATTGGTCCATTTCTTCCAAATTGCCCATTTTATTGGTGTATAATTCCTCATAATATTCTTTTATTGTTTTTATTTCTGCTGTGTTGGTTGTGATCTCTCCTCTTTAATTCTTGATTTTATTTATTTGGGTCCTTTCCTTTTTCTTTTTGATCAAACTGGCCTGTGGTTTATCCATTTTGTTAATTCTTTCAAAGAACCAGCTTCTGGTTTCATTGATCTGTCCTACTGGTTTTTTTTTTGGTTTCGATAGCATTGATTTCTGCTCTAATCTTTATTATCTCCTGTCTTCTGCTGGTTTTGGGTTTTATTTGATGTTGCTTTTCCAGCTCTTTAAGGTGTGAGGTTAGGTTGTGTATCTGAGGCCTTTCTTCCTTCTTTAGGAAGATCTGGATTGCTATATACCTTCCTCTTAGGACTGCCTTTGCTCTGTCCCTCTCTTTGGGCTGTGGTGTTATCATTTCCATTGTCTTCCATGTACTATTTAATTTCCTCCTTAACTTCTTATTTAGCCCATTAGTTCTTTAGTAGGGTATTCTTTAGTCTCCAGGTATTTGTTATCTTTCCACATTTTTTCTTTTGGTTGATTTCGAGTTTCATAGTGTTGTGGTCTGAAAATATGCACAGTATGATCTTGATCTTTTTATACTTGTTGAGGGCTGATTTGTGTCCCAGTATGTGATCTCTTCTGGAGAATGTTCCATGTGTCCTGGAGAAGAATGTATATCCTGGTGCTTTAGGATGAAATGTTCTAAATAGATCTGTTAAGTCCATGAGGTCCAGTGTGTCATTCAAAGCCATTGTTTCTTTGTTGATTTTCTGCTTGGATGATTTATACATTGCTGTAAGAGGGGTGTTGAAGGCCCCTGCTATTATGGTATTATTATCAAGGAGTTTCTTTATGTTTGTGATTAATTGATTTATATATTTGGGTGCTGGCACATTGGAGACATAAATGTTTATAATTGTTAGATCTTTTTGGTAGATAGACCCCCTTAATTATGATATGATGCCCTTCTTCACCTCTTGTTACAGTCTTTATTTTAAATCTAGATTGTCTGATATAAGTATGGGTACTCTGGCTTTCTTTTGTTGACCATTACCATGATAGATGGTTCTCCATCCCCTTACTTTCAATCCGAAGGTGTCTTTAGGTCTAAAATGGGTCTCTTATAAATAGCATATAGATAGATCTTGTTTTCTTATCCATTCTGTTATCCTGTGTCTTAACTAGAGCATTAAGTCATTGATATTTAGAGTGAGTACTGAAAGATAAGAATTTATTGCCATTATGTTTCTTGGTGAGTTGGAGTGTCTGGTGGTGTTCTCTGGTCCTTTGTAGTCTTTGTTGCTTTTGGTATGTATGCATGTATTTACATATGCATGTATGTATATATGTATTTTCATTTTTTTCCCCCTCAGAGAATCCCCCCCTTAAAATTTCCTGCAGGGCTGGTTTAGTGGGCACAAACTCCTTTAAATTTTGTTTGTCTGGGAAACTTTTAATCTCTCCTTCTATTTTGAATGACAGCCTTGCTGGGTAAAGTTTATATGCAGAAAAATATGGCTGCATATTTTTCTGATTCAGCACATTGAATATATCCTGCCACTCCTTTCTGGCCTGCCAAGTTTCTGTGGATAGGGCTGCTGCAAACCTGATCTGTCTTCCCTTGTAGGTTAAGGATTTTTTTCCTTGCTGCTTTCATGATTCTTTCCTTGCCTGAGTATTTTGTGAATTTGATTATGATATGCCTGTTGATGGTCACTTTTTGTTGAATTTAATGGAAGTCCTCTGTGCTTCCTGGATTTTGATGTCTCTGTCTTTCCCCAGGTTAGGAAAGTTTTCCACTATGATTTGCTCTCATAACCCTTATATCCCTTTTTATCTCCTAGGACCCCTGTGATTCTGATGTTGTTCCTTTGTAATGAGTCACTGATTTCTCTAATTCTTAAATCTTGCTCTTTTGCCTTAGTTTCCCTCTTTTTCATGCTTCATTATTCTCCATAAATTTGGCCTCTGTATCACTGATTCACTGCTCTGTCTCATCCATCCTTGGGGTCGTGGCCACCATGGTCGAGATTGCAGCTCAGTTATAGCATTTTTTTATTTCATCCTGACTACCTTTTACTTCTTTAATCTCCGCAGAAAAGGATTCTAATCTATTTTCAACCCCAGCTAGTATTCTTATTATTGTGATTCTAAATTCTGGCTCAGACATCTTGCTTGTATCTGTCTTGGTTAAGTTCCTGGGTTTTGTTTTTTCCTGCTCTTTCTTTTTTGGGGTGAATTCCTTTGTTTTGTCATTTTGAAGGGAGAAAAGGAATTGAGGTAAGAAAAAATTAAAATAAAATAATTGAAAACAACACACACACACATCAGATAAATAATGCTAGATCCTAGGTGTGTTTTGGTCTGGGTATTGATAGGAGCTTGACAGATTAGAGAAAAAAGGAGGAGGGGAAGGAAAATGTTTGAAAATTTGAAAAAATGAATACAATGAAATAGAATAAAATGAAGTGATGGAAGTAAAATAGAATTTGAAAAATTTACAAAAGGTAAAAACTATAGTAGAAAAAAATTAAAGGAAAATATTTCACTAAAAATTGAAAATAAAAATAATTTTTTTCTCTTTCTATATTCAAGAAAAAGAAAAGAAATGAAAAAGAAAAAAATAAAATTGAGTAGCTGGACCAGCAAACAGACTGGAATAAGATTGAAATTACATTGTTTTCCCCTAGAATTCAAACTATAAAGCACTTTATAGTCTGTAAACTCAGCAGGTGGAGAGATTTGTGGTGTTCCTGAAGAGCAAGGTTGTCTAGTTGGGCCGGGGTTTACTGTAATGTCTCTATTCTCCACTAGATGGCGCTGCCTAGCCTCCTGGGGGGAATTGTGGCCTCCGTTGGTGTGTGTGTGCGCATGCGCGGGAGAGTTGAAAATGGCGTCACGCAGCTACCCAGTGTCTAGTATCGGAATTCTACTCTCGGTGTTCGCAAATCACACACCTGCTCTTTGTCTCCGGCTTCCATCCGCTTCCCACTCTCACACTGTCCATGACCAAGCAGTCAGGGTGCCGGGTGGCACCTCCCTACTGAGCTTTATCTCAGATGCGGTTGTGCTTCCTGACCCCTCACTTCTGAGGGGCTGCGCCTTTGATCCGCCTGGTCCTCCGCGGGAGGCTCTGACCACGCAACGCTGGGTGCCGCCGCACCCCGGAACTTCGCGGGACTGTGTGCTGCGATGCCCAGACACTGGGGCCGGTGCCAGCCCGCCCCAGACAAAGTCACGGGGTCGTGTAGCAGCAGCGTTTCAGGGATTATGAAAAATCACCATACACATCTGGCACCAGGCTTCCCTCTTTTTTTTTTTTTTAAATGTTTTATTTATTTCTGACAGAGAGAGAGACAGCGTGAGCAGGGGAGGGTCAGAGAGAGAGGGAGACACAGAATCCGAAACAGGCTCCAGGCTCTGAGCTGGCAGTCAGCACAGAGCCCGACGCGGGGCTCGAACCCACGAACCGTGAGATCATGACCTGAGCGAAGTCGGACGCTCAACCAACAGCCCCAGGTGCCCCCCAGGCTTCCCTCTTAACGACCTTGTTCCAGCACCAGCAAACGTGGTTGTTCTCCGGGGTCCGCTGGGACCTTCACCTGCGGGAAGGCTGCACCGCCTCTACCAAATGCCCTCCCATCAGGGAAGTGCTGCCCGAGGGCCCTGAGGACCCTGAGGACCTTGCCCTCCGCTCCTGGGGATCCGCCCTTCCCGCCAGAGCATCGTCAGGTATCGAGCTGCAGAGTTTCAGGCTCTGAGATCCCCTGTTTATAGAGTCTAATGGACTTTACACCCTCTCCTTTCTCCTTTCACCCTTTTTAGTTCAGTCCCTGAGCTGTTTCCATTTTTCCACATTTCTCTCCATCTGCTTTGATGGGGGTGCTTTTCCAATACTCCCCTGTCCCCTCCACCCTCTGCAAGCAAAGACAGCCCCCTGCCCTCTGCCCTCTGCGGCTTCTCTCTCCCCCAGTTCAACTCTCTGCACCACATACCTGCTGAGTTCTGTGGTTCAGGTTGTGCAGATCGTTGCGTTCATCCTGAAATCAGTTTTCTAGGTGTGTAGGCCGGTTTTGTGTTGCTCTGGCTGCATTCCATGGAGGCAAGACACACAAAACTTCCATGCTGTTCCGCCATCTTGACTCCACACCTGGCTCAAAGAATTTTTATTGGCATATTTACTTATGATTTCACACTCCTAAGTGTGTTTAATTTTATATATATCATTCTAACATGCACAGGCTGAGAAAACACCCCGCGGCAAAAGCAGTGGTCCGTATCCCCATCGATTTCTGTGATAAGAGAAAACAGACTTCATGTGAGAGTTAATAGTGACAAAAACAATAATAAAATAATGGTAATAGCTTTTATGGAGTGTTTAATGTGTGCCCAATGCCAAACTAAGCAGCTCTTTGTAATGCTTTACCCATGTAATATCGAGGCCAGAAGTAGTTTAAGGTATTATTTGTATTTTAAAGATAAGTTTTAACCAAAGTATTTCATAATTTGTAAATATTGCACACACTACGTTATGATCTGCATTTTAGTGGCAGATCATATGGGTATATGTCTGTCCATGTCAGTGTCTCAGGATCAGATAGTTGCACTAATGCTCCATTAGTTGGACTTCTATCTTTTCCATCACACATGCTTAAAAGGATGAAGAATACACACATGTAACATAAACTTATTTATTCAAATAGATATAAATCTGGGTATAGATATGGATATACAGACAGATATTGATAAAAAATAGTTTATACTCCATTGCATTCCAGAAAGGATCTGGGTTAGCAGTAAACTGAACAAAGTGCTAAACACAGCTTAAAAGCAGTAATTATTTAGTTACCTCATTTAATTTTTATTTTTTTAATTTTAATTTTATTTTATTTATTTTATTTTACAAATAGTTTATTGTCAAATTAGTTTCCACATAACNTCTCAATTCTGTTCCATATAGTTACCTCATTTTAAAACATATCTTTTTGTAAATAAATAATTTCATGAAGTTGACCAATGAATAAGTTTCAGACGGTGCCGTTCTTATAAAAGCTGCAAAATATCCATGAAAATAATTAGATATCACATGCACACATGTACTCCACACATGCCACTTAATGAATGCATATAATCTATTTGCTTAATAGATACTACTGGGACTCTGTCACAAAAATGTAAATTGTGAAATTCACATTTTCCCTCAGTGTTATAGAAGAACACTTGCTTGCTCAAGTCAAGCATTATGGGTATAAAATGATCAAGCAAAGGACTTTCTTCATAAATTTTTAAGTGTCTAGAGGCTTCAATTTTAATTGAATATAATTAGTTGTTTTTCAAATTAGTGAAAATATGTTTAACCAAGATTCAGAGGAAGTGATTTAACAGAGTAAAACCCAGAAATTCCATTTGGCATTTTCAGGGGAAGTGTAGATTTCAGGAGGAAATAAATACATTGCAAAAAAAAGAAAAATAAAGAGGAAATAATTTTTATTCCTGAAAAATTGTAAATACCTAAAATCACTCTTATGCTGCCAGTTATATTTCTTTCTCCAGTGGCAGTACTGTTTATAAGAGACTGCGCAGCCTTGTATCTATACAGTGTTTTCAAATTGTAGCCTTTTACATTTATGTAAATGCCTTCAGCATTTATGTATACAGTGAATAGTGTAACTCATTAGAAACATGACCTAATCAGCTATGCTTTAAAAACTACATTCCCTGGGGGCGCCTGGGTGGCTTAGTCGGTTAAGCGTCCGACTTTCGCTTAGGTCATGATCTCGCGGTTCGTGGNCTTCTTTTGTTATTCAGAAAATTCTAGAAAATATTTGCATATAAAAACAGAGACAATTTAGGAATAACACCTAGAAAAGTACACTCAATTACATATATCTATAGTTATTGATCCTGATTTTAAAAAGAAAAAAGGAAACTAAAATATACAGAAAGTTATTTTTTTTGACAGTTAAAAATATATATAGCTTATATATATATATATAAGCTTCTAAGGGCAGAAAATATATCATAGGTAACTTAGGTTTCAGTGTTTAATACAATTTCCCATGGAAATTAGCACCCAAAATTTTTGTTTATTTTTGAAAATTTTAATGTTCTATTTATTTTAGAGAGAGAGAGAAAGCATGAGCAGGGGAGAGGCAGAGAGAGAGAGGGAGACACAGAATCCCAAGCAGGCTTCAGGCTCTGAGCTGTCAGCACAGAGCCCAAAGTGGGGCTGGAACCCATGAACTGTGAGATCATGAGCTGAGCTGAAGTTGGATGGTTAACCGACTGAGCCCCTCAGGTACCCCTGAAAGACACCATTCTAAGGGTTCACCTGGCATTTTGGTCTGTGGTTCCACCATTAGTACCTTGTTGGATAATGCAGAAGTGATGCAGAAATGTATCCTGGGCACGCAGACATTTACGCTACTAACATACACTCAGTGACTTGGGGCATTAATAAGGAATCACGGAGTAGGATGCAGAGAGAAAACCTGAACCTTGGCCCCGTTCTCAATTTTAAACTTACTCCCATAGCAATATAATATGGTTCATCAAAAATGGTGTGAATCCCCTGAATTTTGTTTTTACCGTAAATGAAGGGTAAGATAAGAATAACTTCCATAGAAAAGTAGAGCCGTGTTTTTTGTGCTCATGATCCCAAAGCCTCTAGGAGTTACTCAGCGAGGTTGCCTCGTGGTGCAGCAAACCAGTGGTTTCAGTGGTTTTCCTTTTCACCCAACTTCAGGGAAGTCATACAACTGTTAGAGCTCAGGCCGCCTGGAAAATCCCGTCTTAAATTGCAGCTTGCTGACCGGGCCCTGACGGCTGAACGTGGCTGCAGATGGAAGTAGACACGTTCCATTCTTGGCTCAAGGTCCGTGGGAGCTTCCTGGCTCCTATGGCTACAGTCACTATGCAGCCTGCAGTGTAACACAGTGTTTTGTTTTGGGGAAATGCATTTTTAAAAACACGACAAACAAGGAGACCTTGGTTAACAACGTTGGTGTTATGGAAGAGTCGAGAAACGGTGAGTCCTCTCTTCCCTCCGAGGGGATTTGTCTTGACTTAATAGAGAGGCAAGAACAGCAGCCTGGTCCCCCGTGTGGCCCAGGACCCACTGGTGGTCACGAACTCGCAGAGGCACGGATGAGCTCTCCGGAAAGCTGGAGGCACGCCTCTACTCCGCCGCTGGGGGCAGTGTTTCCCTTTTCCGGTCTGTCAGGTTTGAGCTAAATATCTACTTTTTTGCAAACCAATTTCTATTGTTTAGGGCTACAAAGATGGAAGAGCTAAAAAATAAATAAAATAAAGTTGAGAGAATGTTCACCACAAAAGCCAGGTATGTTGTAGCGGCTGCTTGCTGGAATGCAGGGGCAGATAGTGATTCCGAATGGGCAGAAGGGGCTTCTCGGGGTTGTCAGCGATCTAGTCCTCATGCGGGGGCTCCCGGTGGGGGAGGCATGCTGTTAATTTTACTGTTAAACTTAAAAATATATTTCAATGGGGGCGCCTGGGTGGCTTAGTCGGTTAAGCGTCCGACTTTCGCTTAGGTCATGATCTCTCGGTTCGTGGGTTCGAGCCCCGCGTCGGGCTCTGTGCTGACTGCCAGCTCAGAGCCTGGAGCCTGTTTCAGAGTCTGTCACTCCCTCTCTCTCTGACCCTCCCCTGCTCATGCTGTCTCTCTCTCTCTCTCCTAGAAATAAATAAAATATTTAAAAAAAATAAATAAAAGACACCATTGTATACTCCTTGTCACATCTAGGACTATCACTGTATTATCGTAATGTAGTGGTTATCTAGCCAAAGTTATGCTGTAACTACCCTGGAATGATAAGAGACCATGAGATGTGTTTGAAGTGTGTCCATGTGGGCCTGTGTGTGAAGGCAGGGAGATTGTACAAGTGGGATGAATGCTCACCTTTAGTGGGAAGCCCATAGATAATGACAAACCTGGAAATCCAGAAATAACAATATTACCGAGTTGTATGGCTTTAAAGATTTAAATTGTAAAATAATCAGCTAAAATAGTTGACATTATTGCTTCTGGGGATCAGAAAGTAGGGGAAATGCAGCACAGAGTGCTGCTGTTATCGTAACATATAGAGAGGCCTCTAATTGTGTATGTGCACGACTTTGATAACGTTAAAAATGGAGTTGAAAACAAAGCAATAGCTATAGAAAGCAAAATAGATGTAGAAATCATTCCCTTAATACGTAACAAAAGTTCCCCATGCATATCAAAAGACTGACTTTAGAAATTACTGATGTTGTAGCCATTGGCCCTTGACATCATTTTTTAAATTTACAAAGTTGTCTCTTTAATAAAACATCAGGCTGGTCACTTTTGAAGACATGCCATGGACTGCTGGAGGGCTCACTCTTGAATGAGTCTATGGAAAACATTGGTTAATATGGCGGCATACGGTTCAGGCTCCTTGGAGAATCATAATCATTTCTGAGTTGGCTGACATCTTGCTATTTCTTTGGACATCACACAACTGTAGACGACACTGCCTGGAGACTGTATATCAAGACGGACAAGGACTCATAGAAAAAGATATTTAGGCCACATTGGAGGAGAAGATTATTTATGAGGTCTTTGGACCAATTTAAGTTCTCTTCATACTGGGAAATTTGTGACCGTCTTCAGAGCGATGGCTCTAAAAAACGTTTACAAAGAGAGGAAACATCTATCACATCTATCATCAACCACACCTTTTTGTTTCTTTTCAGCCCCCACCCTCGTAATATGACCCTTACCTGTTCCGCAGAGGATTGTCCCTTTGAGTCTGTGGTTAGTGACAATGATAAGGATTGAGCCTTAAACTTTAAGACATACAGTTATAAATCAACAAGGAAGAAAATGTCCATTGTAGCATTTGACTAGAGAAGGGAGCACTTTCTCCTATCACAGACTGAAGTTCTGCACCGAGGGCTGGCCATCTCTTTGGATCTCATCTCCATCACAGAAGTGCTCCTTCCCACCTGTGCCTTAATCATAATGTTCTCATTTCCAGCGATTTTTAGAACACCTGGCAGAGTCCAAGTCCTAACTGTTCCTGTTAAGGAAACCCGTGCTATAATGTCTGATTGACCCTTCTGTTGGAGAAAGCTCTCTACCTGCACCCAACTTCTGTCCCACCCTCCCAAAACACACCCTCACTTGACTCCTACTCATCCTTCCATTTTTAGCCTTTAACTTTCTTCTGGAAGCTAGGCTACATAACCCTGCTATAGGTTTATCATGACAAACAACTGATAACAAGGCAATGTGCTGGATCCCAGTTTCTCCCTTTAAATTATAAGATTTTTTTAAAAATTTTATTTATTTCTGAGAGAGAGAGAGGCAGTGTGAGCAGGGAAGGGGCAGAGAGAGAGGTAGACACAGAATCTGAAGCAGGCTCCAGGCCCCGAGCTGTCAGCACAGAGCCCGACGTGGGGCTCGAACCCACAAACGGCCAGATCATGACCTGAATCAAAGTTGGATGTGTAACCAACTGAGCCACCCAGGCACCCCAAGATTATAAGATTTTTTTAAAGATTTTTTAAAATGTTTTATTTATTTCTGAGAGAGAGAGAGAGAGAGACAGCATGAGCAGGGGAGGGTCAGAGAGAGAGGGAGACACAGACTCTGAAACAGGCTCTAGGCTCTGAGCTGTCAGCACAGAGCTCGATGCAGGGCTCACACCCACGAACCATGATATCATGACCTGAGCTGAAATTGGACACTTAGCCGACTGAGCCACCCAGGTGTCCCAGATTATAAGATCTTTAAGGGCAGAAAAGTTTCTACTTTTTTTTCTCATTGATTTTCCTGGGCCTTGTACAGTGCCTGGCCCTGGCATAGGAGGGAACCAATAAGTATGTGTATAATGGATTTGCTATTATCTCTATTTTTTAACATTTTCACACTGTATGTCAAATCGGTGACTAATTGTGGGTCCTTTTTATACCATCTGTGATTGAAACACTCAAAATAATCCTTATTTAAATGGCACAGAGAGATGATGGGAATCGCCAGAGTCTCCACCCCAAACGGAAACATTAAAATCTGCAAAGTGCTTGGCTTTCTTAAAGAAGTTGTTCTTGGAATCCATTAGCAAATAAATTCATCTTCATTTGTATCATAGTTGGTCTAGAAATGATGAGACAACATCTCATATACTTGAGGGTTGCATTAGTTGAATGGCAGGTCATTTGGCTCACTCAGATGCTCTTAATGTGATTTGTTCCCAATCTTTCTATTTCCTTGCAGTCGGGACACCGACAACAGACTGGCCCACCGGCGGCAGACGATTCTCCGTGAAAAGGGGAGAAGGTTAGCTAACCGAGGACCAGCATACATGTTTAACGATCGCTCAACAAGCTTATCTATTGAGGAGGAACGTTTTTTAGATGCTGCTGAATATGGCAACGTCCCGGTGGTGAGGAAGATGTTGGAAGAATGTCTCTCCCTCAATGTTAACTGTGTGGATTACATGGGCCAGAATGCCCTGCAGTTGGCCGTGGCCAACGAGCATCTGGAAATTACGGAACTTCTTCTCAAGAAAGAAAACCTCTCCCGTGTTGGGGATGCTCTGCTTCTAGCTATTAGTAAAGGTTATGTTCGGATTGTGGAAGCTATTCTCAGTCACCCGGCTTTTGCTGAAGGTAAGAGGTTAGCAACCAGCCCCAGCCAGTCTGAACTGCAGCAGGACGATTTTTATGCCTATGATGAAGATGGAACGCGGTTCTCTCATGATGTGACTCCAATCATTCTGGCCGCACATTGCCAGGAATACGAAATTGTGCACACCCTCTTGCGGAAGGGTGCTCGGATTGAACGGCCTCATGACTATTTCTGCAAGTGCAATGAGTGCAGCCAGAAACAGAAGCATGACTCCTTCAGTCACTCCCGATCTCGGATTAATGCCTACAAGGGCCTGGCGAGTCCGGCTTACCTGTCACTGTCTAGTGAAGACCCAGTCATGACAGCTTTAGAGCTCAGCAACGAGCTGGCGGTGCTGGCCAACATTGAGAAGGAGTTCAAGGTAGGTCTGAAACTTCTCTTCCCTCGTCACTCGAGGTGCACTGATAAGCTTCCATAGGTGTTCAGCATTGTGCTAGTTATTGTGGACAGGAGGTAATTTTGTATGTTTTCTTCAACAAGCTCTTTGTTACAATGCTATGTAGTAAAACTTGTGATCACCACCATTAAGACACATTCTGTTGAGACTTTACATTTATGTCTAATTCTTATCACAACCTTGAGAAGCTGTTAGTTGCTTTTCTGATGAAGAAATGGAGGCATAGAAAGGTCAGTTGAAGCCCATGACCATCGAGCGGTCATTGGCAGAGCTGGGATCAGAGCGCAGGCATGCTGAGTCCTCCAGCCGTGTCTGTGTTCAAAGCACGGCGAGAGGTGTTGTTGAGGCCAGGAAGATGTATACGCTGAAGGAAGTCACGGTGACTTGAGAAGCACGTGCACACATAAATAAAAATGATACAGAGAGAAGTGAAGTTGCTAGATGGGCTCTAAGTGATGTGCTCCGGTAGTCCAGAGGAAGCGACATTTAATTCAGTTTAGTTTTCAGGGGGAGGTACAGGTACATGACGTTTCAGCTCTGTATGGGCAGAATGCATAGGATTTGAGGAGGCTGAGAAAGAGGGAAAAGATGTTTCAGAGCAAGATAAGTTTTGCCTTTAGCTGCAAGGATACTCACAAATGTCAAGAAAGATCTTGTCGGGGCGCCTGGGTGGCTTAGTCGGTTGAGCGTCCGACTTTTGCTCAGGTCATGATCTCGCGGTTCGTGGGTTCGGGCCCCGCGTCGGGCTCTGTGCTGACTGCCAGCTCAGAGCCTGGAGCCTGCTTCAGTCTGTGACTCTCTCTCTCTCTGACCCTCCCCTGCTCACGCTGTCTCTCTCTCTCCTAGAAATAAATAAAACATTAAAAAAAAAAAAAGAAAGATCTTGTCTTTGATGATACAGAATAAAATAATTGTGGTTTATGGAATGCTTGCTAAATGCTCAGCACCATGTTAAGTACTTTGCATATGTGGTTTCTTTTTTTCCTTTCTTCTTTTCTCCCTCTCTCTCTCTCTCTCTCTCTCTTTTCTTTCTCTCTTGCTTTTTCGAGGCAGGTAGGAGCAGAGGGAGAGGGAGAGAGATAACCTTTTAAGCTGTTTTTAAATGTTTCTTTATTTATTTTGAAAGAGAGCAGTTATGAGCAGGGAAGGGGCAGAGAGACAGAGAGAGATCCCAGGCAGGTTCCACACTGTCAGTGCAGAGCCTGATGTGGGCTCAAGCCCACGAACCTTGAGATCATGACCTGAGCTGAAATCAAGAGTCAGATGCTCAACTGACTGAACCACCCATGTGCCACCAATCTTTTTTTTTTAATTTTTAATTTTAATTTTTTGAGAGAGAGAGTGAGTAGAGGAGGAGAAGGAGAGAAGGAAGGAGAGAGAATCTCAAGCAGGCTCTGTAGTACCAGGACAGAGCTTGATGCGAGGCTCAATTTCACTACCCTGGGATCATGACCTGAACTGAAGCCAAGAGTCAGGTGCTCAACCCACCAAGCCACCCTGCTGCCCTACACATGTAGATTCTTTAACACTTACGTAATCTCACTAATCCTCAGTTTTCTCTTTTGTAAAATGAAATAATAATAGCACCTACTTTGGGGCGCCTGGGTGGCTTAGTCGGTTAAGCGTCCGACTTTCGCTTGGGTCATGATCTCGTGGTTCATGGGTTCGAGCCCCGCGTCGGGCTCTGTGCTGACTGCCAGCTCAGAGCCTGGAGCCTGTTTCAGTCTGTGACTCCCTCTCTCTCTGACCCTCCCCTGCTCACGCTGTCTCTCTCTCTCTCTCCTAGAAATAAATAAAACATTTAAAAAAAAATAGCACCTACTTCATGTAATGATTTTAGCTTATCTCAGATCATATGGCTAAAAACTGAAGGATCTGTGATTTGATTACAGGTACATTCGAGCAGAAAAGCCCAAGCCCCTAACCACGCTATAGACAGTGGACAGGGGAGCATATGTACTTGCACACCTTAAAATTTGTCTCCGCGACCTGAGCTGACTGTTTCATGAAAAGGATAAAGCTGTTTCCTTGTGACTTCCTTATATTATCTGATCAGATACCTGTTTAGAAGGGGCATGAGCCATTCTCCATTAGGCAGAATTTGTTTCATCAATTTGCCTTCATCGAGTCTATTTGGACCCGCAGTTAGCAAAGCATAGCCTGTTTAGAAGTCACAAAACCATAATAGGTCCCTTGGCATGATTTACAGAGAGGAGCCCGGCTAGGTGCTGTGCACATACCCATATAGACTTCCCCAAAATACCACCTTTTTGCCTAACATTCGGAGCTCCTCGAACTTCTCCACCATCTCCTCTCCTGATTCTCCCAAGGGACGTTTTCATTCTCCCCAGCAGCTTCAGGATGGCAGAAACAACTAGCAAAGCTGTAGCTCTAGAAGTAACCTCTGCCACTGAGGCTATATGAATCAGGGAACCTTAGTTTTTTGAGGTGGAAAATGAGAATAGTATTTGCTCTAAGTGCTTCCTACCGCTCACTTTTCAAAATAGAAAAGCTTTCGACAAAGAAGAGACAAAGTGGCATAGTTCTTAAAGGCAGAGAGTTTGGGGCCTAACAGCTGGATTTAATGCCTAACTTTGACACTTAGTGGCTACATGATCTTGGACACCTTATTTAAGCAAACTGAGCAAGATGACCTAAAAGATTAAATGAAGTAATGTAATCCATTTGCAATGCAACAAACTCAAGCTGATAGGTTTTCTTGATTAACATTGAGCTATAAATGGCCTTATTTCAATGTAAGACAAAAAAGAGGAAGTATTAGAAAGATTTGAATGAAGATGTTAATACATTGTCGGAGGTCAGCTCTGGCAGGTCCAGGGGTCCCTGAAGGATGGACGGTGTCGGCGAGAGAGTGAGAGAGCCCCGAGATTCTTTCTGATCACCAGGCAGGCATCTCTGTCCTGTCGGTTTTTGTATCTTTATTTAAAGGTTCAGCAACAAGATGAAGTCATAGAAAGGAATTTCTTACAATGGGAGGCCTTTTGTGATATCAGTTACAGAATTATTCTGACCAAGGAAATAACAGAATGTTCTTAGTGAAAAACAGCATAACATACAAGTTAAATTGTATATAGATAAGCTAGGAGTTATTCTGTCTGGCTCTCAAGAAGATAAATGTTTCTGAATTGGTTTGTTTGTGGAAACGACCATGGGGGCCCTGAATTTGTCAGTCTTTGCACCTGGGTTTATGTGTTAGCTACTCTTATCTATCCTCATCCCAGTTGCCAGTGTAAGGGAGGGTGTTTGTGGAATGCACGCCTTGAGGAAGGGGCTGCCATGCTTCACCAATTAGCAAAGATATATGTAGTAACTATCTTCTGTCCTTATCTGTACCTTAACCCCAAAATAGGCTCTTTGTCTCAGGGCCAGGCTCAATTGTAACTCTTGTGTTTTTAACCCCCTTTATTATGCAAGTCTTGGGTCTGCAAGGCCCATAGGAAGAGCCTTTTGACAATTGCCCATAGAGCTTTCATCTAAAATCTCTCTTGCAAAGGCAGGAATATGCTTTTCCTTATGAGGTATCTGTGTTCAGAATATGGGTCTGATATGGAATATTGTGAGGCCTGATCAATACCAGCAGCCTCATTTCCAATATGAACCAGTAGTAGCAGAAGGAGATACCAGTTTTCATTTCTCATGGCAGGAGCTGTGCAAACACTGCCATTTCCTTGCTGTGACTGCCATCCAGAGAGGCCGGTGCGGCTCCTGGCAATACATGGTTTATATAAATTAGACAGAGATGTGTACACCAGTTTCTGTGTACAACATGGTGATTCAGCATGTCTGCACCTCATGCTGTGCTCACAAGTGTGTACAGCCACCACTGCTCCCTAACAACACTATTCCAGTATCACTGACTGTGTTTCCGACTCTGTGCCTTTCACCCTCCTGACGTATTCATTCCGTAACTAGAATTCTGTACCTCCCACTCCCCTCCACCCATTCTGTCCATTCCCCACACCCGTTTCCTCTCTGGCATCCACCAGTCTTTTTGTGGGTCTGTTCCTGCTTTGTTTGTCTGTTTTGTTTGTTAGAGTCTCCACATAAGTGAAATCATACGGCATTTGTCTTTCACTATCTGACTTATTTCACTCAGTATAATACACTTTAGCTCCATTCATGTTGTCACAAATGGCAAGGTCTCCTTCTTTTTTATGGCTGAATAATATTCCCTAGTATACACACCACATCTTCTTTATCCATTCGTCTATCAGTGAACACTTAGATGGCTTCCTCTTCTTGGCCAGTGTAAATAATACTACAACAAACATCAGGGTCCATGTGTCTTTTTGAATTAGTGTTTTCATTTTCTTTGGGTAAATATCCAGTAGTGAAATTACTGGAGACTATGGTATTTCTATTTTTAATTTTTTGAGGGGCCTTCATACTGTTTTCCATAGCACCTGTACCGACTGATATTCCTGCCAACAGTACCTGGAAGCTTCCTTTATTCTACATCTTTGGCAACACTTGTTACTTCCGGTCTTTTTAATTTTATCCACTCTGACAGATGTAAGGTGGTATCTCATTATGGTTTTGATTTGCATTTTTCTGGTGATCAGCAATGTTGAGCATCTTTTCAAGATGTGAATTTTTTATGTTTGACTATGATCTATACTTTCTAAGTCTTCCCAACATAATATTCATCAGCAATAAATTACAACAGAAGCATTTTCATTAAGTTTTCTTTTCTCCAAAGAAGAATCTTGGTTTTCAGACTTTATATTAGATCTTGTCTTTTGACCCTGATTTTGGTACAGTAAGTTTCTCAACACAATTTATTAAATAGATAAATGACATATGTTTGCTTTTCTCTGGAACCTTTTCAAATGTCCTGTGTTTCTCAAGTTCACCAACACCAGCTTACAAGATCTTACAAAGACCTATCAGGTGTACATTGTGTGCTTGCTGATGAAGTCATGAATGTAAGAGATACGGTGTATGCAAAATAGTATGATCATGCTGTGGGAAAATTTGCTTACTTAGGTATTTCTTCTGACCCAACAGGTGATTTTGGCACAGTACACTATTCAATAGCTTTGATTCTGTTTTAGATAAATTTCCTTTCTTTGGATATGAAGTAAATCTTTATGTTGCTAAGACATTTCAGAAATCACTTAGCAGAACAGCAATTAAAGCACATTAAAAGAACAGTAAACCGAAAGATAGAATTTTTCTGTTTGTTTTCTCTACCAACTGTGAAGTCACTGATAAATTCCACTGCGTCCCATAGTAAATGTGCTACTTCTCTCTTATTGTTTTTTGCTTTGCTTTGTCTTTCCTAGAATGACTACAAAAAACTATCAATGCAGTGCAAGGATTTTGTGGTTGGACTCCTTGACCTGTGCAGAAATACCGAAGAAGTGGAGGCCATTCTGAATGGGGACATTGAAATGCATCACAGTGGAGGAGATCACGGCCGTCCAAATCTCAGCCGTTTAAAACTTGCCATTAAATATGAAGTAAAAAAAGTAAGGTCAGGCCTGAAGCCGCATTTACATTATTTCCATTCTTATTGCTGCTACATAAGGATGAAGGGTTGGCATAATTATCGTGAGCTGGGTTTTGTTTTTTGTTTTTTTTTTGAGAGAGAGAGACACGCAGAGTGTGAGTGGGGGAGGGTCAGAGAGAGAGGGAGATACAGAATCCGAAGCAGGCTCCAGGCTCTGAGTGATCAGCACAGAGTCTGATGCGGGGCTCAAACTTACGAACCGCGAGATCATGACCTGAGCCGAAGCTGGCCGCTTAACCAACTGAGCCACCCAGGTGCCCCGTGAGCTGGATTTTTCTAACCAACAGTTGGATGAGGCAGGTCCTCTAATCATAGGAGCTGAGTTGTGAGTCCTGTAACCTTCACTATACACCAGTCTATGTGTTTGGACGTCTGCACGTGTTTATGCACTGATTGCCAGCCACTTTCCTTTACTTAACTAATGATATAAAAATGATTTCGTGTGTCCAGATGATAAGGCATTGGTTATATGAGAGGAACATCCACGTTTGAGGCTCCGTTCCATGCCCCCTCTGTTGTTCTCCAATCCAGGACCAGCACCCTCACTTCCTGTCTTAGTACATTTGAACCCCTCCTGCCCCAACTGTGTCTGGGGAGCATTTTCAGTCTCTGTCCTCACACAGTGCCCCNACACTTTCTAAGGATAGGTTCTATAATAAAACAACTAGATATGCCCCCCTTTCTATCTTTCCAACTTTTTTTTTTAAAGATTTTACATTTAAGCAATCTCTACACCCAATGTGGGGCTTGAACTCCCAACACCAAAATTAAGAGTTGCATGTTCCACTGACTGAGCTAGCCAGGCTTCCTCTGTCCTCTCAGTTCTTTTCTCTTAATGTTTATTTCTTTCTTTCAAGAGAAAGAGAGAGGGAGAGAGAGAGAGAGAGAGAGAGAGAGAGAGAATCCCAAGCAGGCTCCACACTGTCAGTACAGAGCCCAACATGGGGGGCTCAAACTCACAAACCATGAGATCATGACCTGATCTCAACACTCAACCGACTGAGCCACCCAGGTGCCCGTCTTCCCAATTCTTAATGGAGAGTTAGTTTCTCTCCATTATATTTCTCTCCACTAATTTATATCTTGTACATCTTTACATTTCAGTTAATAAACATCCATCTCATCTTTTCAAAGGCTCTGTTGTTATATCATTATTTCATTTAATCAGCTTACTATTTAGAGGTGTTTATTACTTTCCTCAGGTTTTTGTTAATTTAAAATATTTGCTAAGTTTCCTTTAAAAACAGTGCAACAGTTTATATACAAGCCAACAGTGTATGAGAGGGCTTATTTTTTCTACTCACAATAGTATTATTAAATCTTACCACTCTGAGAAGATAAACATTGTTCCTTGTTTTAATTACCTTCAAGGTTAACCATCTTTAAGCATTTGTAATTCCTTTAACCTTTCAATATTTTTATCAATTTTTACTTTGCATTGTTGCTTCTTGTAGATTAAATAATGTTGCCCCCTATCATATATTCAGTTGTAGAAAATAAATATGTAAGAATTAAAAAATTCTGAGAAAAAACAAAAAAAATTAATTATAAAGTTTTGTTAATTGAAAGAATTTATGGCACAGGAATAAAAATATATCAGTGTAATAGAATAGGCAGTCCAGACACAGACCCATATACAAACGGGAGCTAATGAGGTTAGCATTGTAGGTCAGCACACAACAGATGGCCTGCTGTTTCAAGAAAGAATTTAAGGGGCGCCTGGGTGGCTCAGTTGGTTAAGTGTCCAGCTTTGGCTCAGGTCATGATCTCATGGTTTCTGAGTTCAAGCCCCGTGTCCAGCTCTGTGCTGACAGCTCAGAGCCTGGAGCTGCTTCTGATTCTGTATCTCCCTCTCTCTCTGCCCCTCCCCCACTCACACTCTGTCTCTCCCTCTCATAAAAATATATAAACATTTTTTAAAAAAGAAAGTATTTACACATCTGGGCCAGTAGGATTTATTTATTGTTTTTACTTTTTTTTTTTTTTTTAATAGAAAGCAGCAGGAAAGGGACAGAGGGAGAAAGAGAGAGAATCCCAAACAGGCTTCATGCTCAGCACAGAGCCCAATGAATCTCACAACTCTGGGTTCATGATCTGAGCTGAAATCAAGAGTCTGAGGCTTAACCACCTGAGCCATCCAGGTGCCCCTGGGCCAGTGGGATCTTTACATCACTCTTTCTAGATGGACCAAAGAAACCCAACTTATAATTGTAAAAGTCCTTATGCAAAGCATTTATGAATCTTTTTATAATATTAAATTTCAGGAAATTCTCTATGCTTTCAAAGAAAGCTCATGAGTTATAAAGGAAAAATTTGACAAATTGGAGTCTTCTAATTTATATAATACACGTCAGAACCTCCTACCGCCTTGCTTGGTGCTTGTCAACTAGATGTTCTATGTTTGTTCTTTAATTCTTTTTTTTTTTTTTACAAATAGTTTATTGTCAAATTAGTTTCCACATAACACCCAGTGCTCATCCCCACGAGTGTCTTCCTCCATGCCCATCACCCCTCCCCCCCACATCCATCAGTCCTCAGTTTTTGTCAGCATTCAAGAGTCTCTCATGGTTTGCCTCTCTCCCTCTCCCCCACCATTTCCCCCCTTCTTCTCCCCCTTGTTCCTCAGTTAAGTTCCTCCTAATCCTCCTATATGTGCAAACATGATATTTGTCCTTCTCTGCCTGACTTATTTCGCTCAGCATAACCCCCTCAAGGTCCATCCATGTTGCTACACAGGCCAGATTTCATTGTTTCTCATTGCCATGCAGTATTCCATGGTATAGATAAACCACATCTTCTTGATCCATTCATCAACAGATGTTTGTTCTTTAATTCTAACAGTAGTTTTTATGTGAAACCGCAGAACAAAATATTTAGAATGCAAGAGTTGGTGAACATCTCTTTAATCAAGCTATCAAATGTTTTGTCACTTCCCTGCTAGTTTGTAGCTCATCCAAACTGTCAACAGCAGCTTCTGTCCATATGGTATGAGAACCTCTCTGGCCTGCGGCAGCAGACCATGGCGGTTAAGTTCCTCGTGGTCCTGGCGGTGGCCGTCGGATTGCCCTTCCTGGCTCTCGTTTACTGGTTTGCTCCATGCAGCAAGGTATGTCTGTGAGGCCTGGGCCTTACCGTCTGCTACAAGTATGTCAAGCTATATATGCCACAGCCAGTTAAGCAAGGAAAATTCTGTTTCCCAAATGAAAATTTCATGGGTGTCAGAATTGGATTTAAATGATATTATTGATTTTAATATTACAAAAATAACGTCTATTTTCTATAGGAAATAGAGGGGAAAAGTGGGTAGAAAATTAACTTGTCATATCACCACTATTAAATTGAGAAAGAAAACCTAGTTAACTATGTTTCTATCCTTTCTGTCCGCACATCTATTCCTATATCTTTTGAGGTTGTAGTACGCAATGAGCACATAGTTCAAATATAATTCTAAAAGATAGACCTTTTTTTTTTTTTTGGTCTTTTATCCCTCCTCTGACAAAGTTTGAGACAAAAGTCACTTTTTTGTATTTACTTTAGCTAATATGGCCAGATAAATCTTAACCTAAATCGAGAACAGTCGTGTAAATACTAATGTGATGCTTGTTTCAGCGAAGCGTATTTATTTTAGCGATGCAGTACTCCGTAAATGGGCAGCAAAGATAGCCTGTCAGCAAAGTCCAGGTGCCCAGACTTTGATGAAAATATGTTCAAATGGACCCAGCCTTTCTTTAGTGGGAAAGTACAAGTTTCCTTAGTGAATCATGTGGACCTGTTATCCGGCACAAAATTGAAGTGCCCAAAATCCTATTCTTCCATGTTTTTGAAACCACATCTCTGGAATGTTTAAGCTCCACGTTGAGAGTCAGACTGAAATAATTCTCAAGCTCTGTGGCTGAAACATCTGCTGGACCATCCATGTGCCCTGTGAAAATGTCAGTTCAGTGCCTACTGTTCTTAACACGGCCCTGACTCATTCTCAGACATTTGTAATGTGTGGATGCAAACACATGTATCCCTTTGCCAACATACTGTCTTCCTCTTACATAGTCACACACTTGCTGCTTTAGCTTAGGGACCTTCCTAAGTGGTTTATGGTGACAGCAGGTGCAAGGCCTTCTGCGGAGAGGGAACGACACAATTCCTTGTGGGGGCAAGGATAGGGAGCTGCTGGAAAGTGGGCGTTTTCTCCTGAAGGTAAAAGCTATCATCCTAGGGTTTTTTTCCCCTAAAAAAGATGAAGCCACAAAACTGAGCTTTTATAAGTAAAACATAAATGATGAGAATAGTGAGATTTACTAGAATTAGAAATTTGTAGCATAGATTTTCTTCTAGAAAGTTATAGTTTTCCTTTTCTTCCCTTTTTCACAGAAATGACAGATGCCAGTCTGAAACAAAAGTCCTGAATCATCCTTACGGGCACATGGGCTGCATCTATGCATGTAGTGTCTCTTCTCTTTCTAACGTACATTTCCTGAGTCTTCAGAGATTTGAGCTGAATGAAGTACGCGGGGGTGGGGATGTTCTGAATTATCCCTCTTCACTGATTACTCTGCGATCAGTTAAATTACAGTATCTTCCTAAAGTGAATAATTGTCCTTCTCCATATCCAGTGGGTTCAAAAGCACGATGCCTTCCAGACTGCTTGCTGTTCTGAAGGAGACTATTTGGGGCAGTCCGTAAAGTTTCTTAGATTGTGATTGAATCCTAATTAACCTGATTTCCTTTACCATTTCTTCTTCGCTGGTCATGTTTCTTTCTTGGCATCTGTTTTCTATCTTTGTGTAGGAATCTTGAGGCAAATAATTAAATTAAAAGGACACTGTCAAGGTTTTTTTTTAATATCTAAAATCTTTTTTTACTGCCTATTATTTAGCCTCTGAAGCATGATGATACAATCAGTTTTTACAATTTTTCCCTTAGCAATGAACATAAACATTATTCACAGGTTATGGGGGAAGATTGCTCAAAATTAATGCTTTTACTTAAAATATTATTTTAAATACTAAACAATTTCCAGTACATCCATGAAAATTAAGGCAAATCTAATTGCAAGCCTGTGCACCTCAACAGAGTCTCTGTCTCTGTTTAAATTTGGTTTTCTTTTCTGCTTTCTTCTTTCAGAAACTTTATTTTCTTGACTTGTTTTCTTTTAACACCATAACCAAAATATGTTTTATGCTCATTACAATAAAAATAGGTCAGAGGCACCTGGGTGGCTCAGTCAGTTAAGCATCTAACTACGGCTAAGGTCATGATCTCTTGGTCTGTGAGTTCAAGCCCCGCATGGGGCTCTGTGCTGACAGCTGGGAGCCTGGAGCCTGCTTTGGGTTCTGTGTCTCCCCTTCTCTCTCTGCTCCATTATAAATAAATAAATATTAAAAATATATAAACATTTAAAAAATAATAAAGTAGAATAAAAATAGATCATGCTGTGATTTCAAATCATTTTAGCTTAAGCTATCTTCAAACTTTTCTATTTCAAAATTCATATTTGGAGTTAGGTATTTAGTCATTAGTAAATACTTGAAAAAAGTATAATATAAAATATTTGAAGCCAAGTATTTCTTTCAATGCTTAACCTCAAAAATTTGTCAGGTGCATTAATTATTCATCTTATTCAATTGATAAGTCCCCTTCTTTAACCGTATTAGAAATTTGTTTACATCCCAGAATATATAAATGACTAAATTTTACTAAATTTACTAATTTTTTAAATTAAATTTTACTAAAATGGATCACTCACTTCAGTTCTTAAAGTCCACTGAATGGTGCCAAAATCTCCCTTAGTTCAAAGAGAAACAAAACTCTCAGTGATTTGTGATGAGAAATACAGGGTGTGAATATCTGAGCACATCATTTTAGTTTCCTGCCAATGAACTGTTTGTTTGCTTGTTGTTTATTTGTTTCTTTGCTTTTTTCCTCTTAAACCAGCACGTTTCATAAGCGGCAAAAATGCCTGACTTGATTCTCCTTTCCCCCTTCTGAGTAAAATCAAGAAGGAGCCAGGATTACATAAAGGCCACACCCCAGTGGAAGTGGAGGCGGTGTGTGTGTGTGTGTGTGTGTGTGTGTGTGTGTGTGTAATCATACACTCTGCCCTAAGGGGCAGGACACTGCCCAGGACAGTTCCCCTCATGTCCCAGAGCGATCCAACCTGCTTTGTTCTCAACTCCATGATTTTTTTTTTTTTTTACAAATAGTTTATTGTCAAATTGGTTTCCATATAACACCAAGTGCTCATCCCCACAAGTGCCCTCCTCCGTGCCCATCCCCCCTCCCCCCCCCACATCCATCAGTCCTCAGTTTTTGTCAGCATTCAAGAGTCTCTCATGGTTTGCCTCTCTCCCTTTCCCCCACCATTTCCCCCCTTTTTCTCCCCCATGGTCCTCAGTTAAGTTCCTCCTATATGTGCAAACATATGATATTTGTCCTTCTCTGCCTGACTTATTTCGCTCAGCATAACACCCTCAAGGCCCATCCATGTTGCTACACAGGCCAGATTTCATTCTTTCTCATTGTCATGGAGTATTCCATTGTATAGATAAACTACATCTTCTTGATCCATTCGTCCGTTGATGGACACTTAGGCTCTTTCCATGTTTTAGCTATTGTTGAGAGTGCTGCTATGAACATTGTCAACTCCATGATTTTAACAGTTCGTATTTGTACAGAAACATAGTTAAGGACAATGGGCCAAAGAAAATCAAACCTACTGTGTCACCCATTTGTTTTTGCTTTACACTAACTCAATTATTTGAGAGTTCTACTTAAACAGGATCTTAAAAAAACAACAAAAAATACTCTTTGATTCAATCTAATGAATATTCTTATGGAAGTATCACTTTTAGACCTTTTTACAGTAGTTTTACAAAGCAACTTTGGATTGGCTCTGCAGTATACATAAATATAGCTAATTCTATGGAGCCATTGGCTTAAAGCTAGCTAGCTCCATCTAGGTAGATACAGTGAGATAAATACTTACATGCACCTGCATTCTGATATTCTGTCTGACATAAGATCCTAACTACCAAGAGAGAAGGGACTGAACTATATCATTTATTTCAGCTTTAACTTTGATGATTTTCAAAAACATACAGACCGGTAAAGTCTGTAGGAACAGAGAACATTGATTGTATTCCTTCCATTATTCTATTTACTTTTTCTCAATATTAGAAGGTGCTTCTTTTTTCCAGAAGAACTAATATATTTATGTTCTTTAATGAAAAAATAGGAAATTGTCTTGTAAACCACATAGAAGCGTTACCTCAGAAACGAGAAGGGCTCGCAGGTCCCAGCTCCACTCCGTTCAAGCTGTGTGACCTTTAGGTCCGTGTCTGGACCTTCCTCAGCCTGTTCATCAGCAGCATTGCTGTTTTAGCAGCACCTGCTCTCAGGGCCGTTGTCACGGTTACACGAGTTAGCAGAGTGAAGCCCTGAAAGCAGTACTTGTTACAAACAAGTGCTGGCTACGTGTTGCCGGTGTTATTATCCATTTACACATTTTTCTGTAATAATAAATTCATTTGAAAGGCTGTTGGAAGCTATGAACCCTCTCCTAAGACAAAATGCTGGGCGTATGTCCTGGGTTGTGTTTACCATTTCAGGAGGAGCGCAGAACCCCTGAAACACACCCCAGACACGAAGCCTCCGTCTGCCCCAGCGAGGGGGATTTATTTGTGCATCTCAGATGGAAACTAATCCTGCCCTGTAGAAGTACAAGAGCTTTCACAGCCTCCATAGTTCACACTCAGAGTCTGATTTTTACATAATTTAGGAAATTTACTCATTGCCACTCAGCTAATGAGGGAATGAAATGGACCATGAGGTTAAAATGTTGGAGTTTAAATCCAGTGTCTTTCTAGGACATTGTTCCAAATACATTACAGGAACTGCCCTGCTGTCCTGGCATCAGTGGGGAGTTCCCTCCTTGGAGTCGGTTCACCACAACACCCACATCGCTTGTGTGTCCGTGAAACACGCGGGGACAGCAAGCAAGTGCCGGCCAAGGGTTCAGGCCGTGTAGATTCAGTTCAGTATTTGCACTGCTGTTTCCTCAGCACTTTGTACCCACCAAAATAGTTTGATTTTTTAAAAAATCCTTTTTAATGTTTATTTATTTTTGAGAGACAGAGACAGAGCACAAGCAGGGAGGGACAGAGAGAGAGGGAGACACAGAATCCGAAGCAGCTCCAGGCTCTGAGCTGTCAGCACAGAGCCCAACGCGGGGCTGGAACTCATGAACCCCGAGATCATGACCTGAGCCGAAGTCGGACGCTAAACCGGCTGAGCCACCCAGGTGCCCCCAAGTAGTTTGCTTTTTATGAATGACGATGATACCATGCTCTGCCTTTTGTCATAAAATATTATTTGTCAGAGTTATATAATATTTTAAGAACTTAAGTATTGTTTAACAGAAAAGTTTATTTAAACATAAATCCAGAATAGGAGCATATGTGGATGAGGGATGTGACCAGAACTTTAGCCCAGCATAAAGAGTCACTGTTCTGTCATCACTTATATAATACACGTAATCATTTTTGGAGAATATTGCATTGTACAGATATTTATTCTGGTGCACACGTGTGTGTGTTTTGCAAAGTGTACGAAACAAAGTTAAGATTTTCTTTTGCTGTGCACTGTGGCAGATGGGGAAGATTTTGCGCGGACCATTCATGAAGTTTGTGGCGCACGCTGCTTCCTTCACCATTTTTCTGGGACTGCTAGTCATGAATGCAGCTGACAGATTTGAAGGCACCAAACTCCTTCCTAATGAAACCAGCACAGATAATGCAAAACAGCTGTTCAGGATGAAGACGTCCTGCTTCTCATGGATGGAGATGCTCATCATATCCTGGGTAATAGGTAAAGACTGACATTGTGTCATCTCTGTTTTTGTTTTTGTTTTTTCACAGCTTAGCAGTTTGACTGAATGACGCTGATTCCTTCACACATCGGCTATGCAAATGCATCCCGCACGATACAGTGCATCGCACACCAAGATTTTCTGTTTTTAAAGTGCAGTTATCTTGGGTTCATTATTCGGGCACAGCTTTCTCACATGTCATGTGCTTTTTCAGTTTCCAAAAGAAACCCAGGAGAAACAACAGGAGAGCATTCATCAAATCCCACCAGGGGTGAAGCACTCCCATTCACGTTTTGGGAGAGCTGGGACTTCAGATTTCACATCAACTGTGATTTTACACAGTTTTATACTGTTTTTTTATATTTTATACTGTTCAGAGCACTTTACATGCATGAACTCACAGTCTCTCTGTGCCTCGGTTCTGTAATCTGTAACATGATACCAGTGTCTATTTTAGTGTTTATGTGAGGATTGAATAATTTGCTTTAGATCTCCCAGATGGTAGGTGAAGCAGAGAGAATGCAGTCCTAACTAATGCACTATTTGTCATCAGGATCAATTATACACGTGGCTTGTCCTTAAACGTAATGCAAATGAGAAAGGCATTATTTTTCTTAGTTTATTGTCAGGTTGGTTTCCATATAACACCCAGTGCTCATCCCCACAAGTGCCCTCCTCCATGCGCATCTCCCCCCTCCCCACCACACCCATCAGTCCTCAGTTTGTTCTCAGCATTCAAGAGTCTCTCATAGTTTGCCTCCCTCTCCCCAATTTGAGGGTGTTATGCTGAGCGAAATAAGTCAGGCAGAGAAGGACAGATACCATATGTTTGCACGTATAGGTGGATTAGGAGGAACTTAATGGAGGACCGTGGGGAGAAGAAGGGGAAAGGCATTTCAATCAGATTTTACGAGTGAATAGATTAAATAGGCAGGTGGTGCCTTCCTTAGGTCAGGAGGATACTGAGGTCTGTGAGACACAGTCTTGCAGCCAGGGGAGTTAAGTGGGGGGTCAGGTCAGTAAGTAAATCCACAAATCAAACCACTGGGACAAATACTGTAATTGAGGCGTGATTAGGGTACTGTGAGTGTACGCAGATTGGACATCTAAATCTGAGTGAGGTGGGGCGTGGAAAGGGCAGACAGAGAAGGCATCCCTGGACAGTACTTCCCTCTAAGACTCTGAAGACGAGGGAATGTTAGCCGGGCAGACGGTTTTGGGGGGAGTAAGGACACCACAGGGTGTGGAAACGTTGCGTGTGAAGCTAGGGCGTCAGGGTGCACCCGGCGCCCGTGAGACGTTTAGGAGTTAGGCAGGTGCCCCTGAGGGCGTGGGTGATGGCCACATGGCCAACATGGCAGGGGGTGGCCTTCAGCATCGGTGATGGGCTCTTCGGTCTCAGGAAGAGGACGGTGAGCATGGGGGCTGCGACCCACCACAGGCTCCCTGAGGGCAGGGTGAGGACGGGGACCCGGGCCTCGGGGAGCTGATGGTGACTTGCGCCCAAGGAGGGACAGATGTGGGCGCCACCATGGACCGCTCGGTGGTGCCGCACTTCTCTGGGAGGGAGAGGAGGCTTGGCGCCCAGAGAATGAGAAGCTGATGACTAAGTCTGGGTTGTAGTTGACTTTGAAGCGCCCTGGGGACTTTCAGGTGAAGACGCCCACTAAGTAATAGAAAATACAGCACCCCATCCGGGAGAAATAAGGATGCGGGCTGAGCATGTGAACTGCATCACCAGGGGTAATATAAACCTTAAAGAAAAAGTGTGATTTTTCACTACTTCTTTAATAATTTAATTGACATTTACCTTATGTCATAGAACTACAAGAAATAAATTACATTTCACTTAGAGCATTGGATTTATAAAAGGTTTTTTAATGTTTTATTTATTTCTGAGAGAGAGAGAGACAGTGTGAGCAGGGGAGGGTCAGAGAGAGAGGGAGTCACAGAATCTGAAACAGACTCCAGGCTCTGAGCTGTCAGCACAGAGCCTGACGCAGGGTTCAAATCCAGAACTGTGAGATCATGACCTGAGCCGAAGTCAGACACTTAACCGACTGAGCCACCCAGGCGCCCCAGAGCATTGGATTTAAAATAAGAACAGTCATTTGGACATTGCCTTTATCTTATTAAACTGCCTATGTGCTGGTTGCTGTGTGTGCCTGAGCATAAATTATGTAACACAGTACTTGGCACGTAGGAGATGTTTAATACGTTGCAGATAACTATGGTTATTATTAGACTTTTCACTGAGAGTTTCTATCATTTTTATATAGGAGTGGTATTTCCTACTGAAAACACATTAAGCAAGATAAGATTCTAGTTCAAGATGAAACTTTGAAAACATTCAATTTTGTGTAAGGGGGATTAGATATAACAAATGTTCATTTTATCCTTTCTCAAACATAATGGATCTCATACTAATGTTTTATCATAAACAATAAAAGGTTTTCCTTTTTCACTTAGAAATCGAAACCAGGAATGTTATATCAACTTTTAGTTTTACTAATAAGAACATTTTCCTTAGAACTAGTGGCCCAGTGACCTTTTTGAGATTCCTAGATTCGCTCACAGAGTTTACAGGGAAAACAAGCAGCTGGAGCAGACAGCAGCCGCTTTACAGCTCTAGTCAGGCTGTGTGCCAGCTTCTGACACTGGTAATAGTTTTCTTCTTGGAGTTGTTCTGGAAAGAAAGCTGTTGCACCTTCTGGAGATATTAGTAAGAAGTGGCCTATTTGGGTCAGATGCTGATGGGCTTGGGGGCTTCTATTGTTCGCCGAAGGCAAATTTATCTAGTTGGGTTTTTTTTAGAGAAAAACTTGGAAAGCTGAATAACAGAACTGAGTTCCAGGAGAACTTGATGAGAGGGGAGGGTTGGGGTAGGGGACCCTATGTATTTGGAGAGTCTCATCTGAAGAACAAGAAGACAAAATGGGGCTCCGGCTTCATGGTAAGCTGGCCTTTCCTGGGGAATAGTTGGAATGAGCGCACAGGTGCTTCTGTTCTGTTTCAAGAAATTTAAAGGCAGAGGGTGCTTGCTTGTTCTCTGCTGTCCTGGTGGGTCCACACTGAAGCGATTCTTCCTGAAAACCCAGCCGTGGGACGGGCCGCCTTCAGGAGTCTGGGCACCTGTCTCCAGACGTACTGGCTCGACACCTGGGGAGAGGTCTCCTCCTGGGAAGCTGCCCACGCTCGGCGTCTCAGCTGTGCCCGGCAGCCCCCAGGGCCCCTCGGAGCAAACAGGACAGAAGCCTCCTGCAGGCACACTAGTTCACTGTGTTTTGTTTTTTTAAGCTTTGGTGAGATGACCTTTCATCACGAATTCTGTGTCTGGAGAGAAAAGGCAGAGGGCACGTGGGAGAGGAGGGGGAGCCTTGGAAACAGCTAGGCTGGACGCAGTTCACATGCGCCTCCGCCCCTGTGCCGCGGCCCTCACGCGCTTGTGGGTCTGGGGGCGTGTGTACCGCGCCAGGCAGGACCTCGTGTTCTAACCTGATGCAGTGGCGTGTGTGTGAATCCAGCCCTAGTCCCCTCTTACCTTGGAAGCTTTCAAACAAGTAATGGGGTTGTCTTCCTCTGTGTGCGCAGAATGCCAGTTTCGAGGAAAGGCCACGGTAAGCTGTGGGCGGCAGAGACCACGGGGCTCTGTGACGGGGGGGTCAGGCCGAGGGTGAGGATGTGGGGCAGGTGCTTGCTGGGGACGGGAGGAGATGAGTTGCAGCCAGGAGACTAGGACGGACTTCTTAACAGGCCTGACCGGTCATTGGAATTTGGGTTATATTTCTCCTGATGGCTCTGGAAGGAGGTAGGACGTCAGGAAGGGTATCTTAAAGGTAATGGTACAAAGTCACATCTGCTTAACAAAGTAACATCCTTTAAATTAAGATAAAATATGTGCCAGTTGGAGAAAATTTAAAATACCAAGTGCTCAAGAAATATTAGCTCTTATTTTTTCCAAGTGCCAGACAATGCCCTGTGCATTTTACATGCATTACTTAAAGTGTTAAAACAATCCTATGAGGTAGACATGAACTACTGTCCTCCCCATTTTACAAATTGAGCTTTAGAAAGTTTAAGTAACTTGCCAAAGATCACACTGCCATTGAGTGAACGAACAAGGTCCCACGAACATGATCCCAAATCTGTGCTCCTAGGTCGCACGCTGAGTTCTAGAGAGTGCCGTGTTTGTATCTTCCCCCAGCAGGAGACGGCTGGGAATAACACGCTCCTGTCACTCCGCCTAGTCCTGTACATGCTGGTTTTCAACATAAAGTCGTAGAATATATGACACTTTTTATTTCTTTACTTAACACGTTTAAATGTTTATGCCATAAACATCTTCCAACATATCTTAGTCCAGGCTGTCCAGGATTCAATGCCAACAGTTTTGCTAAAGGGGATTCACTGAGAGGGAATGGGAAGGAGGGTGAGGAAGGTTGCAGGAGTCGTCAG
Source organism: Crocuta crocuta (assembly GCF_008692635.1). NCBI lineage: Eukaryota > Metazoa > Chordata > Mammalia > Carnivora > Hyaenidae > Crocuta > Crocuta crocuta. Next base: position 3,681,606 of record NW_027527559.1, read on the forward strand.
ATGGGGAAGGCAAGGCTGATCCTGAGGGAAGAGTGCAGGGAAGGAAGGTCCGATAGAAGCATCCCAGATCTCTATTCAGTCTGAGGACCTATCAGCACGGCTGGCAGGAAATACTTGAGCTGAAGTCAGCCATCAGCGGGGCCCAGGGTCTCCCAAGAAGGGGTGCCCTCAGGCATCAGCTGAAAGTAGATGGAAACATAGCCTTGGGGGAAAAGTGCCCATAGTTCCAGAACACGGTTGCTGAGGCCCTTAGACCATTAAATTCCTGTAATTGGAGGGGTTTGAGGTCCATACTCGTGGCTACTACCCCATAGTAATTAAAATATTGTATTAAATGGCTGCGTAATACTCCATCTGTGGAAGTCCCATGATCACTTGGGTTTTACGTGTGTGAGCAGGTGTGTTTGTATGTTTCGGTTATTATGAAGAGTCCATGGTGAACAACTTGTAAATACACTTGTGTGTCTAGGATCAATGGGTACTAAAGATTGTTTGATATTCTTTTTTTTTTTAAATGTTTTATTTATTTCTAGGAGAGAGAGAGAGAGACAGCGTGAGCAGGGGAGGGTCAGAGAGAGAGGGAGTCACAGACTGAAACAGGCTCCAGGCTCTGAGCTGGCAGTCAGCACAGAGCCCGACGCGGGGCTCGAACCCACGAACGGCGAGATCATGACCTAAGCGAAAGTCGGACGCTTAACCGACTAAGCCACCCAGGCGCCCCAAGATTGTTTGGTATTCTTGAACTTTGTTTGGATACTCTTGAACTTTGTCAGATTGCTTTCAGGTGATGTGCGGATACTGCTGGACTGTGGCTTTTGTGGGGATGTGGCATTTAGGGTTGGGTGGGATGGGGCCAGATGTTGAAGGGCTTCAAATGTCAGGCTGAGACTTTTCAAACTTATTCGTTTTATTGAAGAGATAAGGCTGAAATGAAATTGAATTGGGTCTATTTTAACCCCTTTCCAATGCAGGCATGATATGGGCTGAATGTAAAGAAATTTGGACAGAAGGCCCCAAGGAATACTTGTTTGAGTTGTGGAATATGCTTGACTTTGGGATGTTGGCGATCTTTGCTGCATCGTTCATTGCGAGGTTCATGGCATTTTGGCATGCTTCCAAAGCCCAGCACATCATTGATGCAAATGATACTTTGAAGGACTTGACCAAAGTCACACTGGGAGACAATGTGAAGTATTACAATTTGGGTGAGTGTGTAGTGTGCAGTCAACCTTAGTCAATAACTACGTAGTTTTCTGATGAAAGGAAGTCAGTAGTAGTTTGGTTACTGCTCAGTTCTCACAGAATAACTGGCGTCTTCAGAAGTATCTGTGTGAAGACATGTGCTTTCAGCTTCTCCCCCCACCCCCATCTCCTTGCTGGCTGGCTGCCTCCCACTCTGTCTCCTGGATCAGTTGGCCAATTACCAAACTCCATTGGGAATGCCTGTCTTATGTTGTCTGAGATTTTTTTGTTCTTCTTCATGTCTATTAAAAACAGTACACATTTGAGTACCATTTCCATTCAAAACACATAAACTGTGTGACAGCAAGGGAGCTGTAGGCGTCTTGGATGGCTTCGATCCACGACACCATGGTTTCCCAGCCGTGCTTCAAACCAGATGAGAAACAAAACAGAGCGATAGAGACCGGAGCATGGCCTCCACTACTAATCAAGTTCCAGGCGGATGACATAGTTCTGAGTCTCCTAGCCAGTGGGCTCAGTAAAATTGCCGTCCAGAATTAGGCAGGTGCATCCTTTGGTCTCTGGACAACAGTAGGTGGGGCAGTCACCCCAAGGCAGGAATGGCAGCCAGTGATTGGGTGAGGTCCCTCCACAGAGGAGCAGAGGAGGCTGGAGCGGAAGCAAGTGCACTCAGGTTATCTGCCGTCCCAACATAGGAGTCAGATGAGGCGGGGGGGACGGCGGGGCGGGAAAGAGATGCACTTCTTTGCTTAGGGAAGACCCTTCCTTGAAGAGACCAAGGGGGAGGAGAATAGATCCCTTCTCAGTACATATTATAATGCTCTGATAAAAATCCGTTAACATTCAGTTGACATATCTGTGGGTTTGTTGGCTGTATCACATAGAGATCTCCTTATTATTTTTTAATATTTGTTTTAATGTTTAATGCTTTTTCATATATAGAATTCTAAAAAGTCAAAGTTATCTATATACATTGTACTTACATACTTACTATAAAAAAGGAGACTGCTTTTGTTAGTTTCTTGTATCCTCTCCTAATTTCACTTGCCAGCAAATAAGCAAATACAAATTAGCAAATATAATCATATTTTTCCTCTTTCTTACATGTTGTTTTGCATTGTTCCTCATAATGGTTCCCTAATTGGGTTTTGATGAGCTAATATAATAATGCCAGAAAAAAATTTTAAATGAATAATTATTACATTTTTATGGTAAAAATGCTTATCTGAGTGATCAATAAAATGATTTCTAGTTGAAATAACTGTATTTTGCAAGCCCTAAATTGCATTATAGTGTAATTAGAAGTTTAAGATTAAATAATAAATCCTACCATTTATGGAGCACCAAATGCTTCTGAACACTGAATATACATTGACTTACTGAATTTGCAAGCAGATGAAAGAGGGTGGAGTGGTATTATCTCATTGTTAAAAATGGGAAAATAAAACTAAGATAAGTTCTTCTAGTAGGGGTACACACACACATACACACAGGAATTTTTTCATATGCTGGGTCCCTAGTTTGAAGTCTTAACCATTATGCTGTATCTTTATGGAATATTGTCCACAAACTAGAAAACTGGTCATTTTCTCAATGTACTCAGAAGCTCCCATATGCCTAACCTGTAAAGAAGCCCTTTAAGATAACAGATTTTCATTAAAGACTTGATTGCTAATGTAATTCTATTTCTTTAGTAGCAGAAAAGAAGTTGCCTAAGTAAACAACTTAAAGAAACTCATGATACCTCTTGTGTTTCCTCTTTCCTAGCCAGGATAAAATGGGACCCCTCTGATCCTCAAATTATATCTGAAGGTCTTTATGCAATTGCTGTAGTTCTAAGTTTCTCGAGAATAGCTTATATTTTACCAGCCAATGAAAGCTTTGGGCCTCTGCAAATATCACTTGGAAGAACAGTAAAGGACATCTTCAAGTTCATGGTCATATTCATCATGGTATTTGTGGCCTTTATGATTGGAATGTTCAACCTCTACTCCTACTACATTGGCGCAAAACAAAACGAAGCTTTCACAACGTATGTGATCTCGGATGTTTTCATGATGGAGATTGCAGGTTAAATATATGTTAGCTTAAGAGTGTTCATACGTATCCATGGGATAGACAGGTTTTGGTGAAGACTTCCACCTCCAGTTTCTCTTTAGCAACATGAGAGGATTTTTAAATTAAGTGGAAGAACTTGAAAATATAGGCACCTTCCTTACCATTAAGCAATACTAGTTAACATTTTAGAACTGGGAAAATACCTCACTCATGACATTTCATTATCTCTGTTTCACAAAAAGAAGAAATGGAAGCTCAGAAAAGTTAAATCCTTTGCTGAATGTTACAGAGAGGCTGGTGTATGGAAGAGCCAGCCTGCATGTTACCCCTTGTCCAGGACTCTAGAATCTGTGCTCTTGCCTCTGGAGCCTTCTTGTTCGAGGCTCCTGGGATGCAGCGTCTTTCCTAATTCACTTTGTCACATCTTCTCATTGAGAAGATCCAGGTTATCAACAGCGACAAGAGTTGTGACTGAGGTTCACCACGGACACAGTGGTGTTTTATAAAATATCCTTGGAACAGATGACTCAGATGTTAGGTCGTCTGTGTGACGAGAAGAGACACCAACTGACACGTAACCTCTTGTTAGTACTGTTCCCCTAAAGCGTAGTTTATCAGAGACATGAAACCAGCTGGGTTGAGCAGAGGGGCTTACCGTTGGGCAACGATCACGCATAAAGCATTGAACTTCCTACCTAAGACTTGTCATGATTTTGGTAATAGCGCCCATGTTTACACTGTCATATTTTCCTTACGACACACACTATTATTATCTATTTATTGGATATGAGTAGAAGTATAGATGAGCAGGAAACCTAATAAGACTCTAACAAAATGTCCTATTTTTATTAAGTAATGCCTTTAATAATTCCGTTACCAAAGCTCTGGATTACTTAAATGTTGACATCTGTGGTTATGAAGTTACGTTAATAACATTTATTGAGTGCTTGTTATATGCCAGATACTGAGCTGAGCGCTCAGTATGCACAGTATGACCTCATCCCTGCAACGATTTAGGAATAAAGCCTATTGTACCCATTTTACAGGAAAGAAAACTGAGTAAACGATTTTCTCATGAATATCTAGTAATTTGCAAATTGTAATCAGGTCACTTTTATTATGGTATTATTGTCATTTATACACTGTATTATTTCCTTTCTCTCTTTATTTTTCCCCAGAGTTGAAGAGAGTTTTAAGACACTATTCTGGGCTATATTTGGACTTTCTGAAGTGAAGTCAGTGGTCATCAACTATAATCACAAATTCATTGAAAACATCGGTTATGTTCTTTATGGAGTCTATAATGTTACAATGGTCATCGTCTTGCTAAATATGTTAATTGCAATGATCAACAGTTCATTCCAAGAAATCGAGGTAAGATTTCTGTGCATTTGTATAGTCTGTGACTACATGTTTTACTTATTCCAGGCATCAACTCCTCAATGGTGGTGAAAATACAGGCTGTGTTTCCTTTTGTTCTTTGCCTGTTTCCTATACTTGTTTGTCCAGTAATCTAGAAAATTTTACCTCTTTGCTTCCAAATGCAACATTAGTGGGTGTGGTGGGTAGTCGGTCAGAAGGAGGAGAAATGTCAAATTCATTATTGTTCTTAAAAAAACCTTACAAATACTGTATCAGCTTGAATTTACATTTTATTTTAAAAGTTTGTTGCTTACAAATACCACTAGTGTGCAAATCTTTTTTGTAGTGATTTTCAAAATTGACCATATCTCGAATCTGGAGTTGTAATACAAGTTTTTATTCCAGAAATTTTGGAATGTGTCCCAGATTAATCAAACTTATAATCTCATGTCGAACAAAAGAGTTAATAACTTTTCATAGTGTTTTTTTTTCAGAATGTAGAAAAATGCATTTATATCTTTCACAGTATTTATGAACATAGGCATATTTTGAGATCTGTAGTTCTCTAAGCCTGATAAAACTTCAGACAGAGTTTGGAAAGAGCGTGAGTGGAATCTTAACATTAAAAAAAAGAATCTGGGAGTGGCGTTTGGGCCTGAGAGTGCTGACAGGCACCCTTGCCCCCCAGCCGCATGGCGTTAGTGGCACCCCAGCAATTCAGTTTACGCAGCTCTTTGCTGAACTGTCATGTGTGTTTGTATAGGATGATGCCGATGTGGAGTGGAAATTTGCAAGGGCCAAACTTTGGTTTTCCTACTTTGAAGAGGGAAGAACATTACCTGTTCCCTTCAACCTGGTGCCAAGTCCAAAGTCCCTGTTTTATCTCTTACTGAGGCTTAAAAAATTGATTTCGGAGATGTCCCAGGCCCATAAAAAAGGTTTCCAGGAGGATGCAGAGATGAACAAGGTAATTTTACCTGATAAATTATGTTTTTAAATGCTAGGATCATTGAAAACAAGTGGTCCACGACGACACGTCCAATCATTGCCAAACCAGCATGGACCTTTGGCTTGTGTCCACTTACGAGGAGCACCTGGACATTTCCTGCTTAAAAGGCTATAGGGAAAATTCATGAAACGTAACTAAAGTGATGTATTCCGTTGTCTGTAGGGGGCACTGGAAAGGAGAGCTGTTCTGGCCCCATTTTTGCTGTTGTGGCCATAAGCCCCGCCTCACGTTCAGTTCACACAGCCTGTTAAAGCATCAGTAGCTGATTATGGCTTGGGGGAATTTGATAGACTCTTACCTTCTCCATTGAAAACTTCAGAAATCAATTACTCATGTGTAATGTGTGAGACTAGGCTTGGCATTAAGTAGTTCAAGAAAGAAAGATCTGGGGGCATCAACTGGAAACAATTGATTGCACAGAAGCAATCCCGAGGAACATAGACGAGGCGCAGTGCTTACATGAGGGTTAGCAGTGTGTTCCAAAGTGTTCTGAGCCCATGCGGAAAGTCGTGTGCCACGGCGGATGGGGGAGGGGCAGCTGCCCAGGGCAGGAGCTCTGCTGGTGTGAACCACATCCAGGAGGAGCACTGAGAGACGGATGCATACGGAGAAGGGCCAGCGTGGGGACAGGTGCATATAAGGCGTCACATGATGGGTAGTTGACGGACTTGGCGGCTATATCCAGAGAAGGAGAATTGAAGGGGAACAGGGTGCATGTCTTTAGAGCTCCCAGTTTTAACTAGGGTTATACTTGTATTTTATCCCTTCAAAAACATGGAGAGATACCACGGGCAAAAGTTACAAGTAGTTCAATTGTAGTTCTGTGTAAAAACAAACGCGTTACAAGATCTGTCCAGGGGCGCCTGGGTGGCTCAGTCGGTTGAGCGTCCGACTTCAGCTCAGGTCATGATCTCACGGTTCGTGGGTTCGAGCCCCACATCGGGCTCTGTGCTGATTCTGTGTCTGTTTCAGATTCTGTGTCTCCCTCTTTCTCTGACCCTCCCCTGCTCATGCTGTCTCTCTCTGTCTCAGAAATAAATAAAACACTTTTTTAAAAAATTTAAAAAGAAAAAAAGAGAAACTTGCTACAGAATCTGACCTGATAGCTTTTAAAATATGGAATAAAAAATGAAATTGTTTTTGTAATTCTAAATGTAGAATTGGCATTCTAAATGTACTCATCTTACTATCTATTTTTAAAAGAGAAATGAAGAAAAGAAATTTGGAATTTGGGGAAGTCATGAAGACCTTTCAAAATTATCACTTGACAAAAAGCAGGTAAGATCATATTTAAAAACATGAAGTCATGTGTGTGACCAGCAAACAATTCAAGAAACAGGTAATACACACATTGAAGAATTTAATTATTTTTAAAATGCCTCAAAGAATCTGTTACTGAGTGATGGAAAGAAACTTATGTCCATTTAATCAGCAAAAAGAATTACGTGTATATTAAAGACAGATATTAAGTGTATATGTTTGGGTACTTGTGGGTAATGAAATATACCCACAAGGAATAGTGATGTAAAGCAGGAAAAATTAAACTGATAGAGGAACATCAGGGACCCAACTGGGATCTGATTCACTGCACCCTGAGCACTGCGGGGCGGGGGCGGGGCTGCGCACACCCAGCAGAGCCCCCGTGCCTGCACCTGTCGGTCATCAGGAAGCCGTGGACACCCTGACAGAATTCAGTGGTCACCGCAGCCGGCAGAGTGCGTCTGAGCCTCTGAGCCACGTGCCCTGGAGATGCAGTCGCTCCTAATTCAGAGTGGCAGAATGCCCAACTCTGAGGACATCTTCCTTCCTGGAGCTTGTGCAGAGTAGGGCACACTATGTGCTGGTTACTAAGGGACGTCGTGACAGACTGGCAGAGGGGCGGTGTATCAGGTAGGACTTGCATTCAGTTGCACATAATAAAAAAAAAAAGACTCATGGTGGTTTAAACAAGATGGACTGTTCAGAATCAGGCAGGACGGGGCTGTTGTCAGGGTGGAGTCCTTTGTCATACCCTGGATTCTTGTGTCAGAGAGACAGGACGACAGCTTCACCGTCAAAACTGCTCCTGAGACGCGAAGAAGGAAGGAAGGCAGTGGAGAAATGGGGGTGCTGGCTGCACCTGCCTGGGCTCCCGGATGCTGCTGCCCCCCACCCCACAGCCACAGGTCCGCAGGCCATTTGCTTTGTTTTCAAGCTCCGTAGTTACTTCCCCCGACAAAACAGCACTGCCAGGAGGTACTGATACAGTACTGATCTAAGTACCAGGAGACTGGGATCTCGTCTCAGCTCTGGTGCTCATTCCTCGTGCTTCTCTGTTCTCTGAACCTCACTTGCCTCATCTGTGAACGCGGGATGACCACATCGTGAACCCATCGCACACCACTTGTGCCCAAAGTATGATGGATGTATGAGAACAATAAATCCTCAGACAGATAGGAGAAAAATTCAGGGCGAGTCAAAATGCTTTTTTCTCTTTATGATAGAAAATATCGTACCTCTGAAATCAAAGAACTCTATTTTCTTTGTAATTTCTCCAAAAATGTAGAAAACTAAACTTTGTTGTAGTCATGTGAAAAATTCACCTTGGCTTCGATTACCTGACACTTTACAATAGCGCGTGTTTTCATCCTAGATTAAAATAAGCTCTTTAAGAGCAACACTGAGCCTGTGGTACCTGACCCTCCTTGTGAATCAATAAAGGGTCAATTCTAATGTGAGTGTTACCATCTAGAGAGCTTTCTTCATGGTTCTCTGCTCTGGCGACCATGAGGATGTGCCGCTCACATCTTCTTTCAGGGCATGTGGTCAGCGGACAGGCCCCAGCGCCTTCGGGCCCCTCCGCCGTCCCCCGCTGTGCCATGTTCTTTGCCAGGGCAGGACTGTCTCGGAGCAGTCTTTGTGCTGGAGCTCCCAGTCGGGCCGGGTGACTTTTTCGGTCTTTTACCTTACCCTCTTTCACGGGGGAGCCAAGCCCCACAGTCCAAGACTGTTTTCGCCCTTCCCTGCCCTTGCTCCCCATTACCTGTCAGAGGTGTGATTCTGAGCACCTCGCACACCTCTTACTACGTCTTGGCATTTGGTTCCTGGAGGACCAAGGAATGCAGCCGCCTGCTTTACCTTCCCTCGCCGTGTAAGCCTGTGATGAACGGAAGTTGACCCCCGCAGCTTGCTCTTGCTTGCTACGTTAGCTGTTTGCCTGGGAGAGTGCTTTTACAGCAAACGTTTGTATTTCCAATCCAGGTTGCCCATTGTTACTGAGGTGGGCTTCCGCGGGAATGTGCTTGGCCTGAGAGGGACTAGGAAAACGTCTTTATTACCCACTTTGTATGACTTTTGCTTTCTTTTTCATAAAGTCTACATCCAGAACAGCACTTAAGTTTCCATTTCACTCAGATCTTCTGACTCCTGGAAGACTAACCTGGTTAGGTTCTACCAACATCGCTTCCACATGTGCTCCAGGTGCACTGTGGAAATCGGTGGAACGAGCCACATAAAAATGCTCTTTGAAACAAAGTGAGCAGACCTATTTATTATCTTTGGTCATATCCTTCAGCTCCGAAGGTCCCTGAATTTGGCGGCTGCTAGCATTAGCTTTTCAGAGAGAGTCTGAGAGGCTGGCGTAATTCAAGTCCATCTCTCTGCCACATTGTATGGTGTGTAAACCTGAAGATGCCAATAGCTTCCTGATTAACTGCTCTCTTCAGGCTCCAGGAACGATCACATTCAAGTGGTCAGTTGCAGGCAGGCCTTTGTGTCCTGTGCGGTAGATGTCATTTTAGCATTTTCTGTCTATTTGGCACTGGGTTGAATGAGATGTGCAGATTTTTTTGTTATTAGTTACGTACCTAGGAACTGTGTCTATTAGCTGTTAATTATATTAGCTGTTAATTTTCTTTCTAGTCGCAGATGAAACAATCACATAACATAGTGGTTCCAACCTGTCACCATCACTAAGGCTACTTCTCTAGTTGATTTTGTGCAAATTCCCAATCCTTTTCTCCAGGTGTATTGAATTGAAATCTCTGGCATTGGGGTTTGGAAGTGTGTATTTTAGTAAGGCCTTAGGATATTCTAATGCCCGTCTGGGTGTGGGAATCACAGAATATTTCATTCCCTGAATGACTCTGTCATGAACACATCAGTAAACAGCAATATTCAGCAGATTAGACTAGACTGGATTAAAATGAAACATGAAATAGGCCGAAATCCACATAATAGACATTAGACATCTATCCTTCTGTACAACAGTAATAGGCTGTTGACACTTACAGAGCACCTACTGTATGCCAAGTGGTGTATCCCACACCTTTCCTCTTTGGTTCTCATACCACCTCTAGGAAGTAGGTAGTATTATTTCTCCTATTTCATACATTAGAAACCTGAGGAAAATAGAGCTGAAGTAACTTGCCCACAGTCCCATTTCAGACAAATGACAGCCAGAATTCAAATTCAAATCCTTGATTCCAAAGCAAGAGCTTTATAAGCACTGCTCCACGTGGTACTTTTCATGTCTGCATCCCTGCTGACTGAACACGATGTCTGTATGTTTTTAGCTCATTGCTTTGTTCCTGGCCTTAGGCTAAATGCTAATATCAAAATAATTACTAGGAAATAAACAAAATGCAGGAAATGTGGTATAAAAACAAGGATAGATAGTAGTTCATTCAGAATCAGTATATTTTCACATGAGTCAGGAACAAAGATTAAAGCCAGCCTTTCCTGCTGCCACTCCCATTGCGTTTCACACGTCAGTACCATTTATAGAAAGCCACATCCCTGAGGTTTGAATACTATTTGTTTAGCCAGTTGAATCCCCCTGACTTTCCGGTTGGCTTGAGTGGCTGTCCGTGGGAACAGTTCTACATTAGAGTTTGCTGCCACCAGGTGGTAATAGTGCTTCTTTGCACCACGAGTAAATTTCTCCTTCCATTCTCTTTCTTTCATGTGATTTCTTAACCTATTATGTATTAGAAGCTGATTAGAATTTTTTGTTATATTTGTATCCAAGTTCATATTTCAGATTTAGAGAAGAACCAGTCACGTGAAAGTGATACAAATAAATTTATAACTGTTTAGTCATATATCATTCAGCTACACCCATGGTTCCCAACCAGGGGTGATCCAACGCCCCCTCACCCCCCCCCACTACCGGCACCTCAGGGTACCTTTGCAATACTTGGTGACATTTTGGTTGTCACAACCCGAGAGGGGAGCTGTTATTGACATCTAGTAGGTAGAGGCCGGGGATCCTGCTAAACATTCTATAATGTACAGGAAGCCCCACACAAGAAAGACGTATCCAGCCCAAAGTGTCAAAACTGTTGCAGTTAAGAAACTTTGGACTGTACCCACTGAGAGCATGAAGTGGTGGGGGCACGTGTGTTGTGCTGAAATGGTATGAATACACAGTAGCTGTGGCCGTTGATGCTTCAAGATCCAGAGTCCAGAAAATCTGCAATCACACACGTTCTCAGATGAACAGAATACCATTCTCCGGCCTTCCTGCCCCTGTTGCCTCTTGTGTGCCATCCAGTGTGGTCCTTTGTATGGCTTCAGCCTCATGTCCTCCGTTCGGTTCTTCACAGTTCAGAGGTGCCTTTACCACGTAGTTAAGCTGCAGCCAACTGGTTGGAACCTAGAGTGAACATGTTTTATACAGCCAGGTGTCGTGAAGGCCAGTGAACCCCATCAGTGACCCAAAAGCACTCCTTTCTTCTTTCATTTCCGCAACCAATGCTTTCTGAGCACTTGCCATCTGCCGGCAGTTCTGGCTCCAGGCACAGTGAGATGAGCTAAACAAAATCTCTCCTTCCATAGAGCATAGCAGGTTGTAGATAAACGTGTCACCAAGCCAGTGAATAAAATAAATGCCAATTGTAAAACATTATGAAGGATACAAATGACCTAGGTTGCTCAAGATCTATTTTTCATGGGATGGGCAGGAAAGCCTCTCTGAGGAGCTTATGTTTTAAGCTAAAATCCAAAAGATGAAGCAGAGCAAATCAGCCAGTCAGGCAAGGAGCCAGGAAAAGAGCATTTCAGGAACTGGGAACAGCAAACACAAAGACCTTAAATTAGAAATGAATGAATGAACAAAGACCTGGGTGATGTTAATATAAGATTAAATCCTTCCCCCCCAAAAAAGATGATCTCCACCTGCATGTAATGACGTGAGCTGACTTCCACTGGGGTTGACTGGCATATCAGATGTTAAGGTTCACGCATTCATCTTCAAAAAAAATCCCAAAGAAACATAATTTTTCACTTTCCTATTTCCATGAACACTTTTTGGATGTACTAGTGGCCCCTAATGAAAGAAGGAGACATCAAATTAATGATTTGCAATCATGAGATTGTAAATTCATGAATAGGTAGTAAATAAAGCAAAGGGACGATGCACAAAGATCCCTTCGTCTGGATCCTCTCCTCTGATTATGAACCTGTCCTCACCTTCCATGCTATATCAGGAAAATGGAGGATGAAAGTGGACTTGAATCTTGTCATCATCATATTTAGTGATGATGTCATCATATTTAATGTAATGTCCTTACAGCAAAAATCATGGTTTGAAAGCCAGGAAACATTACACCATCAGAAAGGTAAATGCATAACTGTTTTTGGGAATAGGGGCCCTTGGGTGCCTCAGTCAGTTAAACATCTGACTTTGGCTCAGGTTCATGGGTTTGAGCCCTGAGTCGGGCTCTATGCTGACAGCTAGCTCAGAGCCTGGAGCCTGCTTCAGATTCTGTATCTCCCTCTCTCTTTTGACCTTACCCTGCTCACGCTTTCTCTCTCTCTCTCTCTCAGAAATAAATAAAATGCTCAAAAAATGTTTTTAAAGAATATTAAAAACTACATTATTAAAAATATGTTGAAGTTTGCATTTGTTTCACAAATCCGTAGATTAGTAGGACTTGAAGGAAAATGGGTGTCCACTGGACCAGTTCCTTCATTGTCGGAGAGAGTGCAGAAAGTTCCAGAATGTTCCAGCGTCTCACCTGCTGCTCCACAGCAGTTGTGGCAGAGCCATAGTCTTTACATTTCTGTCAAGCACTCTTTTATTAGAGAATCCAAGCTGCCTCCCTTTGGTTCATTTGGTCAATTGTATAATTTTAATGATTTTTAAAGTTAACATAAAGTAAAATATGGATATTTTGCTGACACTTTTAAAGCAGTTGAAAGAAAAGAGGAATAGCTACATGAAAAGGGGTGCCAGTATTTTCAGAATTGCATATTGTGTTTTATGGGTCTTATCAGTCTTACTATATTTTTTCTGTGACTATAAGTTAGCAAGATCATGATTGTTATGTTCTTCATTGAATAGCCAAAATCCATAGCACAGCATCTTCATCCAAAGGCCACTCAATCAGTGTCCACGTGTTCACTGAATGAATGTGTGTATAGCTGTTTTAGGTCAGTATGTGGCCATTTAAAGCATCAAAGCATTGAAGCTAAGGACTTTAGTTCTTGATGAGCTTTACTTTTAGCAACTTAGATGCCACTGGGAAATATGAATCATGGCTGTCTTTGAAGATGGTCTTAAGTTTCTTGTCCACTGGAAAGAAGTTGTATATGAAAAAACAAACAGAAAAAAACTACACATTTGAAGCTAATGTGTTTTGCTGAGGTTCTCCTACTTATTTCTTTTTAGAACGATTGTTTTCCTTTTAGAAAATGCCATGAAGAGGTTTTTTAAATCATTTTCTTAGCATGTTTTAAAAATTTTTTTTAGCATTTACTAATTTTTGAGAGACAGAGAGAGACAGAGTATGAGTGGGGAAGGGGCAGAGAGAGGGAGACACAGAATCTGAAACAGGCTCCAGGCTCTGAGCTTATCAGCACAGAGCCTGACGCGGGCCTTGAACTCACTGACCACAAGATCATGACCTGATATGAAGTCAGAAGCTTAACCAAGTGAGCCACCCCAGTGCCCTATTAGCATGTTAATACAGCACTTTACCACCTTTATTCCAGATTGCTTTAGATGTTTGTTATTTGCCTGTTCAAGCAAATACATGATTTGAAAACTACTGTCCAAATATAATATTGTATAGATCCTCAAATTCAGATGCATTAATTTGTTGTTTATTGGCCCCTGAACTCCATCCCATAACAAAGTCTTACCCCGGTGTTTCTTCAGGACCCCATGGCACCTGCCTACAAGTGTGGGTATTGTGGTCATGGATGCTGGCCCGTTGTTCCCTCACCAGGGGACTGATGAGATCACCACCATCACTTCCCCAACTTGTTTACTTCTTCCTCTGTCATACATGCACCTGTGAGAAGGTTAAAATGTGACTGTCATGACCACATGACTGATAGCCATGAAGTCTATGAGGGTCCTCAGACAACCTTAAATAGCCGTCAAGACATCCAGCACCCCTCAGGTGCCTATGGTTTGTCTTGGAAGATAGACTATAAAGTAAATTAAATTAAAGTTTACATATGTAACTAATAAATTGCTATATATAACTAATAAATATCACATTATTTATAAGAAAAATAAGAATTTCTTATTATTTTCAAATTACAGCTTGGGCATAGTAAACAATCAAGTATAAGGAGCTCAGAAGATTTCCAGTTAAATAGTTTCAGTAATCCTCCAGGAAAGTATCAGGTAAGCATGATTTTTTTTAAAGATCTAAGACTAGTTATTTGTAATATTTAAAGTCCCAAACTATGTGATTCTTTAAGTGAAAATCAACTATTATGTTGTTTGTCACAATATCAGAATAATGCTTGAATTCTACAAATGTGCCTATACTTTCTAAGGACTAGAGATACATAAGTAAATAAAATAGATGAAATCTTGGCATCCCAGAGCTTAGAGTCTACGTGTTCATTGTAAAAAGTCTACATGTTCATTGTGAAATGTCTATCTTCACAAAAAAACATACAGGAGAGAACAAAGTATACCTCAAAAGTCACTACCAAGATTTAGAGACTACTTATTTGGTGGTATTCTGCCAGGTGATTATATGTATATTTATGTGTATATGTATATTTCACATATACTTAAATATTATATAAATATATAACATATAAATGAGTTAATAATACTTAAATAATGAATAACAGTTTTTCACTTCATAAAACATATATTCATATTAATTTTAATGGATATATAGTCTTCTTTATACTAATATATGATAATTTATTAAAAATAATTTCCTATTGATGGAATTTTAAGGGTTTTTTCTAGTATTATAAGTAGTACTACTATGAATATTGTCCATACACCCAATTACATCCTTAGAATAAGTTCTTAAAAGTGGAATTTTATTGTCCACCATTTAATTTGAGGTTTAGAGAGTTAGATTTGGTTTAACTATGTGCCCACCCAGGACTTCCTGCACATGGCACTGAGCCTCCTGGTTTTCCAACGTTCTCCTGGTTGAAGCCCAGATGGGGGGGAACTTTATTACATTGAAACTAGACATTCCAATGCACTGGGAGGGGTCAAGATGGTGGAGCAGCCTGGAAGTTCTTGGCTTCTCTCATCCCTAAAATCTAGGTAGACCAGCACAAACCATTTTTCACACCTAGAAAATTGATTTTAGGATTAACAAAACAATCTGCGTAACTTGAACCACAGAACGTGGCATGCCCGCGGCACAGAGGTGAAGGTGGGGGAGAAGCTGTGGAGGGTAGGGAGCTGTTTTTGTTCGCAGAGAGGGAACAGAAGAGGTAGAGTACAGGAAAAGCACTCCCCCTGAAAGTAGCGGGAGAGAAAGAGAAAGAGTGGAAACTCCCACAAGGGACTGAACGAGAAAGGGAGAAAGGAGAGGGTTTCAGTACCGTTAGGATTCTAGAAGCAGGGGAGCGCAGAGTCAGAGACCACGCAGCGCGATGCCTGGCGGAGTTTGGTGGGGAGGATGGGCAAATGCCCAGCGCAGACGGTGAGATCTGAGCGGTCCGTGGGCCGCACAGCAAGAAGCGGTCCCCTGCTAGGAGGGCATTTGGTAGAGGCCATACAGCCTCCCCCAGGAAAAGGTCTCAGTGGACCCCAGAAAGCAGCCATGTGTGCTGGTATTGGAACAAAGTCACCAGGGCATGGTTGAACCTGGTGCTGGCTGTGTGTTGTGTTTTGCCATAATCTCTGACCCTCTGCTGCTGCCCGATCGCATGAACTTTTCCTGGGGCAAGCAGGCACCCAGCCGCAATCTCTGAACCCCTGCAACAGCACAGCCACACTAACGTTCCTGGGAGCAAGCTGGCACCTGGCCATTGCTCACCAAGACCCTCCCCTTGAGGGCCGGAGCAGGTCCGAGCCTCAGGACTTTCAGAAGTGAGGGATTTGGAAACACAGCCCCATCTGAGATAAAACTTGGAAGAGGGGTGCCTGGCAGGCTGACAGCTTGGACACAGTGTAGAAGCAGGGAGTGGACAGAAGCTGGAAGCAAAGGAGAGGTGCTGGATTGCGGGTCAGTGAGAGCACAGAATTCTGGTGCTAGAGACTGGGAAGCTGCGCCATGCCATTTTCACCTCTCCCGCGCATGCGCGTACACGCATAAACCAAGCCCTACCCAGCTGCATCCTCCAAGTACAATCCTAAAATTTGTATGGAACCAAAAAACTCTGAATAGCCAAAGCAATTCTGAAAAAGAAAACCAAACCTGGAGGCATCACAATTCCAGACTTCAAATTGTATTACAAAGCTGTAATCATAAAGACAGTATGGTACTGGCACAAAAATAGACACTCAGATCAGAACAGAATAGAGAACCCAGAAATGGACCTGCAAACATATAGCCAACTCATCTTTGACAAAGCAGGAAAGAATATCCAATGGAATAAAGACAGTCTTTTCAGCAAGTGGTGCTGGGAAAACTGGACAGTGACATGGAGAAGAATGAACCTGGACCACTTTCTTACACCACACACAAAAAGAAACTCAAAATGGATGAAAGACCTCAGTGTAAGACAGGAAGGCATCAAAATCCTCGAGGGGGAAGCAGGCAAACACTTCTTTGACCTCGGCCGCAGCAACTTCTTACTCAATATGTCTCCGGATGCAAGGGAAACAAAAGCAAACATGAGCTATTGGGACCTCAAGATAAAAAGCTTCTACACAGTGAAGGAAACAATCAGCAAAACTAAAAGGCAACCAATGGAATAGGAGAAGATATTTGCAAACGACATATCAGATAAAGGGTTAGTATCCAAAATCTATAAAGAACTTATCAAAGCAACACCCAAAAAACAAATAATTCTGTTTAAAAATGGGCAAAAAACATGAGTAGACACTTTTCCAAAGAAGACATCCAGATGGCCAACGGAAACAGGAAAAAAATGCTCAACATCACTCATCATCAGGGAAATACAAATCAAAGCCACAATGAGATACCACTTCACACTGGTCAGAATGGCTAAAATTAACTCAGGCAACAACAGATGTTGGCAAGGATACAGAGAAAGACGAGCCCTTTTGCACTGCTGGTGGGAATGCAAAGTGGGTACAGCCAATCTTGAAGATAGTATGGAGGTTCCTCAAAAAATTAAACACAGAACTACCCTATGACCCAGCAATAGCACTACAATGTATTTATCCAAAGGATACAGGTGTGCTGTTTTGAAGGGTCACATGCACCCCAATGTTTATAGCAATGCTATCGATAAGAGCCAAACTATGGAAAAAGCCCAAATGTCCATCGACAGATGGATGGGTAAAGAAGATGTAGTATATACATATACAATGGAATATTACTCGGCTATCAAAAATAATGAAATCTTGCCATTTGCAATAATGTGGATGGAACTATAATGGATTATGCTAAGCAAAATTAGAGAAAGACATCACATGACTACACTCATATGTGGAATTTAAGATACAAAACAGATGAACACAAGGGAAGCAAAAATAATATAAAAACAGGGAGAGGGACAAAACATAAGAGACTCTTAAATAAATATAGAGGACAAACTGAGGGTTCCTGGAGGGATTGTGGGAGGGGGAACAGCCAAATGAGCAAGGGGCATTAAGGAAGACACTTGTTGGGGCGCCTGGGGGGCTTAGTCGGTTAAGCGTCCAACTTTCGCTTGGGTCATGATCTCGCGGTTCATGGGTTCGAGCCCCGCGTCGGGCTCTGTGCTGACTGCCAGCTCAGAGCCTGGAGCCTGTTTCAGTCTGTGACTCCCCCTCTCTCTGACCCTCCCCTGCTCACGCTTTCTCTCTGACTCTCTGCTAGAAATAAATAAAAAAACATTAAAAAAAAAAAAAGGAAGAGACTTGTTGAGATGAGCACTGACTGTTATACATAACAGGGGATGAATCCCTGGATTCTACTCCTGAAATCATTATTGCCCTAAATGCTAAATAACATGTATGTAAATTTAAAAAAATAATAGAAGTAATGCACTGACATTCCTGAATTATTAGCAAGTATGAAATCAAAACTGGTTACCTTTCTTGGTAAGGGAGGTCAAAAAACATAAACAAGTGTATGTTTGGTTAATTTCCCATTTCCAAATCCAGTACTATATACACCATCAACCTCCCCAAATGAAAAGTTGTGTTTTACTCTACTACTTTGCAAGTAAAATACAAGCAATAAACACCAAGGGGTAGATGTTTTCTCTACAACTATTCTTTTCTCAGGAATTAACTTGCAAGTCATTAGCTCTGGTAATGTAAAAACTGCCTTAATAATCTGGCGAGAGCGTGCATTCCCTACCAGATAAATCCGCTTAATCTTTGTTAGCATCACTTCGAGGTCCTTACAGAAGAAAGACTCAGACAGTTATTCCAAATGAGAGATTTGTCATAAAAATAAAACTGAGATGGGTTTCTCCTTTGTCTGTCTAGAAAATTATGAAGAGGCTCATTAAAAGATACGTCCTACAAGCCCAGATAGATCGGGAGAGTGACGATGTGAATGAAGGTGAGCTGAACAGTGACAGCTGGCCCCTGAGCCTCAGTGTGGACGCAGGCCTGACTCAGAGCCGGAGGAAAACTGGAGAGAGAGGTGTGGGGAGGGTGAGCCTCCCAGGGGAGAGAAGGCGGATCTCACCACCCATCAGAGCTGTTAAATGGCGTAGGAAAATAGGCTGTTTTTCCAGAATTGGGGCAGGTGTCACCTGCTACAGAAGTAACTTGCTTTTGGAGGGGGGGTGGTTTGGAGGGAGGAGGAAGTGGTTGGGAAAGGTAAAAGGCTCTTACCCCCAGTCCTGCAAACATTTTCCACCAATGTTTCTTTTTTACTTTAAGACTTTTGTTATCATGTTTTCTCCATAACCTTTTCATTCATAACCTTTTCAAAACCTTTAGCTGAGAACATAGAAACCTGCCCCTCTAGGAAGTTTTTCTCATTTGAAAGGATTCAAACTACAGATATGTGTGGAATTGACTGATTTCATTCTGTTCCAGAATCACTAGTTCCCATGCATTATGTATTTATAGTTGACTTCCTATCTCTCTTGTTTTTTAAAGGGGAACTGAAGGAAATTAAACAGGACATCTCAAGCCTCCGCTATGAACTCCTTGAAGAGAAAACTCAGAATTCAGAAGACCTAGCAGAACTTATTAGAAAACTTGGGGAGAAATTATCAGTGGAACCAAAGCAAGAGGAAGGCAATAGATAATGCAAAGACTTCTGTTAAAAATCCTATTTATTTGTCCACTTGAAGCCATATTATTTTCCAAATTATTTTTAAGTGCCATTGTGACTATCTTTTAAACAAGAGAATGTCCAAAGATAACTTATCCAAAGCCCTAGTATTTAAGATTTTTAGTGATTAAATTTCATTGTTCACGCTGAAGTTTGCAGATTATGATGAAAATTATGCCCAGTTTGATGTTTTCTTGGCTGTAACTGTCGTGATGATGTGATTGCCATCTAGTGTCTGCCTAGGGGTTGGCTAGGCTGTAGAAGGCTGACACAGCGCACTCACCGTGTGGTCTTTACCTTGAAGATGATTTCAGGTAACTGCCTGCCTTCTGGATCCCCTGATGGTGAATTCCAGCCCTGAAATGTAGGGACAGATAATCTGTAGCTATTTGGAAAATGCTGTTTAATCATCTACTCTGCTAAGCCCCACGGTATATGATTGGTAGTATCTGTGCAAAATTGGGTTAAATCTTTCCTAAATTTGCTAGTTCACCTCTATGAAAATGTTACGCTTAACAGTGAAAAAGTGCAAGCCCTGAAAACATGGTTTAATTTGTGTGTGTGCGCGCACGTGCGTGTATGAAATGCTTGTCCTGTTTTCTTTTGTAGTCAGTATGGACTCTCAAAACTTCTTTCTCTTTTGAGTTTTACTGTGACTGAAAAATTATTGACCAAATATGAGCCCTTTATTGGAGATGGATCAAAATCACAAATGATTCGATTATTTGGTCCAGTTGTAGCATAATTTTGTGCCATTTCTGAGGCATTTACAGGTAAATCTCACATTTGGCAACGAGTATAAAGGAAACAGTGTGGAGGGAACTTGCAAATACTTACCTTTATTCTCAGTATGTTCTACCCTCTCAGAAAATACATGAAGTAGGGATCTGTGTTTATAGGCGTCTATGTAGGCTGCTCTTACTGATGATGTGACGCAATTTCTACAACAATTAAAAGAAAGAGATGAAAGTCCATCTGTTCAGCTACAAAGACTACCAACATTGAAATGATGCTGTGCATTGACTGGAAGTGTTTCTTTAAATTCAGTAAAGAGAGGTTTCAAATTAAAATTTTAAATTTCATTTTAGAGAGAAAATAGTCACAAAAATCTAGTTAGCCCCATCTTTGACTTAAGTCGACTTTGACTTAAGTCAAAGTGGTTTTATGTAGCCAGATAAGAAAATACAACTGAAATTTTGAGTTCAGTGATTTTGTATTTGTGGGTATTATTTATTGCAAAGTTATTTAGTAATGCAGAAAAGGTAGGCTTTCAAATGTTTTGTGACAATTTTTGAATCAGAAGTTGTAAAAATCAGCCTCATAGCAAATGCACTATCAGCAAATTAAAATAATCCAACATCCACAAAGCTTTTGTGTTGTGCCATGGAAGAGATTGGCCTCTATGCCAAGGCCTCTATGCCTATGACAGCAAACGGGCTTGGCTCCAAAGAATCTAGAAAAGATATTCAGATTCCTCAGTGTCTTTTAAGTTGGGTTGACCCAACAAGATGTAAGTTTTGGGACCTGCAACGGGAATGACTGGCTTCCTCAGTAAAAGGCACTGCCATCAAGTGCTACCTCTATGACTGTTTAAAACTAACATGTCCTGAAGTCAGCAGATTTCCTCAAAGTGCAACTGAATTGGCACCTCTTCCAATTTCCTTTCAATTGGAACATGAAAAGAAACCAACCACATTTTAAGAAAGGTTTTAAAAATTCCAACAGGAGCTTAATTAAAGGCATATTGTCAAAGGATGGTCATGAGCTTGACTATCCTGCACAAGTTTCAAGGCTTAAAATTCTGTATTCATGTGCAGTGAGTTTAACCTACAAAAATAAAATGATTAAGCAGATGAAATGTATTTGTCTAGCCTGTTCTCTGGGTCATATTTCTGTGCTCAAATTTGGTGCTTTCTGGAGGCTTGGGTCCTGTAAGGAGGGAAGCACAGTGATGCCTGGCTCAGACCATACAGCTGCTCCCTGGGGGCTAAGCCATAGTCACATCTCATAGCAGACCTAACTACCAGTGAACAAAATAAAGTCCCTGTTTTTGTACGTCAATGCTTTGTTTTACTCTATTTGTATTACTCTGAAACTGAAAATTAATACAAATTCATTATGGTTTTACAAGGCATGTCAAATAGATGACCAGAATCTACTGTCTGCTTAAAACTTTGCTAGGGACCAAAAATGAAAAATGAATGTCTGACCTCAAGAAGCTTACAGCCTAAAGAAACGGGACTATAAGAAACGCACAGCTATAAGAAAGATCTCCTGAGCCTTTGCCGTGTGCAGGCACATGATAAGTGCTCTCCATGAATTACTGAATTTAATCTAACTTTATGCTGTTAACACTATTAATATCCACATTTTAGAAAGGAGAAAAGCTTTTAGAAACGAAATAACTTGCACATAGGGTAAGTGCCAGAGCTGGGAACAGAACCAGGTCTGCCTCACAGCAGAGGTTTCATGTTTACCCGTGGTCTTGGCAGACATTATTGGAGTGTGGTTGTCTCACTGTAAAACTTACCTTTCAATCTCTAGGTGAGGAAAAATGGACTATATCTGAACACCCTAAGTTCCATTACTTGCCCAATGCTGAGACAGACAATAGTATTAATCATGCGAGGGTGTGGGTAAGGAGAAGATTTGACTTTGAAAAGATTGCATATTTAAAAAAAATAATAATAGAAGATGGAGATATATATTAAGGGGTGGAGACAGTGTGAGCAGGGTCAAGGGCTTTGCATGCGTGTGGGACACTAGGTTCTGCAGAAAGAAGCAGTAAATCCAGTGGCTGTAACTTGCTGAGAACAGATCGACGTTGAGCAGTCTATCCTATTCATTCAGGACTGTTCCAGTATGAAAGAATCTTATCACCACGCAAACAGTAAAATCACACCAAACGTTTAAAATGGAAAGACCATGTGGCAGTATTTGCCAACCAGGCAGACCGACCAGCCAGTGGCATCACTGTCAGGACCAATTTCCAGTTTCAGGCTGGGAGAGAGAAATGGAAGACTCCATAAAAATCTGCTTTTGCTCCTTTTCCTGCTTCTATTCTTTTTTTAAAAAAATTTTTAATGTTTTATTTATTTCTGAGAGAGAGACAGTGTGAGCAGGGAAGGGTCAGAGAGAGAGGGAGACATGGAATTGGAAGCAGCTCCAGGCTCTGAGCTGTCAGCACAGAGCCTGATGTGGGGCTCGAACCCACGAACCGCGAGATCATGACCTGAGCCGAAGTCGGACACTTAACTGCCTGAGCCACCCAGTCACCCCTTCCAGCTCTATTCTTGCAAGGAACTGGCACCCCCAACTCTACACATGCCTCAACTGCAAACAGTGACTGTCGTCCTTGTGAGGGACAAGGAGTTAATCATTTCTCTAGATAGATGATATCTAAGGAAGGGGCAGGTGAGGATGACCTATTGAAGCTATTATACCCGTATTCCAGACCGCCAAAGCTAGACATCTTGACTCCAAGACCTCCTCGCTCCAGGGAATAAGCCCTGGGCCCTGGTCTCTGTTCTGACCAGTTCCTGGATGCCTTAGAGGACAGATGCACCAGACCTAATCCTCAATAAAAACCCCAGGCCCTGAACAAAGACAAGACTGTCTCCTTCCTGAGTCTGCCAGACTCTATCCATGCCTGCATTTTCTCTATACCTTCAATAAACTCTGCTTTCACCACCTGCTAGCTCACGCTTCATTTCCATCTTTTGTGTGGCCCTGGGTCCTCTTGGCTGGAGGAATCCCTCTGGGTCCTCTGACCCAGCCTGCAGCATCAAGACCAAGGATGAACTGTTTCTCCAAGTGATATTTCGGTATGAACTGCATCTGTTCTAACAAGCAGATGTGACCTACTTCACTCTGAAATTTTCCTTCACCATTGTGTGCTGGGGGGGGGGGGGGGTGGTTATTAGAATCATACCAGTGGTCCCCACTGAATGGTGCTGGAGATGGGTTCCTACACTAGTTAGAGTCTCCGCCCTTTGCTGTAAAGTGTGCAGACTGAGCCACTGGAGAAGCAGAAAAGAATATGAATTCCTAACCCACACCTCTACATTGTACTCCGGAACCCTATCTGATGAGCTTTCCAACTGAGCAAGTTACTCAAAGGTTGTGTAGGAGTACAGCCCAGCATCCTAACAGGGATGGAAGTTGAAAATTCAGCTAAACATCTATTATTATTATACAAAATGTTGACTCATAGTCTAGTCTTTACTTGTATATGTGACTAACCTTCCATGAAGGCTCTGGAAGACCTGGCTAATTAACATGGACTATTTTTTTCCTTATAATTAGAATGTTTGATTAAATTTTATTCTTTAATCTGTATATATTATAGCTACAGTCATGAAAGTTTCCACAGACACTTTTTCAAACATCTTCCCAGAATGAATTCAATGGTAACACCTACTCACAAGTTATAAAAAAAAAAAAAAACCTCTTAGGTTAGAACCAATTTTTGTAGAGCTGTTTGTACTGTTGAAAAGAAAATCATGGGTTCCAAATGGTGTCACTTAGTTAAGACCCCACATCAGCAAACCAAGACTTAGTAGTACCTAACCTAAGTGCAGCTTCAACCTCCAGGAATGTAACCTTTAACCAGTCAACATGGGGATTTCCTGGTCAGCACTAGGAAATGAACTTGACAGTCTCCTTCACTTCCCCTTTCAAGTGCAACCTTGCCTAAAACAATGGATTCTTTGCTAATAATTTCCTTTTTCCATTCCCATTCTACCTTTAAAAACCTTTCCTTTTGTGTAGCCCTTAGGAGCTCCCCTCTACCTGCTAGAGGGGTTGCTGCCCAATTACAGAACTGGTTCAGAAAGCCAGTTAGATCTTCAAAATGTAATTGGTTGAACTTTTGTTACTTGAGTATATTTGAGAAAATAGCTAGAGACACTGGCCAACTGTATGAATTTCTTTTTTTGTCTTATGCCATGTGATGGATATTCAATTTATCCAGAGTAAGTGGATCATAGGGCTATTGATTCATGTTTTTCAGACTTCTATGAAAATAACATATTGAATAGCCACCTCATTCAATGTTAAGGGGAATTACACCTACAGGAGAGATCATGTCCATAACAGTTATACCCTAAGTATGATGTTATCCACAACACTGAAGTAAAAACCATGAGAAAAGTTAGTAGGTACAAAATCTAAAAAATGTTCACCTTTATTCTGTTTATAATGCCTACACTGCAATCCATAGGCTTTTGTCATTTTCCATTGATAAACAGTAAAGCAGACAAGCAGGTCCTCAAGGAAATGCACAAACATTATGAATTTCTTCATAATCATTAGTAAAACCTTGGTGATGACATTTGGGAAGTGAGTCTTGAACTCCACTATCCTGCATTTTTGTCCTAATCATTGCTCATGAAAACAGAGTTTCATATCACCATAAAGAATGATTTGAGAATAAGTTCACTTATGATCATATTATTATTCATATTATTGTATTACTTATCATTTACTTGTGTTATTATTCATAAAATAATATTCATATTATTCATAAAATGCACACCTGGTGCATGTATGTATTATATACATATGGTCAAATACATTTTCAAAGCATAGTTTTGGTCCTAGAAAAAAATTATGCTTATAAATATTGATTTTGTTTTTGATTCTTTTGTTTTTCTTTCTTTCTTTTCAAGGATTCCAACTTTTTCTAGTCACTATACGTTACCTGCCACTCCTACAGAGTTATCTCACCGTGGTAGTTCAGAGTGTAGGATCGAGAGCCAGAACATGTGGGCTTGAATGCCAGCTCTGAAGATTACCAGCTTTGCGTTCTTCCCTGAATTTCTTAGCCTTTCTGGGCCCTATTATCCAGTTCTACAGATAAGGGAAAAAAACCCTAACATTAAGTCCAACATAGGGTTTTTGTAAGGATGAGATGAGTTCATATATCTTAGACTCAGAGAATAATGCTTGGGAAGTATCCACATTCAGCCAAGGTTGGCAATTGTAGAGAAAGGATATGGCTCCTGAATTCCTTTCCTACATTGTTTTACTCCACCCCCTCTTAAATCTCATAAAATCAAAGAAAATTTAGGTTTCAACTTACTTGTTTCTGATCAGGTGGTACACAATGTCTGGAACATTGTGTTAAGCAAGATTTTGAAGCCTCTGTCAGGGTCAGTAGGAAAGAAGGACAGAGACGATTAACAATACTTGCCAGGGACATAGAAAGTTGGCCCTCATATCATCTATTTGTCATCCTTGAAAAAAAAAATATTTGCACAAGATATTTGGAGAAAATTTCAAGATACATTTATTATTTTGATGGTAGTAGTTTTATAATAATTATCACAAGATGGTTTAGGGTAGGTGCCATATTAGATCCCATTCATAAAACTTTTAGTTAAAATTTACTATACTTGTTGCAACATGCTGTGTACTGTTACCAGTAGCAAGAATAGAAACAGAATACAAGTAGTTGACTTAGAACTACAAGCTAGTTCCAAGGAGCTGTTTTCATTTATTCATTCTTGATAGCTAAACAAACTCAAGAAGAACCATCCACAAAGAAACATCCATTTCAACATCCACAAAGTAGGGGGAAAAAGCCTGGACTCACATGTTTTAGGTTTAGTATGCCTGCTATGTGCTCATAGCTTATTTCTTAGTGAATGTATCGAATCCATGTAATGTTGGCATCGTCCAGACATAGGGTAGTGCCTAATTTCCATTCGCCTCTTAGAGAGTAAGCAACTTAACACACTTGCTTCATTTTTTCATACTATGTTTAATAAGAAAGTTACTCTTCAAGAAGAAGTGGGAAATAAAGCATTAGTCACATGCCAGCTTTTTCTTTTACATAGATTCATAGGTTTAGAGACAGAAGAAGCAGCCAGGCACCGACAGGACGGGGGGAGAATGGAAGGCAAAGCTGGCCGGGTGACAGCGTCGACCCCCGTGCAGGCAGAAGACAGCTGACAGAGGGGTGAATGTGGATGCACAAGTGCCGTGGAGTCCGATGGCCTGGACTTTAAAGGGGACAACCATAAGCAGAGCCCCAGCCAGGGGCCGGGCACCTAGGGTACAGGATTTTGGCGCAATCAAGCCATGTCCCACACAATCACCCATATCACAATCACGCTGCCTTGAAGGCAGAGCTAGAGCAATCTGGAATGCCTTGGCAGGGAGGGTCCAGAGCTGCGGTCTGGCTAACCCTCCAGAGGAACTCTGGGAGCCCCCGCTGCTGGAGAAGGCGGGGATCCCATTGGGCATCCAGCCCATTGGGAACTGTCAAACATGTCCAATATATCCCCTCATAAAGATTGTTCTGGTGTGTTCTCCTTCTACCCTGAAGCCAGCATTCAGGTGCTCTGGGCTTCACCCAATGCTCCAAGGAACGGGAGTGGCCCCTGCAGCCGAAGTGGGACGGCAAGGTGCACAAGGGCATCTTCAGGCCAAGGGGGCCTGGGAGAGCGCAGCTGTAGGAAGGGCCGGGTCAAAGGAGCAGGCGATTCGGGGGTACCCGGAACCCTAGTTGTTACAGAGGCACATATTCCCCGTGAAGGCAAATCAGAGGATAACTGCACTGCCTTCCAGCACCTTCCAGCACCTTCCAGCACCTTCCAGCACCTTCCAGCACCTTCCAGCACCTTCCAGCACCAGACCTGCTGGCTGGTGACTCCTCCCACAAAAGGCCCCGGGGGAGGCTTGACTGTTGGAAAATCAAGGGACCGCCTTGGGCAGGCAGGCCAAACGGGGACATCAAGCTGCCGTGGCTGGACCAGTCTCTAGGGTGGAATCTATCTTCCCCGGAGGCTTGCAGGGCGGTTTAGGAACGCGGGCGGGCGATCCCCGCAGAGGGCTGGCTTCCCAGAATCCCGTGCCCGGGTGCACACTGCGCATGTGCGAAGGCCGGCGGAAGCCAGCCAGGGCGCGGACCGTCCGGG